>NW_027362767.1:470116781-470579281 GCF_046119375.1 Phyllobates terribilis | reverse complement strand
CTAACCCTAAGGTACCCTAACCCTAACCCTAAGGTACCCTAACCCTAAGGTACCCTAACCCTAAGGTACCCTAACCCTAACCCTGACCCTAACCCTAACCCCCTAACCCTAACCCCCTAACCCTAACCCCCTAACCCTAACCCCTAACCCTAACCCCTAACCCTAAGGTACCCTAACCCTAACCCTAAGGTACCCTAACCCTAACCCTAAGGTACCCTAACCCTAACCCTAAGGTACCCTAACCCTAACCCTAAGGTACCCTAACCCTAACCCTAAGGTACCCTAACCCTAACCCTAACCCCCTAACCCTAACCCCCTAACCCCCTAACCCTAACCCCTAACCCTAACACCCTAACCCTAAGATACCCTAACCCTAACCCTAACCCTCTAACCCTAACCCTCTAACCCTAACCCTAACCCCCTAACCCTAACCCTAAGGTACCCTAACCCTAACCCTAAGGTACCCTAACCCTAACCCTAACCCTAAGGTACCCTAACCCTAACCCTAACCCTAAGGTACCCTAACCCTAACCCTAAGGTACCCTAACCCTAACCCTAAGGTACCCTAACCCTAACCCTAACCCCCTAACCCTAACCCTAACCCCCTAACCCTAACCCTAACCCCCTAACCCTAACCCCTAACCCTAACCCTAACCCCCTAACCCCCTAACCCCCTAACCCTAACCCCCTAACCCTAACCCTAACCCTAAGGTACCCTAACCCTAACCCTAACCCCCTAACCCTAACCCCCTAACCCCCTAACCCTAACACCCTAACCCTAAGGTACCCTAACCCTAACCCTAACCCCCTAACCCTAACCCTAACCCCTAACCCCTAACCCTAACCCCCAACCCCTAACCCTAACCCTACACACAGCTGCTTAAAGGCAAAATACTCCATCAGATATGGGTTCAAGAATACACACAGCTGCTTAAAGGCAAAATACTCCACCAGATATGGGTTCGAGAATACACAAAGCTGCTTACAAGCAAAATACTCCACCAGATATGGGTTCAAGAATACACACAACTGCTTAAAGACAAAATACTCCTACAGATATGGGTTCAAGAATACACACAGCTGCTTAAAAGCAAAATACTCCACCAGATATGGGTTCAAGAATACACACAACTGCTTAAAAGCAAAATACTCCCACAGACATGTGTTCAAGAATACACACAACTGCTTAAAAGCAAAATACTCCACCAGATATGGGTTCAAGAATACACAAAGCTGCTTAAAAGCAAAATACTCCCACAGATATGGGTTCAAGAATACACACAACTGCTTAAAGGTAAAATACTCCTACAGATATGGGTTCAAGAATACACACAACTGCTTAAAAGCAAAATACTCCACTAGATATGGGTTCAAGAATACACACAACTGCTTAAAGACAAAATACTCCACCAGATATGAGTTCAAGAATACACACAACTGCTTAAAAGCAAAATACTCCACCAGATATGGATTCAAGAATACACAAAGCTGCTTAAAAGCAAAATACTCCCACAGATATGGGTTCAAGAATACACACAGCTGCTTAAAGGTAAAATACTCCTACAGATATGGGTTCAAGAATACCCTTAACCCTAACCCGTACCCTAACCCGTACCCTAACCCTAACCCGTACCCTAACCCTAACCCTCTAACCCTAACCCTACCCCTAAGGTACCCTAACCCTAACCCTCTAACCCTAATCCCCTAACCCTAAGGTACCCTAACTCTAACCCTAACCCTTAACCCCAACCCTAACCCTTAACCCTAACCCCCTAACCCTATCCCTAAGGTACCCTAACCCTAAGGTACCCTAACCCTAACCCCACCCCTAACCCTAACCATTATACATATACACATTATATGGCCACATGACCTACACATTATACGGTCACAAGACCTAAACATTATACATATACACATTATACGGCCACATGAGCTACACATTATACAGACACATGAGCTACACATTATACATATACTCATTATACGGCCACATGACCTACACATTACACATATACACATCATACGGCCACATGACCTAAACATTATACATATACACATGATACGGCCACATGACCTACACATTATACATATACTCATTATACGGCCACATGAGCTACACATTATACGGCCACATGAGCTACACATTATACATATACACATTAAACGGACACATGACCTACGCATTATACATATACACAGTATACGGACACATGACCTACACATTATACAGCCACATGAGCTACACATTATACATATACACATTATATGGCCACATGACCTACACATTATACGGACACATGAGCTACGCATTATACATATACACATTATAAGGACACATGAGCTACGCATTATACATATACACATTATACGGACACATGACCTACGCATTATACATATACACATTATACGGACACATGACCTACGCATTATACATATACACATTATACGGCCACATGAGCTACGCATTATACATATACACATTATACGGCCACATGAGCTACGCATTATACATATACACATTATATGGCCACATGAGCTACGCATTATACATCTACACATTATACGGCCACATGACCTAAACATTATACGGCCACATGACCTACACATTATACATATGCACATTATACGGACAAATGACCTACGCATTATACATATACACATTATACGGCCACATGACCTACACATTATACATATACACATTATACGGCCACATGAGCTACGCATTATACATATACAAATTATACGGCCACATGAGCTACCCATTATACATATACACATTATACGGCCACATGAGCTACCCATTATACATATACACATTATACGGCCACATGAGCTACGCATTATACATATACACATTATACGGCCACATGAGCTACGCATTATACATATACACATTATACGGCCACATGAGCTACGCATTATACATATACACATTATACGGCCACAAGAGCTACGCATTATACATATACACATTATAAGGCCACATGACCTACACATTATACGGCCACGTGAGCTACGCATTATACATATACACATTATACGGCCACATGACCTACACAATATACGGCCACATGACCTACGCATTATACATATACACATTATACGGACACATGAGCTACGCATTATACATATACACATTATACGGCCACATGACCTACACATTATCCGGCCACAAGACCTAAACATTATACGGCCACATGACCTACACATTATACGGCCACATGAGCTACGCATTATACATATACACATTATACGGCCACATGACCTACACAATATACGGCCACATGAGCTACACATTATACATATACACATTATACGGCCACATGACCTACACATTATACGGCCACATGAGTTAAGCATTATACATTTACACATTATACGGCCACATGACCTACACATTATACGGACACATGAGCTACGCATAAACACATTATACAGAGACCTAATCTGTTAGCACATTATACAAATATATTACCTATATACACATGACTATATATATATATATATATATATATATATATATATATATATATAACTACACACATTATACTGGGACATGACATATACATACTTACTCTCTTCATCAGCATGTATCCAGTGGCAGCAGTGGGGGATTCCTGACCTTGGAAATCAGCAGTAGGAGCAGCTTGTACACCCTGTCAGCCCTGCACACACTCCCCGTCACGACTGTTGAGCTGTCTAACATTACAGGAGGTGGGGGATGGGTTGCTGTGCAGGCACAGAGGAGAGAGTTGTGATCTCTATCCCCTCTCCCTAAAGCCGGTGGCTATATTCCCTGACAGACCTGGCCTGAGGCCTCATTAACCTCCTTCCTCCCCCTTCCAACATATACTCCCCCTAGGTGGCGCTGTGCAATTGCTCTGCACATGGATCCTCTTCTCTGACTTGCCAGAAGGACGAGCAGGGAGAGAAGCACATCCACTGCACGCAGGGGAGCCTGAACCCTGCCTGTTCTGTGGTGCGTGCACTCTCACTTATGATCCAGGCCCCAGATCTAAGTGCATAGTGACGCCCCTGACTGGGCCTGATTGGTGGAGCAGCAGCACATGAAGCAGAGCAGGGCTCGGACAGCACGTGCGGCCCTGCACAGTTGCCGGGGAAGCGGCCCGGGCCCCGACGGGCAGTGGGCCCCCCTGATGGTCCAGGGCCCCGGCACTTGCCCGGGTACGCCGGGTGCTGACGCCGGCCCTGGGTTCAAGAATACACACAGCTGCTTAAAAGCAAAATACTCCACCAGATATGTGTTCGAGAATACACATAGCTGCTTAAAAGGAAAATACTCCCACAGATATGTGTTCAAGAATACACACAGCTGCTTAAAGACAAAATACTCCTACAGATATGGGTTCAAGAATACACACAGCTGCTTAAAAGCAAAATACTCCACCAGATATGGGTTCAAGAATACACACAACTGCTTAAAAGCAAAATACTCCCACAGACATGTGTTCAAGAATACACACAACTGCTTAAAAGCAAAATACTCCACCAGATATGGGTTCAAGAATACACAAAGCTGCTTAAAAGCAAAATACTCCCACAGATATGGGTTCAAGAATACACACAACTGCTTAAAGGTAAAATACTCCTACAGATATGGGTTCAAGAATACACACAACTGCTTAAAAGCAAAATACTCCACTAGATATGGGTTCAAGAATACACACAACTTCTTAAAGACAAAATACTCCACCAGATATGAGTTCAAGAATACACACAACTGCTTAAAAGCAAAATACTCCACCAGATATGGGTTCAAGAATACACAAAGCTGCTTAAAAGCAAAATACTCCCACAGATATGGGTTCAAGAATACACACAGCTGCTTAAAGGTAAAATACTCCTACAGATATGGGTTCAAGAATACACACAACTGCTGAAAAGCAAAATACTCCACCAGATATGGGTTCAAGAATACACATGTTATAGCAGAAGATGGAGTCCCTCAAGTTTAAAGGCCCCATCTATGCTATACAAGTCTGACAGTTATTTTAGGTAAAAAAAAACAGCAAGCTGAAATGTTCCTTCTTGTATCAATAGCGTGTCCTTGCTAAAAATATAACGTGTTCTCCCTGGCCAGATGTTTCTTCTTGTAGCAATAATGTGTTCTTGCAAGAAGGTAAAATGGCCTTGCTAACCAGATAAGTCTAATTAAATATTTTAAAGCATACAGAAACTGCTTAAAGACAAAATACTCCCACAGATATGAGTTCAAGAATACACACAGCTGCTTAAAGACAAAATACTCCTACAGATATGGGTTCAAGAATACACACAGCTGCATAAAAGCAAAATACTCCACCAGATATGGGTTCAAGAATACACACAACTGCTTAAAGACAAAATACTCCACCAGATAGGAGTTCAAGAATACACACAACTGCTTAAAAGCAAAATACTCCACCAGATATGGGTTCAAGAATACACAAAGCTGCTTAAAAGCAAAATACTCCCACAGATATGGGTTCAAGAATACACACAGCTGCTTAAAGGTAAAATACACCTACAGATATGGGTTCAAGAATACACACAGCTGCTGAAAAGCAAAATACTCCACCAGATATGGGTTCAAGAATACACATGTTATAGCAGAAGATGGAGTCCCTCAAGTTTAAAGGCCCCATCTATGCTATATAAGTCTGACAGTTATTTTAGGTAAAAAAAAACCGCAAGCTGAAATGTTCCTTCTTGTATCAATAGCGTGTCCTTGCTAAAAATATAACGTGTTCTCCCTGGCCAGATGTTTCTTCTTGTAGCAATAATGTGTTCTTGCAAGAAGGTAAAATGGCCTTGCTAACCAGATAAGTCTAATTAAATATTTTAAAGCATACAGAAACTGCTTAAAGACAAAATACTCCCACAGATATGGGTTCAAGAATACACACAGCTGCTTAAAGACAAAATACTCCTACAGATATGGGTTCAAGAATACACACAGCTGCTTAAAAGCAAAATACTCCACCAGATATGGGTTCAAGAATACACAAAGCTGCTTAAAAGCAAAATACTCCCACAGATATGGGTTCAAGAATACACACAGCTGCTTAAAGGCAAAATACTCCATCAGATATGTGTTCAAGAATACACACAGCTGCTTAAAGGCAAAATACTCCATCAGATATGGGTTCAAGAATACACACAGCTGCTTAAAGGCAAAATACTCCACCAGATATGGGTTATAGAATACACACAGCTGCTTAAAAGCAAAATACTCCACCAGATATGGGTTCAAGAATACACACAACTGCTTAAAAGCAAAATACTCCCACAGACATGTGTTCAAGAATACACACAACTGCTTAAAAGCAAAATACTCCACCAGATATGGGTTCAAGAATACACAAAGCTGCTTAAAAGCAAAATACTCCCACAGATATGGGTTCAAGAATACACACAGCTGCTTAAAGGCAAAATACTCCATCAGATATGTGTTCAAGAATACACACAGCTGCTTAAAGGCAAAATACTCCATCAGATATGGGTTCAAAAATACACACAGCTGCTTAAAGGCAAAATACTCCACCAGATATGGGTTCGAGAATACACAAAGCTGCTTACAAGCAAAATACTCCACCAGATATGGGTTCAAGAATACACACAACTGCTTAAAGACAAAATACTCCTACAGATATGGGTTCAAGAATACACACAGCTGCTTAAAAGCAAAATACTCCACCAGATATGGGTTCAAGAATACACACAACTGCTTAAAAGCAAAATACTCCCACAGACATGTGTTCAAGAATACACACAACTGCTTAAAAGCAAAATACTCCACCAGATATGGGTTCAAGAATACACAAAGCTGCTTAAAAGCAAAATACTCCCACAGATATGGGTTCAAGAATACACACAACTGCTTAAAGGTAAAATACTCCTACAGATATGGGTTCAAGAATACACACAACTGCTTAAAAGCAAAATACTCCACTAGATATGGGTTCAAGAATACACACAACTGCTTAAAGACAAAATACTCCACCAGATATGAGTTCAAGAATACACACAACTGCTTAAAAGCAAAATACTCCACCAGATATGGGTTCAAGAATACACAAAGCTGCTTAAAAGCAAAATACTCCCACAGATATGGGTTCAAGAATACACACAGCTGCTTAAAGGTAAAATACTCCTACAGATATGGGTTCAAGAATACACACAGCTGCTGAAAAGCAAAATACTCCACCAGATATGGGTTCAAGAATACACATGTTATAGCAGAAGATGGAGTCCCTCAAGTTTAAAGGCCCCATCTATGCTATATAAGTCTGACAGTTATTTTAGGTAAAAAAAAACAGCAAGCTGAAATGTTCCTTCTTGTATCAATAGCGTGTCCTTGCTTAAAAGATAACGTGTTCTCCCTGGCCAGATGTTTCTTCTTGTAGCAATAATGTGTTCTTGCAAGAAGGTAAAATGGCCTTGCTAACCAGATAAGTCTAATTAAATATTTTAAAGCATACAGAAACTGCTTAAAGACAAAATACTCCCACAGATATGGGTTCAAGAATACACACAGCTGCTTAAAGGCAAAATACTCCATCAGATATGGGTTCAAAAATACACACAACTGCTTAAAGGCAAAATACTCCACCAGATATGGGTTCGAGAATACACAAAGCTGCTTACAAGCAAAATACTCCACCAGATATGGGTTCAAGAATACACACAACTGCTTAAAGACAAAATACTCCTACAGATATGGGTTCAAGAATACACAAAGCTGCTTAAAAGCAAAATACTCCACCAGATATGGGTTCAAGAATACACACAACTGCTTAAAAGCAAAATATTCCCACAGACATGTGTTCAAGAATACACACAACTGCTTAAAAGCAAAATACTCCACCAGATATTGGTTCAAGAATACACAAAGCTGCTTAAAAGCAAAATACTCCCACAGATATGGGTTCAAGAATACACACAACTGCTTAAAGGTAAAATACTCCTACAGATATGGGTTCAAGAATACACACAACTGCTTAAAAGCAAAATACTCCACTAGATATGGGTTCAAGAATACACACAACTGCTTAAAAGCAAAATACTCCACCAGATATGGGTTCAAGAATACACACAACTGCTTAAAGACAAAATCCTCCACCAGATATGAGTTCAAGAATACACACAACTGCTTAAAAGCAAAATACTCCCACAGATATGGGTTCAAGAATACACACAGCTGCTTAAAGGTAAAATACTCCTACAGATATGGGTTCAAGAATACACACAGCTGCTGAAAAGCAAAATACTCCACCAGATATGTGTTCAAGAATACACACAGCTGCTTAAAGGTAAAATACTCCTACAGATATGGGTTCAAGAATACACACAGCTGCTGAAAAGCAAAATGCTCCACCAGATATGGGTTCAAGAATACACATGTTATAGCAGAAGATGGAGTCCCTCAAGTTTAAAGGCCCCATCTATGCTATATAAGTCTGACAGTTATTTTAGGTAAAAAAAAACAGCAAGCTGAAATGTTCCTTCTTGTATCAATAGCGTGTCCTTGCTAAAAAGATAACGTGTTCTCCCTGGCCAGATGTTTCTTCTTGTAGCAATAATGTGTTCTTGCAAGAAGGTAAAATGGCCTTGCTAACCAGATAAGTCTAATTAAATATTTTAAAGCATACAGAAACTGCTTAAAGACAAAATACTCCCACAGATATGGGTTCAAGAATACACACAACTGCTTAAAGGTAAAATACTCCTACAGATATGGGTTCAAGAATACACACAACTGCTTAAAAGCAAAATACTCCACTAGATATGGGTTCAAGAATACACACAACTGCTTAAAGACAAAATATTCCACCAGATAGGAGTTCAAGAATACACACAACTGCTTAAAAGCAAAATACTCCACCAGATATGGGTTCAAGAATACACAAAGCTGCTTAAAAGCAAAATACTCCCACAGATATGGGTTCAAGAATACACACAGCTGCTTAAAGGTAAAATACTCCTACAGATATGGGTTCAAGAATACACACAGCTGCTTAAAAGCAAAATACTCCACCAGATATGGGTTCAAGAATACACAAAGCTGCTTAAAAGCAAAATACTCCCACAGATATGGGTTCAAGAATACACACAGCTGCTTAAAGGCAAAGTACTCCATCAGATATGTGTTCAAGAATACACACAGCTGCTTAAAGGCAAAATACTCCATCAGATATGGGTTCAAGAATACACACAGCTGCTTAAAGGCAAAATACTTCACCAGATATGGGTTCGAGAATACACAAAGCTGCTTACAAGCAAAATACTCCACCAGATATGGGTTCAAGAATACACACAACTGCTTAAAGACAAAATACTCCCATAGATATGGGTTCAAGAATAAACACAGCTGCTTAAAGGCAAAATACTCCCATAGATATGGGTTCAAGAATACACACAGCTGCTTAAAAGCAAAATACTCCACCAGATATGGGTTCAAGAATACACACAGCTGCTTAAAGGCAAAATACTCCCACAGATATGGGTTCAAGAATACACACAGCTGCTTAAAAGCAAAATACTCCCACAGATATGGGTTCAAGAATACACACAGCTGCTTAAAGGCAAAATACTCCCACAGATATGGGTTCAAGAATACACACAGCTGCTTAAAGGCAAAATACTCCACCAGATATGAGTTCAAGAATACACACAGCTGCTTAAAGACAAAATACTCCACCAGATATGGGTTCAAGAATACACACAACTGCTTAAAGGCAAAATACTCCACCAGATATGAGTTCATAATCTTTGAAAATTCTTGGAGAACTGTCGAAGTCCCAGTAGACTGGATGAGAGCGAATGTTGTCCCTATCTTCAAAACAGGAAAGAACATGGACCCAGGGAACTATAGGTCTAGGAGCCTTACTTCTATACCAGGAAAGATCTTTGAACAAATTATTAAACAACATGTATGCAAGTATCTGCAAGAAAATGAAGTGATTAACCAGAGCCAGCATGGGTTTGTAACTAACAAGTCATGTCAGACTTATTAGACAAGGCAACTGTTAGGGTATGTGTACACCATCCGTACTGTTAGCGCTTTGAACGCAGCATACTTTATGCTGTGTCCAAAGCGCTGCACGCAGGTGAATCCGCATATGTTCATAGAATCATGCAGATTCACCGCAATCAATACATTGTATTTGAGGGTTCGGTCACCACAGAGGTACTGCATCTCTTTAATGAGTTGTGGTATCTCCCTTCGAGGTAAGGATGGTGCAGCTGTCAGGACCACACCTCTACATCCAACACTACACTTCTCCCACCTGTAGGGGGGCGTATTTGCACTTGGGTGCTGCCCCAGCTGGGATAAGAGGAGATGGGGGAACCAAAGATAGGGGGAACCTAGTAGTGGGTGAGGGTGGAGGACACACTTAAAGGTTACACGTACAAAATTCATATAAAATAGTTAGCCATCTTAAGTTCAAGGTCTTTGATTGTGATCTTCATCACTGAACGTGGCTTTCTGTGTGAACCTGCAGTTGATGGGGACACGGTCCTCGTGCTCTGGCCTTGAGACGAGGAGCGGGCAAGAGTTAACGGCTGTCTCTACCCGGTCAAGGTCCCTGCTTAAGAAGGCCAGGAGGGGAGCAGAGGAGACAAGCTCCGCAGGCAAAAGGATCCCAGGGGGAAGTTAACAGAGCGGCATACGCCACCTACTACCTTTATTCTGGCTTGGTCAGAGGGGCTCCTGCTGCAAAAGGGGTACCGGCCCCTGATACTTGACTCTGTAACTCCAAATCTCAGTCAGGAAAGCCCGGAAGGCTCAGTGGATCCCGTCGGGTGACGGACGGAACGGAATTGCCGCCGTACCCAAGATCTGTGCATAGTCCAGAGGGAGATCCAGCCTTTCTACACACACGGACAGGAGAGGACTTAGTTAAAAGTCTAGGAACACTCTGGTGCGGGGTCCTGACTAAGCACCTGAACTGCTCGGAGATTGGCGGACCCCCGGTCCTGGTGGCCGCAGAGCGCCGTGAGGAGCAGGGAGAAGCCTTGCCGCTGCTTACGAAACCGTGAGTAAAGACCTGGAAGACTACCCCTATGGCCTCCGGACTCTTATTATTGCACCGCACAACACAGCACCAGAACTTCCTCACTACTACTCCCTCCATCCGTCCTCGCTGCCCTGAGGCCCAGCTCCGCCTGTGAGGAGTTATACCATCGCCTGCTGCCACTACATCCCGCCTCAGAGGACTGCTGCAGCGCTGGTGGCCATGACCAGACCCCACAGGTGGCGTAGTCAAATACCACTCGAAACACTGTCATCCGTCACCGTCCCTCCTAGCCCTTATTTTCATGTGACAGCCCTGGGCACGGACCAGGCCTAGGCCGCGACTACATCCACTCAAGCACAGTGGCCCAGATCAGAGTACCCCAACTCTCAGGGTGGGCTAGCGAGAAGGGGAAGGAGAGGCGAGTCAACATCTCTATCTCTCCTCCACCCGGGTGTCACATATTGATCTAATTTCTGTTGCGGAGACTAGTGGCTCCACAAGAGAAATTGACACGCTGCTGTCTGGAAAGACGCAACGCATGTCCGTGTCCGCGGGTGATTCGCAGGTGCATGGAAGCGCATAGTGGGCGTGGGATTTCTAGAAATCCCATCCACTTTGCTTTTAATGTCAAACGCTGCAGTTCGAACGCAGCGCAAGTGCACTGAGTCCAATCCACAGCGTTTACTGACCATGTGCACATACCTTTAGGTGGATTCATAACTGGCTTACAAAAAAAAGCAAGAAAAAAGGCTGAAAAGAAGCGCTTCTGTGGAGGGAGGAGGGGAATTAAAACCAACAAAACACTTACACTAAATAGATATCTTGAATGTGGACAACTTTGTTACAGCTCAATCAGCCTGCTGCTACCACGTACGGACATCCTAATCAGGTGCCGTATTGTAAGAAAGTTGAAAAAACAAACAGAAAAGGATTGACAGCTGACACGAGCACAGTAGGTCCACACAGGGAGTAAGAAAGTTGAAAGTTTCAAGCTCCACTTACATTGTAGGGAGGAGAAAGAGGAATCTTAATAGCTGTCTACAAATATTTGAAGGGCTGTCCCACTGTATAGGCATCAGCTTTACCCTCATTTGCACAAAAAAAGACTAGAAGCAATGGGATGAAATTCACAAAATGAGAATCCAAATTTACCAATCACCATGGCACTTCAAACTTTAATTAATTTAATTAATTTAATTAACAATGTATTAAAAAAACAGGCTTTTCTGATTTTTTAATACATTGTTTTTATTATGTAGTGAATAAAATTTATTTTTAAAATTTTTACTTTTGGCAAAACTTCATTTGTTCTGGACTACTGTCTGGGGGAAAGGGTTATTAATAGTGTTGAGCCACCCCCGTAGTGTTCGAGTTCGGTTCGTCGAACACCTTCGAACACCGTTAAAACCAATGGCAGGCAAACAAAAACACATAGAAAACACATAGAAAACACATAGAAAACACATAGAAAACACATAGAAAACACATAGAAAACACTTCAAATGTGTCCAAAAGCTGAAAAACTGCTCAGAAGACACAACTAACACATGGAAAAGTGACAAGTACATATAGTCATGCGAAAAGAAAAGAGGTGGAGGAGTAAAAGGAGGGGGAGACACAGATATAGGCATGTCATGCCCTTCTAAAATCAAGAAAGGCTGGAGTAAAAATCTAAAATCAGCCTACCAACACCCAGACGTCGTGACAAGAAAATTAAAAAAAGAAATATCTTTAGGTAGAATGGCGGTTTGATTCAGAACACTTTCCTTACAAGACGAAGTGGTATCCCCGTTGTGAGTTGTGCCAAAAACGGAACCCAATACATTTGGACTAATCCACCATTTGTCATATCCAAGGGGCAGGTCAGTAAACGACAACATCGACGCGGAACCAAGTACAGTAGTATATACTGTACATCCTTACTTACTACCTGTGCCTCCGAATAGTGTCCACCTATTGGGCTGCTTCTGGGAAGGAGCATACTATATAGATCGCTGTTTGCCCATGAGGTGCTCCAGATCCTGCTCACTATTTGAGGCGTTTAGTTGCTTCCTCGAATGGGTTGTAATGGACGTTTCTAAGGGGGCACATATTATCCATTACCTCAACAACTTCTTATGCCTGGGCCCAAAAGATTTGCCACAGTGTGAATACACGCAGTAGTCCACCTGTGAGAAGGAGAGAGCTGGAGGGATAGCGGACACCACAGAGCCGAGGGGTTAGATGGAGAAAGGAAGAAGGAAAGAGGGCGAGGGAGGTAAGGGAGTGCAGTGGAAGGCCAACCTGAGCTCCCCTACGTTCCTGCTGGGCGGGGAACAGCCCTGGGAAGAAAAGCCGCTTGCGCATCCCTTTGAGGCTACGGGCGCGAGTGGGCAGAGGGACTACGCTGGAGTGCAAAGCCGACACGGCCAATCCGTTACTGCCCCTGCGACCTCCGTGTCGCCGGGTTTGTGCCAGAGCCGCGGTGGACCCTGACGGCCAGCCCCCCTCTCCCAATACTGGTGCCTGTCCGCTGGTGGTTCGACCCCCTCCCGCAGTGGGGGTGGGGGGGGGGGGAGTAACATCTGCAGAAGAAAGACCATCTTCCAGCCAAACTAAGATGTCTACTTCTTTTCGTGGACAATGTGATACGATCCCTTTCTTACGGACACGCCCATCGCTACAAATTCCAGATGAGGCACAAAAACAGCAGGTGCTTCAACGGATATCAAGTGCTCCTTCAAGTGGGCTCTCCTCCACCTCAACTTCAACATCACAAATACTCCAGTCCTCAGAGGTGTCACCCCAATCGCACTTGCTTCCTCACAGCTCCCAAGTCTCCAGCTGCCCGTCTGAGTATGGGGTAACACAGATGGTTGAGTCTGCACAGCTGTTTACTCATACTATAGCCTGGGAAACGAAGGTCTGCTCCAGAGCTTCTGTTAATCCAGATGAGGAAATGATCTGCACTGATGCCCAGAATCTTTATGAGTCGGATCCAGGACCAGATGAAGAAGGTTCTGAACATAATGTAGACCCTCATTCCCAAACTAACTCCTGTTGGTGGAGACAATGATGAAGATGATGATGAGACTCAAATACCTGATTGGAGCGACAACTTGACTTTTCGGTCAGGGCAGGAAGAGGTTGGCTCTGAGGACGACGGGTGTGAGAACACACAGGGTGATGATGACGAGGTTGGAGATCCCACTTACTGTCAACCCACAGACAGCCAGTCGATGAGGTCAGCAGAGGAGGTGGAGGAGGATGTGACTAGCCCAGGGGATGGGGATGACTCGGTACCCGGGCCTTTGCCTGGCCTTTGGGATGTCGTGGTGGTCGGCTCCCGGACCCGTACCCTGGGGTCACTCTTTAAAAGGGTGGATAATTGTTAATTTTATAAGAGTTCGTGACGCCACCTGTGGTATCTGGTGAGAAGGACGAGCACTGCAGCAGTTCACGGAGGCCGGTGATAAGGCAGCTCGATGGTATAGCTCCCCACAGGTGGAGCTAGGCCTCAGAAAAGCGTATGCAGGGGGAATGCAGGACAGGCGAGACCCAGCTGGGTCAGAGCAAGAACGGGAACGGACACGGTAGTCACTTCAGTACCTTTTACTGGTGGAAATTCAGGCACATCCCGGAGCACTGTAGGGTGAAGGGTGCATATCAGGATCCTCCCCAATGAGCGGGTGTAGGGCCTCCTGTTTATTGCCTCTGCGTAGTAAGTTTCTGACCTGCCTGGAGCTAGGCCTAACTTTGTCTCTGTCCTGCGCTGGCTGACCTTGTGGTAGGGCCTTGTCTTGGAGTTCACACTCCCAGTATGCGGGGCCTAAGCGTCTCCTGGCTCTGTTACGTATCAGAACCTTAGCGATCCTGGGACTTGTAGTTCTCCAGGGATTCCGCTTATGCCTTACTGGGTCATAGAGATCCCGGTAAGCTCAGATCCCGTGTCCGGTAAATGCTTCGGGGTGAGCTGGTTAAGCTCCTCTGCCCCTTTTGTACTAACTCCCCACTCTCCTTCGGCCTACTCGGGCCCTCACTAGGCTATACACACTAACGGCAGCTTGCCGCACTTCACCGATCTTATGGCGCCGGCACACCTTAAGCTCTAACTGGGCTCCCTGAATCTAGCTAGGAGGAGCCTCGTGCTCCACTGCTGAACTATTAACTGAGTTCTCTAGACTAGACTGAGCTCCACTGCAGATTGACCTCTCTTAGGCTTCTCTACTGCAGGAACTCTTCAGAGGAACTGAACTGCCTAGCTCCACCTTCCCTATTTATATCCCTAAGGGTTCCCTCTGCTGGTCTGAGGTGGAAGGTGGAAATGTATGAATGTTTATGGGGGCCTCTTGTGGAGGATTCCATCAATGCACTCTTCTAGGATCTGTGATACCAAGCGCAGCTGGGCGTCACAAATGCTATTGACGACGAGGTTAGGTTGCGCCTTCCTGGATAGAGGCGTAGTACTGGAAGCACGTCAACAACTGCATCCTCAACCACAACTCTGCCTCTGACCACAAGTCGTGGTGGCTCTTCAGGTCGCATGGGCTCTAAGCCTTGTATAGCCTGGGCATTTTTTCAGATCGATAAGGATGACCCAACTCGTGTTATCTGTAACATTTGTCACCAAAAGCTAAGTAGAGGCCAAAAAATTCATAGTTTGAGTACTTCATGCATGAACCGTCACATGGATATGAAGGATAAGTTGCAGTGGGAAGCTCACTGTGCTACAATGCGGCCTAGCGGGCCGGGCCAACCACCGTCTGCCCCATCTTGTGCATCCGCGGCCTCTTCATCCTCTGTGACTGGGGGGACAGCAGTCACACATGTTTTTGGACGCAGACCTGCCACCTCTTTACCCGCAACAGCCAGTGTGATTGGCAGGTCATCATTTCATTTGGAAGTGGAAACACCAGCTGGTGTTCAGCGCTCTCCGACATCGAGAGCACCACCTTTGGATCAAATCAACCTAACTTTTCCGCCTGCATCTTCCTCACAGACGAGCAGTTTGCCGGGGACACCCTACTCAACCCCGTCTAAAAACAACAGCCAGCCCTTGGTCCCTCAGATGTGGACAAGTAAAAGACCATTTCCTCCTAGCCATGACAAAGCTAAGAGGTTGAATTTCACCATCTGCAAGCTGTTGGCTACAGAAATGCTGCCTTTCCGCCTGATGGACACAGAGGATTTTCGAGACCTTATGTCCGTCGCAGTGCCCCAGTACCAGATGCCCAGTCGGCACTACTTCTCAAAGAAGGTGTGCCTGCGCTACACCAGCACGTTGCACCCAGCATCACCGCTTCTTTGAGAAACTGTGTGACAGGGTGCATTTCACCACAGACACTTGGACGAGTAGGCATGGACAGGGGCGTTACATGTCGCTGACTGGGCACTGGGTAACTATGGTGACAGCAGGACAAGGGGCTGCTGTCCAAGTCTTGCCATCCCCACGAGTTGTGCATCAATCCTCTTTATCTCGAAGTTCCTCCACTGCTTCTGCCTCCTCAACCTCCTCTCAGTCCTCCACCTGCACCCAAAGCCTGTCTGGTAATGCCACCCGCTTTCTAACTGCGCAGAAGGAATCCTGCACACCTCCTTACTATGCTGGCAGCAGGGCTCAATGGCATCAGGCGGTGTTTACTTTGAAATGTCTGGGAAATGTGAGTCACACAGCTGAGGAGTTGTGGTCAGCTCTGGAGACCCAGTTTCATGAATGGTTGTCCCAACTGGACCTGCAACCAGGGAAGGCCGTGTGCAACAATGCTGAAAACCTGGGTGCGGCCCTTCGCCGGGGCAGTGTCACACACACGTGCCTTGTATGGCTCACGTGTTGAACCTGGTTGTCCAGCAATTTTTAGCCCACTATCCCTGACTAGATGGCCTTCTGCAGAGGGCACGGTCGCTGTGTGCTCACTTCCGCAGTTCGCATCCCGCAGCTCAACGTCTTACATCTCTACAGAAGTCGTTGGGCCTGCCAGTTCACCGGCTGAAATGCGATGTGCCGACACGGTGGAATTCAACTCTGCACATGTTGCAGCGACTGTGGCAGCACCGACAAGCCCTGGTGCAATACGTTCTGACGTATAGCCTGGGCCAACGAGATCCAGATGTGGGGCAAATCACGCTGCAGGAGTGGTCTCAGATCAGGGACCTATGAAGTTGACGCGCCCCCTGGGCCGTGGGGTACCCGGAGCCGGGCCGGTAGACGCTGGGGGTTGAAGTCACTGTGTCGGTGACCCGGTCCGTGACCCAGGGCGGTCAATCCAAGGGTAATTTGCATATATGGGTTTTATAATGTCCGACTACGCCACCTGTGGAGTGCGGCCAAAGGGGCCTCCGCTGAGGAACAGTCCTCTGAAGCTGGTGGTTTTGCAGCAATGGTATTATTACTCCCCACAGGAAGAGTGTAGCTTCAGGGCAGTGTGGATGGATGATGGTGGTTGTAGTGCAGGGAGTCAGTAATGAACACAGAGTCCGTGTGATGCAGTCCCAAGATCTTTACTCAGAGTTGTTGCAGTCCAGATTACAGGTACCAGAGCAATCTCCCCCGTCGTGCTGTGCGTACTCAGTGAGGGGCTCAGTCCACCCCCAGATAGCTCCGGAGTACTTAGCAGGACCCCCTTCTGTGTGTCCTTTCTCTGGCCTTCTCCCTGCACCTCACACCCAGTGACACTTCTATCCGGTATCCTCGGGCCTTGGCGGGCGACGTGTGTTCCATCCCCTGGGTCCTATGTGGCTACCTTCTTAGTGAGACTGGTGTGGACTTTGGCCTGCAGTACATTAAATGCTGCAGCCTCCGGTTTCTAGTTGAGCCTTGCTGTTTCTCCGCTAGTTGAGGAACCGGTTCCCCTTATCTGGCCTGATCCCTCTACCTCCTGGTAGCAGCGGGCGTACGGGTGGCCTTCTGCACGGCCCGTACCCCTAGGGTCCCTTTGGTTCCTGGAGCCTTCCTGCTCCCACTCCTCTCTTCTCTCCTTCAGTCCTGGGCCTCCCAAGCTAGGCCCGCCTCCGGAGCAGAGCTCATGCAGAGCCTCTGCTCCTGTCACTTCTCCTCCTTTGACTGGCTTGCTCTTTCTAAGATGGCTTCCTATTTATACTCTCCCTGTCATGTGCTCCCCTAAGCTGCTTTCTCCACCCACACCCACTACATAGGACCCTCCCGCCAGCTAGGGACTTGGGACTGTGCTCTCCCTTAGGAGCAGTCTCGCCCTACCCCCACTGTGGGTATGTGTTGGATGCAGGTGTTAGGGTCCCGAGCCATACTCCTTCCTTACCTGAGGGTGAGATACCACACCTCTGGGTGAGATGCAGTACCTCTGTGGCGACTGAACCCTCAGGGGCGCCACACACCCTTCTGCACAGTTTTGAAATGGCGACGAAGATGTTTAGTGCTGACGCCGATGCCATTATCAGCATGACTATTCCGGTGATTTACATGCTGGAGCACACGTTAAACAGAATTCAGGAGGTGGTACAAGAGGAGGTGGAGGAAGTAGAGGAGGAGGAGTTGTATGCGGAAGCGCTAACATCTGCAAGGTCCAGACGGTCGGCGGCACCAAGGCGGCAGGCATGTGAGGGTGGGGGAGATGGTTTTACCAGGGTGCAAGGTGCAGGAACCGAGGAAGAAGAGGAGGACGAACTGGCGATGGGCATGTAAGACTCATCAGATGAGGGAGACCTTGATCACATTTCTGTTGTGCGAGGTTGGGGGGAAAGGGCAGAGGAAGGAAGCATGATTCTTACCTCGCTACCAACACAACAAGGACTTGGTCCTCCTGGATGCGCAAGACACATGAGTGCCTTCTCGCTGCACTACCTGCAACATGACCCTCGGATTGTCAGAATTCGAAGTGATCCCGACTACTGGGTTGCCACACTTAGACCCCCGGTACAAAAGTAAATTTGCCAAAATAATTCCTGCCATAGAAAGGGATTCACGCATGCAGGAGTATCAGCAGAGGCTGTTGCAGAATCATACATGTGCTTTTCCACAAAACACCAGTGGTGCACATAGTGAATCTCACAGTTCTAACTTGCAAACCGTGGGACTGTCGATTCTTCATCACTCAAACCGTAACAGTAACACAGTATCTGCTGGTAACAGCAATTTTGTGGAATCGTTTCACCACTTTTTTAGACCATCTTTTGCAAGGCCACAGGAGACAAGAAGTCTGACACATAGTCAACGCCTAGCGAGGATGGTACAGGAGTATCTCCAAGTGAACATCGAAGCCATGACTGTGTCACTGGACCCTTGCTCATTTGGGATTCCAATCTGGAAAAATGTGCGGAGCTCGCCACTCACGCCTTGGAGATATTGTCATGCCCTGCAGCCAGCGTTCTCTCTGAACGCGTGTTCAGCGCTGCTGGTGGTGTGCTGACAGATAAGCGCATGCGGCTGTCCACTGAGAATGTAGACAGACTCACGTTCATAAAGATGAACAAATCATGGATCCGCAAGGACTTTTCTACCCCTGTGTCATCTTGGGGAGACTAAAAGCTTGAGGATTTGGTAAAACCACCTCACCAACCGTTTTAAGCAACTCTGGGGCAATTGATGCCACTTAAGTGGTGTCTGTGCCACAATTTTTGGAAAAAATGGAGACTCTTTTTGGAGTCCCCTTGCTGTGTTTTACGCGACGTTGGCATCATCAATTCCAGGTGGGTTGGGTCGCTCCCCCCCCCCTTTTAACTGTAAGAAACTACATACACTATGGCTTGGGGTAACACAGATGGTTGAGTCTGAAGAGCTGTTTGCTCAGAGGTCTGCTCCAAAGCTTCAGTGTCTGCTAGTCAGCGTAGAATTTTTAACTGCATCTAGCCTAGGCAATACTTTGGGCGTAGTAGCCCAGCTGCGAAGCAAGCTGCACCCCCTGTGTATCTAATAAGAATTTTTAAATGCATCTAGCCTAGGCAGACTGTGGGGACCCCCAACCAAACCCAGATGCTCAGCCCCCCTACCGCCCCCCTTTCCTTGACAATACAATAATGTAACTCTTACAATTGGATGGGTGAGGATCGGTCACAGCTTTATTAACTCTTTATACTCATTCCATTAGAAAGGCATTTTATTTCTAAAATAATTCAGCTTGTTGCAGCATGCCCTGGGTCTCCACACCGGCAAGTTGGCCAACAAGTGTAACTCTCCAACATGTCCTTTCTATTTCCAGGCCACGGAGGATCCTGCGTACTCGTATGCAGGACTCTGACCCCCATCCATCACTCTTAACGCTTGTTCCACTCCGTCCTGGTGTCCTGACAGGAATATGTCCAGTCCAATATCCATTAAGTGAACACCGTCGGGCCGTATGAGGCCTGCTTTATCTCCTTCCAGTTGTCGGTGTTGTATCACTACACCGCCTCGGTCTCTTCTAAATTTTGCCATCCGAATATTTATTACCCGCCTTGTCCATTCGATGGCCGTGATGTCTCGCGTACCTTGCCATACCGCTATCGGCACAATCTCTGACCATACTATAGTTAGTTTTGTGAAAAATTCTCTGAAGCGCTCAGTGTCTAGTTTCATTATTGCTATTAGTTATGTGCTCTTGTGATGACCTAGGTCGTTTCCCCCGGCCTGTATAACTAAGATGACCAGACCTCTTGTCTCTCTCCCTACTTTGATTACCTCCATTAGTACCTGCGGCCATAGCAGGCCTCTAAATACCTCTCCAGTTGAAATATGTGTTATGAAACTCTAATTTCCTCCCGCCTGGGCGGACTTTCGCCCTTTTTTCTGCCCAATATATATACGAGTGGCCTATCACCCACACTGTTGGCTTAGCGTCACCTGTAAAAGAAACAAACCACGTTAGGATAACAAGTCTGGTGTTATGTATCTCACCAAACACGTGGATCACCATCTCCCTATCCTCTGAACTTCCGTTTCTGACAGTCCTGCTCTTGCTGCTTCCGTGGCCGCGCCTATGCGGAATGAGTGTGCCTGTAATCTTTGTGGTGGTTCCCTGCCGATGTTATGAATTTATTAAATATAGCTTGGAACTGGTATCTTGATAATGGCGTTCCATCCAATGTGATAGGAAGAAATGACTTTGTGATCTGATGGTTATATATGTTTTTACTATTGTTACCCGACTCAGTGTACCGTTTGTGGGTTGTAGAAGTACCCACTGGAACCATTTTCGATTGGCGTATGCGTAGACGTATTGCATTATTGGCTATGACTACGTCCTGTTGTAATAAGCCTCCACTGGTGGTAATTTTGGATTGAGGGACTAATTCGCTTATGCATAGCGCCCCGAAGAAGGCGATCGCAAATGCAGTAGACAGTAGTGTTGCTTCAAATTGTGAGTGTCATGTTAATGGTGTTAGGGATATGATGTGAGAAATCCGTTTTAGTGACACGGGACGGGACGTCTACACTCCTGACTTGACTGACCCCTTTTCCACACTTTTATGGATTGTCTGATGATGAATCTCTTTGTCACATCTCCCCAATTCAGTAGTTGGAAGTGAAATGTTACTCCGGTCAGACACCACTGCGCTGACGCCCCTGATATGCCCCTCATCATTAGCTGGTGGAGAAATTCTATGGTGACTTGTAATCTGGCTTGTTCACATTGGTCAACCCGTCTGCCTGCTACTAGTCGTGTCCACTCTTCCCATGCCTTACCGTATGCTTGCCACGTCGACGGGGCAACTGACGCTCTGATTAATGGCATCAACTATTCGCCACTAGATCCCATAGGGAGGGTGGGCAACTGTTGCCCGATGGGTGGGCGTTGGGGAGGAGCTCTGTGAAAATCTGCCAGTTGAATTGTGATAAAGCGTTATCAGCAGCTTTAGACCCCTCAGCATCGTGGCTAGTGCGGACCCATACATTGTGTTTTAGGCACAGGAATGCTAGCCAGCGTAGTAGGCCTAGCACTGGGAGAGACGATGATGCCATCTTATTAATGCAGTGCGCTAGGCTGGTGTTTTTTGTTATGAAGCGTATATTTTTGTTAGCCAGGCGCGCGCCCCATATTTCTATTGCTACCACTATTGTGAAGAAAAATTATTTTCTGGGCTAGATGCAGCTAAAAATTATTATTAATTTCAAAGCTGGTGGAGCTTGGTATAGATGGCCTAATACAATGAGTACCACACACTACTACTATGCCCAAAATTATTTTCCAGGCAAGATGCAGCTAAAAATTATTAATTTCAAAGCTGGTGGAGCTTGGTATAGATGGCCTAATACAATGAGTACCACACACTACTACTATGCCCAAAATTATTTTCCAGGCAAGATGCAGATAAAAATTACTAGTAATTTGAAAGCTGGTGGAGCTTAGTATAGATGGCCTAATAGAATGAGTACCACACACTGCTAATATGCCCAAAATTATTTTCCTGGCAAGATGCAGCTAAAAATTATTATTAATTTCAAAGCTGGTGGAGCTTGGTATAGATGGCCTAATACAATGAGTACCACACACTGCTACTAAGCCCAAAATTATTTTCCGGGCTAGATGCAGCTAAAAATTATTATTAATTTCAAAGCTGGTGGAGCTTGGTATAGATGGCCTAATAGATTGAGTACCACACACTGCTACAGGCCCAAAAGGTTTTACTTGGCTAGGTGCAGAAAAAATTTGTATTACATACACAGGTGGTGTAGCTTGCAACACAGATAGGCTACTCCACTGACTAACACACACTGCAAGAGGCCCAAAAGGATTTGCTTAGCTAGATTGAGCCAAATGCTGTGAAAAACACTTGCACTGCACTAAAACAGACCTGCCTGGCAAAAAGTGATAGGAACTGATGTAACCTAGCCCTCAAAAGGGCTGGAATTACAACTAGTCACTACTCCCAACCTATCTGTCGATTTAAGAGCACAGACCTGCCTGCTAAAAGTGCTAGGAACTGCTGTAACCTAGCCCTCAAAAGGGCTGCAATTACAAACTAGTCCCTACTCCCTAAACCTGTCTATTTAAGAGAAAATTCGCTTGCAATTCAGTTACACAATATAGCGCTAACAGCAGCAGCAGTGCCGTCTAACACTCAGCTGCAGCAGTGAGAAAATGGTGGCGACAGGGAAAATGGCTGGGTCTTATAGGGCAAGGACATGTGACATACACAGCCAATGACACATGCCCTTGCTTGTGTGAAAAAAAGCACTTCGCTCCGTGTGTGCGCTGCTGATAGGCTGACAGACTGCACCTCCCCACTGTAAATGCGGGAAAGAGAAAAAAAAATGGAGATCTTCATTATTTCTGCAGAGATCCATCCCATGCCCCTCCCCCCGCCCCGCTGTACACTCAAACTGTGTATTAACATTGATTATCAGCATTACTGTGAAAAAATCCAGTTACGATTTGGGTGCACGAACAGTTATCGAACATAACCTCGAACAGGCGGATTTTTTTCAAATCGTTCGGGTTCGTCGAACACCGCCCAAAACAGCTCGAATTTGAGATTGGCGAACAGTTCGATTCGAACACCGCTCATCTCTACTTAGGGATGATTCATTATTTTTCTGTGAGAAATTAATGAGTTGGTGGAACAATTCTGAAGTACTCTCTTCTTTATAGTGCCCTTTTAAAATCATCTTCAGCTGTTGCAAGGTCAGTTGACTCTTCATTTCTAGCATACTACAGAGGTTCAGTCCTGGGCTGATCATTTTAACCACTCCCTCCACTATCTCATCTGGCTGGTAGCCTTTCTGTAATCTTGCATCGATCTGGTGCAACAAGTTCCTAGAAGACAGTCTCTCTTTCTGTTCACACTCTCCAATCTGTCCCAGGATCTTGAATTCTTTCCTTATGGTGATTTGTGGTGTTAGAGAGGACTGTCTCCCTGATTTATCCTGTCTGAGTCTATCACCTGTTCAGAGGTTTTGGTTGATTCCTGCAGGGCTGTTAGGGCTTTGAATTGTTCTTTCAATTCCTGTAGTTCAGTCTGCGGATGGAGATTCCCGCTTTTGGTAATTGGTGCTGCACCTCCATCCTCCAACTTCAACTTGGTTAGAAACTGTGTTAGTTCCTGGAGGAATGTCCCCATGACATCTTCAGCTTCTTTCTCCCCCAGCTCATCCATTTTTGCATTAATGGCAGCTAACAGTTGCCTGTGGTTGTGTGCTTTGGAAATCTGTTCTACTGACATCTTTACATGTTCTGCTACTGTTCTCAATTCTTCAGAGGTTAACTGAAGAAGCAGCTCACTAATTCTGTCTATTTGTATTTCCACATCCATTGATGCTAGTGAGTTTTTCTTTAGGGCTGGTCCCCTTTAACTGGTGTAGCAGAGTTGAGTTGAGGTGCTGTGCTGCTGTGTTTTTCCAGACACTTTTCCTCTTCTCCCTCTACACACTAATTCCCGCTCAGTATTCCCCGTATGGGCCACCAATGTTACACACATGCTGCCTAAGTTCAGATAGGGGCGAGACCGGTTACATGAATTCATTAGAATCCTGGGGGAACCGTTACTCAGGGCTACCTCAGGCTGCAGCTTCTCTCAGGCACACGATAGATTCAGTTGCTGACCAGATACATCTGACAAGGGTCTTCATAAAAGGTAGAACAGTAACATTTAATGAGGCACGGCCAGTGCAATGCAAATGTCTCTTTGAGCAACAGGCTCCAGTAATAACAGTACAGTCTCCTTTGCAGCACGTCAGTACACAGTCTATTATCCGGTAGCACAGTACAGCACAGTTTTAATACATACACAACCACAGGCTTTTCCTTCACAAGGACTCAATAATACTGCATAAATATGGAGGGGGAAAGGGTGTGATGAGGGAGATAATCTCTATTGCAGGCTTCTTTCAAATCCTTATCCTCCAGGCCGATAATACTCCACACTGTTAGCTCAGGGAGTCTAACTGACCTTTGTTTAGTTTCCCTCCTGACCTGAATTTTATTCCCTTGCCTTCCGTGAGATACAGATCATAAGCCACCTTTCTCTTCGGCTCCAGCCAGACTGTAAACTTCCCCACAATCCCCCTGGGGCTCTGCTAAAACACTCCCCTTCTCCTGTGACTGTGTTAACCCCTCTAGTTGCTGGATGCTTCTGGAGCACAACACTTCCTGTCTCCTGTGCTTGTGTTACTTCTAATAGTTGCTGAATGCTTTTAAAGCAACATCACTACTTCTGCATGACACACTCTGCAACAGCACTACTTCTGCATGTCACATGTTCCTTAACATATTTCCCAGGAAAATCCATTTTGGTTTCATTTTTGTATGTTTTATTGTGAGTCCGTAAAAGTGGCACAATACCTCTGACATTGTTTTTGACAGCAGTGACCTGGGAGTCAGAAATGCTTCCAGGGGTTTTCCCCAAGGTGTTCCCATGTCATTTGAGCACTGTTCCCATCGATTTGGACAATTTTTAGGCCCTCGGCAGACCGCCAGGGTGAGCCCCCGGAAAAATGCTCAAGTTTCCCATATACTTACATTGGGCTCGTTACTCGAACTGAGCACTCGAGCATTCCAATTTGCTTGATTTGAACAACGAGTACCCGAGCATTTTAGTGCTCGCTCACCACTAATTATTAGCCCTGATATTTAGGTGTGACGCCCTGCTGTACATGGAGCCACAGATCCTGGAGGGGTGCATTAAAGGATTTCTCCACAAGAGGCCCTCAGAGCATACACACACCTCCACCCTACCTCAGTCCACCAGAGGGAGCCAGGATAGGGATATATAAAGGAGGGTGGAATTAGAGAGTTAGTTAGTTCTCCTCAGGAAGTGAGTTCAGACAGAACAGTCTGGAATCCACAGCCAGTTCCTGCAGAGTGAGACAGAGAAACAGGTCAGTCTGCAGTGGAGCTCAATCAGACTCAAGCAGCTCGAGTTAAGTGAGCTAGGAGCATTGCTGACGCTCAGAGAACAGCAGAAGAGGCAGCCAGCTAACTGCCAGTGTGTATAGCCTAGTGAGGGTCCGAGTAGGCTGAAGGCTAGAGGAGTGAGTAGCATTGGGGGCAGAGGAGCTTTACCAGCTCACCCCAGAAACCATATCCCGGACACCGGGTCCGAGTCTGCAGGGATTCTTTACACCCAGCAGAAGACAACCAGAAACCCCTGGCGAACTACATGTCCCAGGAATACAAAACGCTGACTGTTATACCAGGGTCAGGAGTTACCGAGGCCCCATATACCAGGGAGTGCGTACTCCAATAGAAGGCCATACCTCAGGATCAGCCGGTGCAGGACAGAAACCAAGTTAGGCCTAGCTCCAGGCAGGTCAGAAACTTACTACAGAGAGGCAAGAAACAGGAGGTCGTACACCTGCTCACTGGGGAGAATCCGGACGTGCACCCCTCAACCTACAGTGCTCCGGGGTGTTCCTGAACTAATCCCAGTAAAGGTACAGAAGCGACTTTCTTGTGTGCTCCCATTCTTGCCCTGATCCAGCTGGGTCCCCTCTGTCCTGCATCCCCCCTTCATACGCTGCCCTGAGGCCCAGCTCCACCTGTGGGGAGCTATACCACCAAAGCTGCTTTAACACCGGCCTCAGTGGACTGCCGCAGCACTGGTGAACCTCACCAGACACCACAGGTGGCGTCACGAACTTTGACATTTGATTTCCCCCCAGGGTACGGGCCCAGGAGCCGACCACCGCGACATCCCCCAAGACCAGACATCAAGGCCCGGGCGCCGAGTAGTCCCCATCCCCTGGGCGCCACATCTCTCTAACTGGCGTCACGAACAGGATTACGTGCCCGCGGCAACGGAAGAAGTTGTGCCCGTTGCCACCGGGTACTGTGCGTCTTTACTAAAAGACTGTATATTGTACTGTGGTGAAGATTTCCCACCATTTCGGAGGTTTCCCGCCATTGTCCGCCATTATGACGTCGCTGCGCGAGAAGAAGGGTGTAACCGCGGGAAAACTAGGAGGCGTACCTGTGTAACCGCGCAAAGTCTTGGACACGCCCCACGCACTGATGCAGCGTCAGGTCCTGGCAGGAAGCCCCAGTGAACGCTCTGACGTGGAAAGTAAGCGACGCAAGGTCCTACCAGAAGTCCGTCACCTGCAGAGCTGCGGCCAACAGAAGTAAGGTAGGCCACGGTTCACTAGGGGGGGGGCGCCAAGATGTTGCAGCAACAGCCCGACATCGCAGCCCAGGCTGACAGCCCCGATGATGCATCAGCGGCTGCCGCCGCGCAGGACGGAATAGCCGCTCCATCGCCAGGTCCTGTAGCCCCCATTGTACCATTGACTTTACCATACATGCCTGGAGCAAAGTGGCTCCCCCAGTACAGTGGCAAGCCAGACACCCTGTCTGGATTCAAGCACAAAATATGCAGCATCCTGGACATGTATTCTATGATGGGCAAACAAAGAGCTGCAGTAGTTGTGGGACAATTGACTGGTGCTGCGGAGAGAGAAGTCACGAAGCCGCAGACCAGGAATCAGTGTCCACAATTTTCAAAAAGTTACAGACTGCCTTTGATGACCGCACTGAGGCAGACCTCCGGATGAGGTTCTACCAATGCTCTCAGAAGCCGGAGGACAATGTTCGGGACTATGCCTACCATTTACAAGGGGTCCTGCAAGCTCTGAAACAGGTCAGTCCAATTAGCATAACCAATGAGAGTAAAATGCTAAAAGAACAATTTGTCCGGGGGCTGAGGTCCCAAGGGGAGAGCAGGACTGTGCGTTGGTGGTCCTTGGATCATCCAGATGCTACCTTTGACACCCTTAAGGATATGGCTATAAAGGGACTGCAGCCCCTGGAGACGGCAGATACTGCAATCCAACGTTACCAGGGTGGGGCCACTCCAACGCCAGCACCTTTTCCCCCCTGGCTGCCGAAGCCAAAGTGCAGGCAGCGCCCCCTACTGAGCTGGACTGTCTGCGCTCAGAAGTGCGCCAGCTGACCAAAAACCAGGCCACTGTAATGAGTGCCCTGCAACTACGGACGGAGCCAGAGACGGACGGAAAGATCCTGCTAGCCGACTGCCCTGAGGATGTCCCCTGGATGAACCGGAGGAGAAGTAGGACGTCGCCGCCCTGGAGGAGGACGTCGCCCCGGAGGAGGACAACGCCACCCCGTGGGAGGACCAACAACCAACGCCATCCTGACCAAGAGTTCGACTGCCACCGCTGCCAGAAGGCAGGTCACACAGTGCACCAGTGTCCTTTAAACAAGCAAACCCTGGGTCCGAGGGCCAACACCCAGGAATAGACTCAGCAGGCCCCTCAGACTGGCACCGCATGTTCGTGGGAGGAAGACCTTTCCTATCCATCATACTGGATGGCATTGCGATACCTGCCCTGCTGGACACCGGATCCCAGGTAACAATCATACCTGATATCCTCTATAAAAAATACTGGTCCATGGACAGTCTACAACCCCCAAACCCAGACTTTTCAGTATATGCCTCTAACGGCCTCCCTCTTGACCTACTTGGGGTTAAGAAAGTAGCAGTAAAAGTGGAGAGAGTGGAGTTAAAGGACCAGGGACTCATTGTAGTGAAGACTGTCAATGAGGAAAATGGACTGAATGTGGTACTAGGCACTAACATTGTTGGTAACTGTTTGGAGGAGGTTGTGTTTTTACTCCAACAGCTCGCTGACACCGCCAGACCGGGGCAGAGGAGAGCACTCCAGAGGGAGATTCGAGCCCTGATGTACCAGCAGCAAGTAAAGCTAACTGGTGGTGAGATTGGTAATGTGCGGGTAACAGACCCCATACCCATTGTGATTCCCCCAATGAGTGAAATGCTTATCTGGTGTAGAGCAGCAATAGGTCTTAAAGGACAGAGCTACCAGGCGGTAGTAGAACCCCTTAGCTCAGAGCACAGACCTACACTCTTAACAGCCAGAGGAGTAGTGGATGTACGCAATGGGAGGGTGCCTGTCCGTCTTCTCAACTATGGGGAAGACGAGGTCAGATTACCACTGTTGCCAAGTTACATGCTGTAAATAGTAACTCCATTCACACGGCGGAGTCCTTAACCTCACCAGACAAAGTGGAGGATAATGACCCAGCAACCCAGGTGGTGGACTGGTGTCAACAGCTCCATGTTGGGACAGACACCACTCCTGCTCACCAGAAACAGGGGGTACACCGGGTGGTTCAAGAATACGCACAGGTATTCAGCAAACACCCACTTGACTTTGAGAGGATTAAGGGGGTACAACATCACATCCCCACAGGCAACCATCCCCCCATCAAGGAACGGTACAGGCCTATACCTTCAGCACACTACCAGAAAGCCAAGGAGATGCTGCATGACATGAAGAAGGCAGAGGTAGTAAGGGATATTTGTAGTCCCTGGGCAGCTCCTCTAGTTCTAGTCAGGAAGAAGGATGGAAGCATGAGATTGTGTGTAGATTAGACAAGTAAATCGCATTACACATAAAGATGCATACCCTTTACCCCGTATTGAGGAATCCCTGGCTGCCTTAAAGTCTGCAAATTACTTTTCCACCCTTGACTTCACTAGTGGGTACTGGCAAGTAGCTGTGGCTGAGGAGGATCGGGAGAAGACGGCCTTCACCACCCCGATGGGACTCTGCGAGTTCAACAGTATGCCGTTTGGACTCTGCAATGCCCCCAGAATGTTCCAGAGATTGATGGAGTGCTGCCTGGGACACCGCAACTTCGAGACTGTGCTACTGTACCTGGATGACGTGATAGTATACTCCAAGACGTTTGAGGACCACTTGAAGCACCTGGCGGAGGTATTTGAGTCACTGTCCCAGTATGGGATGAAGTTGAAGCCCTCCAAGTGCCACCTGCTCGAGAAAGGTACAGTACCTGGGGCACATTGTCAGTCCGGAGGGAGTAGCACCAGACCCGGAGAAGGTCACTGCCATCCAGAAATGGCCGGAGCCAAAGAACCTCAAGGAGGTGCGTCAGTTCCTGGGACTGATAGGATACTACCGGAGGTTTGTACAAGATTACACTAAGAAAGCAGCGCCTCTGCAAGACCTCCTGGTAGGACAGTCCCCCAAGGGCAGAAATCCCCCGTTCCACTGGGGTAAAGAACAGGCTGAATCATTTCAAGAAATGAAGGAGATCCTGACAGGTGATGAAATCCTAGCCTACCCTGACTACAGCCAACCGTTCCTGCTGTATACTGATGCCAGCAATGAAGGATTGGGAGCTGTCCTAAGTCAGAAGCAGAATGGCCAGGAGAAAGTCATCGCGCATGCAAGCAGGAAGCTCCGCCCGACTGAGAGGAACCCAGAGAACTATAGCAGCTTTAAGTTAGAGTTCCTGGCCTTGGTCTGGGCCATCACAGAAAGGTTCAAGCACTACCTAGCCTCCAGCAAGTTCACTGCTTACACTGACAATAACCCCTTAACTCATCTTGAAACAGCCAAGCTGGGAGCCATGGAACAACGATGGATGGCTCGGCTGCCAAACTACCAATTCACAATAAAGTACTGGGCGGGCTGCAAGAACGCCAACGCCGATGCCCTGTCCAGGATGCCTCACCAGTCAGACACAGAAGAAGAAGTGGATGACTTGGTAGAGATTGAAATACCTGCCTTCCACCGGAATGGGATGATCCACGAGCAAAGAGCCTCCAGGAGGCAGCGTGGTAAAACGTTAAACCCTTTGCCTCATCACAGCTGGAAAGGTACCCAGGACAGCGACCCGGTTGTCAGCCATATCAAGGAGCTGATAACCCAAGAAGGTTCCTCCCTGGAGAAGGAGGCGTCTCTTCAAGCAAAGCAGCTGTGGAATGAAAGAAGCAGGCTGTTTATCTACCGTGAGAAGCTGTGCCGGAGGTACGTCAATCCCAAGACCCACGAGATGGTATGGCAGATAGTAGTCCCCAAGACAGACATCCAAATGGTGTTGGAGGCCTACCACGATCAAGCGGGGCACTTTGGCTGGAAAAAGCTTGAAACCCTACTGAAGTGTCGCTTCTACTGGGTGGGAATGCGCAGCTCCATTGAGAGGTGGTGCAGAGACTGTGGGCCCTGTAGCCTAAGAAGAAAAGACTACAGCAGCCAGAAGGCACCCCTGCAACCCATCAAGATGACTCGTCCCCTGGAGATCGTGGCCCTGGACCATGTCAAGTTGTCACCCAGCCGGTCAGGATATACCTATGCCCTGACCATGGTGGATCACTACTCCAGGTTCCTGGTGGTCGCCCCTGTCAAAGACCTGACAGCAGAGACAGCAGCGAAGACATTGCAAGCGTACTTCTGCAGACCCCATGGATACCCTGAACAGGTACTGACTGACCAAGGCCCGGCCTTTGAGGCTGAATTGTTCAAAGAGTTCTGCCATCTGTACGGGTGTAAGAAGATAAGAACTACACCATACCACCCACAAAACCAATGGTCTCTGTGAGAAGATGAACAACATTGTCATTGATCTGCTGAAGACCTTACCACTTGAGGCGAGAGACCAGTGGCCAGACCTACTACCTGACTTGGTAGACCTGTACAATCACATACCTGTGAGTTCCACCAATTGCACTCCAGCTTATCTCATGCGAGCGAGACCAGGAAAGTTGCCCATGGACCTGGAGCTTGGTGTTGTAGAACCAGAGGCAGACGTGACCACTGAAGACTGGGACACGACCAGACAGGAGCAGTACAGAAGAGGACAAGCCTGTGTCTTAAACAGTCTCACTCGGGTGAGGGATAAACAAGAAGCACAATACAACAGAAGTGCACCACCAGAACCCTTCACACCAGTAGAAGTGGTATTGAAAAGGAAGCGGAGAAACCACAAACTTGATGACCAGTGGGAGAGAGAACCCTACACGGTGTTGAATTCAAGGTTTGATAACAGAAAGACGTGTTTGATCAGCAAGGATGGAGGAAGAACAACTGCAACAGTATCTAGGTACCACCTGAAGTTGTGCCCAGATCTGCTAAAACCCCAAGAAGAAGAGCCTCTCATCATCCAAGAGGAACCTGAAGAAGCAGTAATACATACTGATTTAGGAGACTTCCCGGCAGATTGGCCTCAAATCGGAGGAGCAGTTATAATTCCAGTACTCCAATTCTTCCAACAGCCAGAAGACCCTCCACAGCAAGCTGAACCTGTAAGTGCTGCGGAAGAGCCTAGTGCCGCAGAAGAGCCTAGTGCCGCAGAAGAGCCTAGTGCCGCAGAAGAGCCTAGTGCCGCAGAAGAGCCTAGTGCCGCAGAAGAGCCTAGTGCCGCAGAAGAGCCTAGTGCCGCCGAAGAGCCTAGTGCCGCCGAAGAGCCTAGTGCCGCCGAAGAGCCTAGTGCCGCCGAAGAGCCTAGTGCCGCCGAAGAGCCTAGTGCCGCCGAAGAGCCTAGTGCCGCCGAAGAGCCTAGTGCCGCCGAAGAGCCTAGTGCCGCCGAAGAGCCTAGTGCCGCAGTAGAGCCTAGTGCCGCAGTAGAGCCTAGTGCCGCAGTAGAGCCTAGTGCCGCAGTAGAGCCTAGTGCCGCAGAAGAGCCTAGTGCCGCAGAAGAGCCTGGTGCCGCAGAAGAGCCTGGTGCCGCAGAAGAGCCTGGTGCCGCAGAAGAGCCTGGTGCCGCAGAAGAGCCTGGGGCCGCAGAAGAGCCTGGGGCCGCAGAAGAGCCTGGTGCCGCAGAAGAGCCTGGGGCCGCAGAAGAGCCTGGTGCCGCAGAAGAGCCTAGTGCCGCAGAAGAGCCTAGTGCCGCAGAAGAGCCAGCTCAAGAAGAATCCCAGGAAGAAGGATCCCCGGCAGAAGTAGAGCAAGAAGGCCCAGCCAATGGTGAACTTGCCAACCCAGTAGCGAGGTTAAGGCAGTTTTTCAATACCATCGCTAGTAGAACAAACAGGGTAGATGAGAGAAACACTGACACTACACAGACCACCGCACTATGCAGATCTACACGTAGCACGAAAGGTCAACTCCCTGTCAGGTACACTAAGTGAAATAGTTAAACCCCGACAGATGTAGATAGTTACTAGTGTTGATCGAGCACTAAAATGCTCGGGTGCTCGAAGCTCGGGCCGAGCTCGCCGTGATACTCGGGTGCTCGACCCGAGCAATGAGCCCAATGTTAGTCTATGGGAGACCCGAGCATTTTTGGCGCGGCACCCCCGGCAGTCTTTTAAAAGCCTAACAAGTGCCCAAAATGATAGTGACAGTGCTCAAATGACATGGGGACAGCATGGGGATCGCCCCAGGAAGCATTTCTGATGCCCAGGTCACTGCTGTCAACAACGTGTTCAGAGGTATTAAGCCACTTTTAAGGGCTCACAATAAAATGTTCAAAAACTAAACTGAAACTGCTTTCCTGTGAAATATGTTAAGGAACTTCCTTTCCAGGGTAAAGACTTGTGTATAAGGTAAAATAAATACCCCCCCCCCCAAAAAAAAATACTCCTCCACACCTTGGGCTATGTTCACAAGTAGCATTTTTTATGCGTTTTTGCTCTTTTGTATTGCTTTCAACCGTGACAAATGCATTCACCGGGAAATGTCATTTTAACATTTTACAACCTTATCTTGCCATGTGCTGTGTGACACATGCATACAGTGCTGAAAAGACGTGGGAACAGCATGGGTAAGACCCCTGGAAGCATCTCTGACACCCAGGTCACTTCCTAAAAGTGTGCCCATCAGAAGTCATCCATGCCGCATCAGAAGATGCAGACTTGCAACTATCCCCATGCAAGTTCTTGTCCCAGGGCACTGTTCAATTGTACCTCCCCCATTCCTTGCAATGCAAGCACAAAGTCTGCAATTACAGGTGCAGGGTGGGAGGCATCTTCGCATGTACCATGAACAGGGGTTTGGCATGCACACACTACAGCGGAATAGGCTGTCCTTCCCACTAAATGCACTGGGGAGGGCACAGGTAATGTTTTGGTATACGCGCTTAATCTTTTGTATAAGGCACACCGGGACAAATAGGGGCGGCTGGGGACTGAGTATGGATACCTCGCTGCCGAAGCAGCCATGAGGTAGTGGCCAGCTTCGGCCTCCTCCAAACTAAAAGGCCCCATTTCAAGTGCAAGCTAGCAGTATGGCATTGCAGCCTGGGGGTGGGTGGGTGGCAGGCTGCACACTTATGCTTGCATTAAAAGAAAACAAAGCAGATGCTAACTTCTATCATCATCATCATGCTCCTCACCTTGGCACTCTCAACTCCCCTGATGGAGAAGCCAGGGCCCACCAGAGGAGTCTGGTTCTCTGGTGGGCTCATCCAATGCTGCCCTAAAGCAGGCCGGGCTAAGAAAAGTGTGTGGGGGGAAGTTGACAGGAGAAATAGGGGCGGCTGGGGACTGTTTATGGACACCCGGCTGCCCCCAGGCGGCTGGGGACCGTGTGTGGACACCTGGCCGCGGGGCGGCTGGGGACCGAGTATGGACACCCGGCCGCCCCCTGGCGGCTGGGGACCGAGTGTGGACACCCGGCCGCCGGGCGGCTGGGGACTGAGTATGGATTCCAGGCCACCAACACAGCCATGACGTGGTGGCCAGATTCCGCCTCCACATGCCTAAAAGGCCCAATTTCGAGTGCAAGCAAGCAAGCAGAATGGTATTGCAGCCTGGGGGTGGGTGGGTGGCAGGCTGCATACTTGCGCTTGCATTGCAAGGAATGGGAGAGGTACAATTGAACATTGCCCTGGGACAAGGACTTGAGGCGGAGGCGGAACCTGGCCACCACGTCATGGCTGTGTTGGCGGCCTGGAATCCATACTCAGTCCCCAGCAGCCCGGCGGCCGGGTATCCACACTCTGTCCCCAGCCGCCAGGGGGCGGCCGGGTGTCCATGCTCGGTCCCAAGCCGCCCCGCGGCCGGGTGTCCACACACGATCCCCAGCCGCCTGGGGGCAGCCGGGTGTCCATAAACGGTCCCCAGCCGCCCCTATTTCTCCTTGGAACATCCCCCCCACACTTTTCTTAGCCCGGCCTGCTTTAGGGCAGCATTGGACGAGCCCACCAGAGAACCTGACTCCTCCATCAGGGGAGTTGAGAGTGCCAAGGTGAGGACCATGATGATGATGATACAAGTTAGCATCTGCTTTGTTTTCTTGGAATGCAAGCGCATGTATGTAGTAGCGGCTAGGCCTGAGGTTGTCAGCGTTTTGGCGCATATCCTACCTCCGCCGAGGATTGCTGGCTGTTTTCCTGCTACTATTCCAGTTCTATGACTCCCATTAAAACAAAGCTTCAGGTGATAAATGATGGATGAGGTAGTGGCAAAGGAGAAAGAGCAGGAGGAACAGGAACCATTCACATCAATATCAGGCCAGTCAACCACATATGTCTTGTAGGATATGTTTCTGTAACAAAAAGAGCGGTTCGGCTACACAGTTATAGGGCATACAGTGAGTGCAATGCCTACCAAAAATTTTGAGGCACTCCAATGCCCCTTGGAAATGACATGGAGGTCAGAGGGCTTTAACTAAACCATTTTTTCCATTTATAGCAACTGGGTCTCCTGTACACTGTTGGCCTAAGCAGTGAATGGAAGGCTTTCCAAAAATTATGAGGAACTGCAATGCCCCTTGAAACAGATGTGGATTACAGCGTACTGAAAACCTTCTAGCCATTATTGGGGAGTTGGTCTCCCTAAGTTTTCGCCTTTGCATTGAAAAGCAAAAGCTGACTAAAATTAGGAGGAAATGCAATGCCCGTTGGAAGAGTCGTGGAGGTAAGAGATAATTAAAAACAACACTCCAATGCCCCTTGGAAGAGCTGTGGTGTTCAGAGTGGCTTAAGAAGATGCTTTTAATGCCCCTTTGAAGAGACGTGGAGGTCACAGTAGCTTAACAAGACTGTTTTAATGCCCCTTTGAAAAGACGTGGAGGTCCCAGTAGCTTAACAAGATGGTTTGAATGCCCCTTGGAAGAGACGTGAGGTCACAGTAGTTTAACAAGACGCTTTTAATGCCCCTTACAAGAGCCATACAGTACAGCATCTTAAAAATATTATTCCCATAATTGGGGAGTGGGTCTCCCATAGTATTTGCTTATGCCTTCCAAGCAAAAGCTTTCAAAAATTAGGAGGAAATGCAATGTCGGTTCGAAGACTCGTGGAGGTCCCAGTAGCTTAACAAGATGGTTTTAATGCCCCTTACAAGAGACGTGGAGGTCAGAGTGGAATAACAAGACGCTTTAAATGATGCTCAGAAGAGATGTGGAGGTCAGAGTGGTATAACAAGACTGTTTTAATGCCCCCCAGAAGAAACGTGTAGGTCAGAGTGGTATAACAAGACTCTTTTAATGCCCCTTACAAGAGACATGGAGGTCAGAGTGGTATAACAAGATGTTTTTAATGCCCCTTACAAGAGACGTGGAGGTCAGAGGGGTATAACAAGACGCTTTTAATGCCCCTTACAAGAGACGTGTAGGTCAGAGTGGTATAGCAAGACGCTTTTAATGCCCCTTACAAGAGACGTGGAGGTCAGAGGGGTATAACAAGTAGTGTTGAGCCACCCCCGTAGTGTTCGAGTTCGGTTCGGTTCGTCGAACACCCGTGTGTTCACCGAACTGTTCGTCGAACTGTTCGTCGAACACCTTCGAACACCGTTAAAACCAATGGCAGGCAAACAAAAACACATAGAAACACATAGAAAACACCTTCAAAGGTGTCCAAAAGCTGACAAACTGCTCAGAAGACATAACTAACACATGGAAAAGTGACAAGTACATATAGTCATGCAAAAATAAAAGAGGTGGAGGAGTAAAAGGAGGGGGAGACACAGATATAGGCATGTCATGCCCTTCTAAAATCCAAAAAGGGAGAAGCCGACACAGCCAGTCCGCTCCTGCCCGTGCCACCTCCGTGTCGCCGGGTTTGTGCCAGAGCCGCGGTGAACCCTGACGGCCAGCCCCCCTCTCCCAATACTGGTGCCTGTCCGCTGGTGGGTCGAGCGAGCCCCCCTGTGGTGGAGGCAGCTCTAAGCTTTTTAATTTAAATTGTCTCTCTAATTTGAATGAATACACTTTAAATCCATTTACAAGGATCTATTGGAGGGCAAGTCTCATGCCAGCAGCCGCGGTAATTCCAGCTCCAGTAGCGTCCACTAAAGCTGCTGCAGTTAAAAAGCTTTTATAAGGATCGAGCTCGGCTGTCCACCGCAAGGCATCCTACTGCCAGTCCCAGCCCCTATGCCTTGGGGTGCCTCCTGATGCTCTTCACTAAGTATCCCATGGTCCCGAAGCATTTCCTTTGAAAAAATTAAGTGTCTAAACTACAGGTGGTGTAGCTTGCTTAACAGCCGGGATAATCCGCTGACTAGCAGACACTGCTACTAGGCACAAAGTATTTCCTGGGCTAGATGCAGTTAAAAATTTGTAATTAGATACTCTCGTTGGATGCTGAGAAAGCATTCCATAGAGTCTCCTGGCACGCCATATATGATTCTCTTAAAAAGCTTGGGGTAGGGGTCTAGGGGACCCTTTTATAGCCAAAATCACGGCCCTGTATCGCAATACGTCACCTAGGCTGAAGATAAATGGAACGGTAGCACCCTGAGGGCTCAGTTGCTACAGACGTATTGCACCTCACCCAGAGGTGTGATATCTCACTCTCAGGTAAGGATGGAGTGTGGATCAGGACCCGACACCTGCATGCATTACACCACATTGCCGTGGGGCAGGGCGACCAATATGCCCCTGAGATGGGCACGACAGTCCCTGTCCCTGGCTGGAGTGGGGGGAGGGAACACTGAGGAAGGGGAACCCTGCAGTGCAGGAGCAGGGAGGAAGCAGTTCCTGGGTGCATTGAGAAGGGAGTATAAAAGGTGGGCACCATCTTAGTTCAGTGCAGAGAAGTCTGAGCAGAAGTGGCAGGGAGCAGGGGCTCTGCATGAGCTCTGCTCCGGAGGCGGGCCTAGTAACAGAGGCCCAGGCCTGGAAGAGGGAGAAGGAAGGAAGAGGAGTGGAGAAGGCTCCAGGAACGAGGAATGAAGGGATCCCAGGGGTGCGGATGGGCGAGTCGCCACCGCACGCCCGAATCCACCTGCGTGGAGGGGTCAGGCCAAAGGGGGAGACCGGTCCCCGAACTAGTGGAGGCAGGAAACGACCCTCAGCTAGAAACCGGAGGCTCTGACATTTTATGTGGCGCAGCCCCTCGCTACACCCGCTAGGAAGGCACCACATAGGGTCAGGGAAACTGGCGCCAAGTTTACCAAGAGGAGGCCCGAGGCAGCCGGACAGAAGTGTTGGTAAGAAAGGCCAGACAAAGGACACACAAAGGGGGTCCTGTGAAGTGCTCCAAAGTTATCTGGGAGTTGTCTGAGCCCCTCACCTGGTGAGCACAGTACGACGTGGGCAGCCGTTACCTGCAGACGTGGTTTGGATAATAAGAACTGTGAGTAAAGGCCCTGGACTGCATCACTGACTCCGTGTCGTTACTGCTGCTGCCCTGCACCATCACCCCCATCCTCCGCATACACTACCCTGAGGCTATACTCCTCCCGTGGGGAGTTATGCTACGCTCTGCTGCACCCACAACACCAGCCTCAGCGGTCTGCCCTGTAGCGGCGGTTCACTCTGACCGCAATCCACGGGTGGCGTAGTCGGACATTTAAACATCAAAACCACATAAATAGTTCCGCCACTGGTTTGACCGCCCTGAGCCACGGAACCGGGTCGCCGCCACGAAGACTACAACCACCAGCATCCACCAAAAAGGGTCCGGCTCCGGGTGTCCCAAGGCCCAGGGGGTGCGTCAGAACATTTTCATCACCTTTCACAATCACCAATGGGACAAGGCAGGGATGTCCTCTGTCCCCTCTCTTATACATCCTAGTGACGGAGCACCTGCTCTCATCAATTCGCAATAACCCCAATATTAGGTGGATTGAGGTGGGAGGCACCGAGTACAAGTGCTCTCTATTTGCGGATGATGTCCTAGTATATATCACTCAATCACATATATCCATCCCTGCTGTTATGGCTGAAATAGATCACTTTGTTACATGGTAAAATTTTAAAATCAATGCAGCGAAGTCTGAGGCCCTCGATGTCTCCCTCCCCAAATCCATATAGGATTCCATCCAGTCCAACTTTCCCTTTGCCTGGCCCTCACAGGGTATCAAATACTTAGGAATTCCTATTCATAGAGACCTCTCCCATCTATGTTATCTTAATTTTGGGCCCTTTATTGAACAATTCCATACAGACCACGGTTGGCAAGTTAGAACTGTAAGATTCACTACGTGAACCACTGGTGTTTTGTGGAAAAGCACATGTACACTGCGTTCCAAATTATTATGCAAAAAGTGTTTAGGAGTGATAAGGGAAGAATTTGTTTGTTTGTCAGTTAAACTCATTGATGGTGATGTGTGTCAGGGCTCTTTATATCACTGTAAGCAATTGCAGACACCTGTGCTAATTAGTTTGGCAGGTGTGTCCAATGAAAGGCAAGACTACTTAAGAAGGCTCTCTCACATTATTAAGCAGCCTACATTTTCTGCCAAAATGGGAAAGAAAAAGGATGTGTCGGCTGCTGAGAAGCAACAAATTGTGGAGTGTTTAGGTCAAGGAATGACTACAATCAACATTGTGCGATGATCAGGATGAAGTGTCTTGGCAATCAAGAAGTATGTAGCTGATTCACAGTACACACGTGTGCGTGCTGATAAGGGCAAATTGAGGACGCTTTCCTACAGGCAATTACGTCAGGTTGAAAGAGCAGCGGCAAAAAAGCCTTGTCATAGTAGCAGACAAGTTTTTGAAGCTGCTTGTGCCTCCAACGTCCCCCGAACAACAAGATGCAGGGTCCTTCAGAGGTTTGCAGCTGTGCATACGCCATCCTGTCGACCTCCTCTATCCACTTCACACAAGCAGAAACGGCTCCGGTGGGCCAAACATTACATGAAGACTGATTTCAAAACTGTTTTGTTCACGGATGAGTGCCGTGCAGCGCTCGATGGTCCAGATGGATGGAGTGGAGGATGGCTGGTTGATGGACACCCCACGCAAACACGGCTACAGCGCCAACAAGGAGGAGGTGGAGTAATGTTTTGGGCTGGAATCATGGGGAGAGAGATTATCGGTCCCTTTAGGATCCCTGAAGGCGCTAAAGATGAACTCCATAATGTATGTGGATTTTCTCAAACAGCACTTCCTGCCATGGTTCAAGAAGAAGAACCGTGTATTTCACAGCAAGATCATTTTTCTGCATGATAATGCACCATCTCATGCTGCACATAAAACATCTGCATCTCTGGCTGATATGGGCATAAAAGGGGACAAACTTATGGTGTGACCCCCATGCTCCCCTGACCTCTACCCCATTCAGAACCTTTGGAGCATCATTAAAAGGAGTGTCTATGATGGCGGGAGGCAGTTCACATCTAAGCAACAGCTCTGGGAGGGTATTCTGTCCTCATGCAAAACAATTGAAGCAGAAACCATCCAAAACCTGACAAATTCAATGGACGAGAGAGTTCAGAAGCTCCTTTCGAACAAGGGGTCCTATGTGAAAATGTAACATCACCTAGAATAAAGTTTTGAGTTGAAAACTGTTTGATTTCAGTTTCTAACAACCTGCTAATGCTTATAATTTCAAAAATGACCATTTTTTTGGTCTTTATTAAAATGAAAAGGTTGATCGAAAAGTTTGAGGGATCTAAGAGTGTGGCAACCCAGTAGTCATGATTACTTCGAATTCTGACAATATGAGGGTCATGCTGCAGGTAGTGCAGCAAGAAGGCACTTATGTGTCTTGCGCATCTCGGAGCCCCAAAATTATTTTCCGGGCTAGATGCAGCTAAAAATTAATTTTAATTTTAAATCTGGTGGAGCTTATTATAGATGGCCTAATAGGATCAGTGCTGCACACTGCTACAAAGCCCAAATTATTTTCCAGTCAAGATACAGATAAACATGATTAGTAATTTGAAAGCTTAAAACGGTTGGTAGGGTGATTTTAACCAATCATCAAGCTTTTACTCTCCCCAGGATGACACAGGGGTAGAAAAGTCGTTTCGGATCCATGATTTGTTCATCTTTATGAACGTGAGTCTGTCTACATTATCAGTGGAGAGCCGCGTGCGCTTATCTGTCAGCACACCACCAGCAGCGCTGAACACACGTTCAGACAGAACGCTGGCTGCGGGGCATGACAAGATCTCCAAGGCGTAAGTGGCTAGCTCCGGCCATTTATCCAGATTGGAAGCCCAAAAAGAGCAAGGGTCCAGTGACACAGTCGTGGCTTCAATGTTTACTTGGAGATACTCCTGTACCATCGTCTCTAGGCGTTGACTATGTGTCAGACTTCTTGTCTCCTGTGGTTCTGTTACGGTTTGAGTGCTGAACACTTGACGGTCCCACGGTTGGCAAGTTGGAACTGTGAGATTCACTACATGCACCACTGGTGTTTTGTGGAAAAGCACATGTAAGATTCTGCAACAGTCTCTGCTGATACTCCTGCATGCGTGCATCCCTTTCTATGGCAGGACTAATTTCGGCAAATTTACTTTTGTACCGGGGATCTAACAGTGTGGCAACCCAGTAGTCAGGATTATTTCTAATTCTCACAATTCGAGGGTCATGTTGCAGGTAGTGCAGCAAGAAGGCACTCATGTGTGTTGCGCATCCAGGAGCACCAAGTCCCTGTTGTGTTGGTGGCGAGGTAACAATCATGCTTCCTTCCTCTGTCCTCTCCCCCCAACAGAAATGTGATCAAGGTCTCCCTCATCTGATGAGTCTTCCATCAGTTCGTCCTCCACCTTCCTCACTAGTTTGGCTGCTACCATGCGCCCTGGTAAAACCATCTCCCCCACCCTCACATGCCTGCCGCCTTGGTGCTGCCGACCGTCTGGACCTTGCAGATGTTAGCCCTTCCGCATACAACTCCTCCTCCTCTACTTCCTCCACCTCCTCTTGTGCCACCACCTGACTCCGAATTCTGTTTAACATGTGCTCCAGCATGTAAATCACCGGAATAGTCATGCTGATAATGGCATCATCAGCACTAAACATCTTCGTCGCCATTTCAAAACTGTGCAGAAGGGTGCATAGGTCCCTGATCTGAGACCACTCCTCCAGCGTGATTTGCCCCACCTCTGGATCTCGTTGGCCCAGGCTATACGTCAGAATGTATTGCACCAGGGCTTGTCGGTGCTGCAACATGTGCAGAGTTGAATTCCACCGGGTAGGCACATCGCATTTTAGCCGGTGAAGTGGCAGGCCCAACGACTTCTGTAGAGATGTAAGTCACTGAGCTGCGGGATGCGAACGGCGGAAGTGAGCACACAGCGACCGTGCCCTCTGCAGAAGGCCATCTAGTCTGGGATAGTGGGCTAAAAATTGCTGGACAACCAGGTTCAACACGTGAGCCATACAAGGCACGTGTGTGACATTGCCCCGGCGAAGGGCCGCACCCAGGTTTGCAGCATTGTCGCACACAGCCTTCCCTGGTTTCAGGTCCAGTGGAGACAGCCATTCATGAAATTGGTTCTCCAGAGCTGACCACAACTCCTCAGCTGTGTGACTCACATTTCCCAGACATTTCAAAGTAAAAACCGCCTGATGACGTTGAGCCCTACTGCCAGCATAGTAAGGAGGTGTGCAGGATCCCTTCTGCGCAGTTAGAAAGCTTGTGGCATGACCAGACAGGCTTTGGGTGCAGGTGGAAGACCGAGAGGAGGTTGAGGAGGCAGAAGCAGTGGAGGAACTTTGACATAAAGAGGATTGACGCACAACTCGTGGGGACGGCAAGACTTGGACAGCAGCCCCTTGTCCTGCTGTCACCATAGTTACCCAGTGCCCAGTCAGCGACATGTAACGCCCCTGTCCATGCCTACTCGTCCAAGTGTCTGTGGTGAAATGCACCCTGTCACACACAGAGTTTCTCAAAGAAGCGGTGATGTTGTGTGCGACATGCTGGTGGAGCGCAGGCACACCTTTCTTTGAGAAGTAGTGCCGACTGGGCATCTGGTACTGGGGCACTGCGACGGACATAAGGTCTCGAAAATCCTCTGTGTCCACCAGGCGGAAAGGCAGCATTTCTGTAGCCAAGAGCTTGCAGATGGTGAAATTCAACCTCTTAGCTTTCTCATGGCTAGGAGGAAATGGTCTTTTACTTGTCCACATCTGAGGGACCGAGGGCTGGCTATTGTGCTTAGACGGGGTTGATAAGGGTGTCCCCGGCAAACTGCCGGTCTGTGAGGAAGATGCAGGCGGACATGTTAGGTTGCCTTGATCCAAAGGTGGTGCTATCGATGTCGGACAGCGCTCAACACCAGCTGGTGTTACCACCTCCAAAGAAAATGATGACCTGCCAATCACGCTGGCTGTTGCGGGTAAAGAGGTGGCAGGTCTGCGCCCCAAAACAGGTGTGACTGCTGTCCCCCCAGTCACAGAGGATGAAGAGGCCGCGGATGCACAAGATATGGCAGACGGTGGTTGGCCCGGCCGGCTAGGCCGCATTGTAGCACACTGAGCTTCCCACTGCAACTTATGCTTCATGTCCATGTGCCGGTTCATGCATGAAGTACTCAAACTATGTATTTTTTGGCCTCTACTTAGCTTTTGCTGACAAATGTTACAGATAACACGAGTTGGGTCATCTTTATCGATCTGAAAAAATGCCCAGGCTATGCAAGGCTTAGCACCCATGCAACCTGAAGAGCCACCACGACTTGTGGTGAGAGGCAGAGTTGTGTTTGAGGATGCAGTTGTTGACGTGCTTCCAGTACTACGTCTCTGTCCAGGAAGGCGCAACCTGACCTCGTCGTCACTAGCATCTTCCTCCACCTCCTCTGCTGACCTCATCTCTTGGCTGACTGTGGGTTGACAGTAAGTGGGATCTCCAACCTCATCATCATCACCCTGTGTGTTATCACACCCGTCGTCCTCAGAGCCAACCTGTTCCTGCCCTGACAAAAAACTAAAGTTGTCGCTCCAATCAGGTATTTGAGTCTTATCATCGTCTTCCTCATTGTCTCCACCAACAGGAGTTACAGTTTGGGAATGAGGGTCTACATTATGGTCAGAACCTTCTGCGTCTGGTCCTGGATCCGACTCATAAAGATTCTGGGCATCAGTGCAGATCATTTCCTCGTCTGGATTCACAGAAGCGCTGGAGTCGACCTCTGATTCCCAGGCTATAGTATGAGTAAACAGCTCTGCAGACTCAACCATCTGTTCTACCTCATACTCAGACGGGCAGCTGGAGATTTGGGAGCTGTGAGGAAGCAAGTGCGATTTGGGTGACACCTTTGAGGACTGGAGTATTTGTGATGTTGAAGTTGATGTGGAGGAGAGCCCACTTAAAGGAGCACTTGATATCCGTTGAAGCACCTGCTGTTTTTGTGCCTCATCTGGAATTTGTAGCGATTGGCGTGGCCTTAAGAAAGGGATCTTATCACATTGTCCGCTAAAAGAAGTAGACATTTTAGTTTGGCTGGAAGATGGTCTTTCTTCTGCAGATGTTACTGTTGCTTTAACACCTACCCCACGGACACAACCTTTTTTCCCCTTCCCAACACGCCTATTCCCCTTTCCACCAGCAGCAGGCCTTTTTCCACTCATTTTGGTGGTTAACTATTTCACAACTCTGGAGTTGTTTGCACAAAAAAACAATGGATGGTAACCGAGCAGAGCTGAGTGGCCAAACTGTGGTATTAGGCCAAAACTATTGGCTGGGTTAGATGCAGAAAAAAATTATATTCAATTTGCAACCTGATGGAGGTCAGTATAGATGGACTAATACAACAAGTCCCACACACAGCTAGAAGCCCAATATTTTTTCAGAGGTAGATGCAGAAAAAAATATATTCAGTTTGCAACCTGATGGAGGTCAGTATAGATGGACTAACAGAGAAAGTCCCACACACTACTAGAAGGCCAAATATTTTTTCAGAGCTAGATGCAGAAAAAAATTATATTCAGTTTGCAACCTGATGGAGGTCAGTATAGATGGATTAATAGAACAAGACCCACACACAGCTAGAAGCCCAATATTTTTTCAGAGGTAGATGCAGAAAAAAATATATTCAGTTTGCAACCTGATGGAGGTCAGTATAGATGGACTAATACAACAAGTCCCACACACAGCTAGAAGCCCAATATTTTTTCAGAGGTAGATGCAGAAAAAAATATATTCAGTTTGCAACCTGATGGAGGTCAGTATAGATGGACTAATACAACAAGTCCCACACACAGCTAGAAGCCCAATATTTTTTCAGAGGTAGATGCAGAAAAAAATATATTCAGTTTGCAACCTGATGGAGGTCAGTATAGGTGGACTAATAGAACAAGTCCCACACACTGCTAGAAGGCCAAATATTTTTTCAGAGCTAGATGCAGAAAAAAATTATATTCAGTTTGCAACCTGATGGAGGTCAGTATAGATGGATTAATAGAACAAGACCCACACCCAGCTAGAAGCCCAATATTTTTTCAGAGGTAGATGCAGAAAAAAATTATATTCAGTTTGCAACCTGATGGAGGTCAGTATAGATGGATTAATAGAACAAGACCAACACACAGCTAGAAGCCCAATATTTTTTCAGAGGTAGATGCAGAAAAAAATTATATTCAGTTTGCAACCTGATGGAGGTCAGTATAGATGGATTAATAGAACAAGACCCACACACAGCTAGAAGCCCAATATTTTTTCAGAGCTAGATGCAGAAAACACCAAGGTTACTTACCGGTAGCCGGTTTTTCCTGAGCCCATGACAGCACACCTTGAGAGAGGATCCGCCCCACCAAGGACAGGAAACCGTCTGAAATAAAAGGGCGGTACCTCTCCCTCGCTTCAGTTGTTTACAGAGCATTGAGAGGACCTCCCTAAACAGGTTAGGCACATAACCAACACCACAATATACAAATACACACCACCCCACACAGTGCACACCAGGGTGTGAGAAACATAGAAAAAATAAGGGGGGGAAACTACGGGTGCTGTCATGGGCTCAGGAAAAACCGGCTACCGGTAAGTAACCTTGGTGTTTTCCCCTCCCCCATGACAGCACACCTTGAGAGAATTTTGGAGAATTTATGAGCACCCTAGGGAGGGACCACCGCCTGAAGTACCCTTCTCCCAAAGGTGAGATCAGAAGAGGATAGATCCAACCGATAGTGCTTAAAGAAGGTGGATGGTGTAGACCAAGTAGCAGCCCTACATATCTGCTCGATCGAGACGTCTGCTCTCTCTGCCCAGGAGGTTGCAACGGCTCTGGTGGAATGAGCCCTCACATTGTCCGGGGCTGGAACCCCTGTGGACGTATAGGCTAAGCAAATGGCCTCCCTGAGCCACCTAGAGATGGTACCCTTGGACACCCCATGACCTTTCCTACACCCTTGAAAGGCCAGGAACAGAGAACAGTCTTTCCTCCACAGACTAGTCATGTGAATGTACTGTAGCAGGGACCTCCTAACATCTAGGCTATGGAACCTGACTTCCCCTGGGTTCTTGGGATTGCTGCAGAACGAGGGTAGCACAATCTCCTGACTACGGTGAAATCTAGATACCACCTTGGGAAGGTATGCTGGATCTGGCCGCAAGGTGACCCTATCCTCAAAGATTTGTGTGTAAGGAGGATTAACCGAGAGGGCCTGCAGATCCCCCACCCTACGGGCTGATGTTAAGGCCACTAGAAGGATGGTCTTAAGGGTGAGAATTTTTGGAGAAACCTTGTGTAGGGGTTCGAATGGTTCACTAGTAAGAGCGTTCAAGACTAAATTCAGGTCCCAAGGAGGAACACCCATGGACCTAACCGGTCCAGCTCTGGCACAGGACTTGATAAACCTCGAGATCCACCTATTCCCAGCCAGATTACAATTGTAGAATGCTCCCAAAGCTGAAACTTGAACCTTAAGGGTCCCTGTAGCTAGACCCAGGTCCCGCCCCTTTTGCAGAAATTCCAGGATCCCTCTGATCGGAGGTTTGCTCGATAGCGGAATATCTATAACCTCTAGGAATTTACCCCAAACCCTGCTATAAATCTTAGTTGTAATCGGTTTTCTGCTCCCCAATAAAGTAGAAACTAAGCCTGGTGAAAACCCCTTGCTACTCAATAGCGACCTCTCAAATTCCATGCCGAAAGATGGAATCCCCTGGCCTGGGCATGGAATACTGGTCCCTGCATGAGAAGGTCCGGCCTCTCTGGTAGAATCCAGGGATCTGACACCGACATTAGCCGAAGCACAGAGAACCAAGGCCTCTTGGGCCAAAAAGGGGCTATCAAAATCACCCTGGCGCCTTCCTCCCGGATCTTCCTCACCACTACTGGAATCATCACTAATGGCGGAAAGGCATAGGCCTTCCTGAACCCCCAAGGAATCTGGAGGGCATCTATGGCATGGGGATTTTCTGCCGGATTTAGGGAGCAAAATCTCTGCACCTTTCTGTTTGCCCTTGTGGCGAACAGGTCTATGTCTGGCTGCCCCCATAATTGGACAATCTGATGGAAGACCTCCGGGTTCAACCCCCACTCCCCCTGTCTTAGGGTATGGCGGCTTAGAAAATCTGCCTTCACGTTTTCTATCCTCTTTATGTGAAGGGCGCTGAGGGATAGGAGGTTTCGCTCTGCTAGACCAAGGATCCTGTCTGCCACCACCATCAGAGGGCGTGACCTTGTCCCTCCTTGGTGATTCACATAGGCTACTGAGGTCCGGTTGTCGGACCTGACCTGGACATGGTGATTTTGGATGTGAGGGAGGAAGCCCCTGAGGGATCTTTCTACTGCCCAAAGCTCCTTTAAGTTTGAGGATGATCCCCTCTCGTGGTAAGCCCAGTGACCCTGTATTGAGAGTTCTGCCAGATGACCCCCCCCATCCGGAACTGCTTGCGTCGGTCGTAACTACCCGATCTATCGATCTGGACCATTGAACGCCTGTGGTCAGATTTCCCCTGACTGTCCACCACGAAAGAGAATCTACTACTTCTGGGGAGAGAGAGAGCCTGCCTTCTAAACGCCCGTTGCAGGACCTCTGTGCTGACAGGACCTCCCACTGAAGCCGCCTCATATGCCCCTGGGCCCACATTACTGCTGGGAGACAGGCCGTCATAGAACCCAGGAGGGACATTGCCTCTCTCAGAGACATCTCTGGAGCTTGAATGGCCTTCGAGACTAATGCAATTAACCTGCAGATTTTGTCCTCTGGGAGGAAGCAGGTTTGACGACGAGAGTCTAGGATTAGACCCAGAAAGGTCTGAGTCCTGGAGGGGGTTAGTCTTGATTTTTGGAAATTTACTAACCACCCCAGCTGATGCAACACTTCCGTGACCACTAGGAGCTGACTGGAGCAGTGGGCTTCTGTTTTCCCTATTATCAAGAAGTCGTCTAAATATGGCACGATCACTACATTCTTGATCCGTAGGAAGGCTGTCACTTCTGCTATTAGTTTCGTAAATATTCTCGGGGCAATGGAGAGGCCAAAGGGTAGGGCAGCAAACTGAAAATGCCTCAGCTTCCCCTGAATAAACAGGGCTACTCTCAGATACTTCTGATACTCCGGATGGATTGGGACGTGATAATATGCGTCCTTCAAGTCTATTACAGCCATAAAGCAGTTGCGATGTAAGAGCTTCACTGCCGAGCCTACTGACTCCATTTTGAAAGTCTGGTTTTCTACTACTTGGTTCAGACTCCTGAGGTTGATGATGGTCCTTAAGGACCCGTTTGTTTTTTTTATCATGAATAGTGGGGAATAGAACCCCCTCCCTCTCTGTGTTGCTGGTACTTCGAGAAGGACCTGCTTTCCTACTAACTCTAACACTTCTGTTTCCAGGGCTAATTGTTCTTCCTGGACCTTTCGTAGGGGGGTAACCACAAAGGTCCGCCAGGGGGTCTGGCTGAACTGGATCTTCAGGCCCCCACTGATAATTTTCAGAATCCATGGGTTTGTTGTTATCGCGTCCCAAGCTGGAAAAAAGTGGGAAAGCCTTCCACCCACTTCCAGCCTGGCGTCATTGGGAGGATCTCTTCGAACTCGAGGATGGTCCTCCAAACATGTAGCCCGATTCTTTTTTGGACTTGGCTTCCCATTTCTTTTTGTCTCCCGGAGGACGACCCCGGTTAAATTTTCTCCTCCGAAAACTAAATCTTCTTGGTTCCCCCGAAAATCCCGGGAACCCTTTGGTTTTATCGCCTGCTTTTTCTAACAGGTCCTCTAACTTTTGGCCAAACAGGAGTCTACCGTCACACGGGAGGGAGCACAGTTTCTGTTTCGAAGGTAGGTCGCCTGGGCAACCCTTGAGCCACAAGGCCCGCCTGGCTGCGTTGGATAGTCCCGCTGCCCTAGCTGACAGTCTGACCGAGTCAGCTGAAGAGTCGGCCAGGAAGGCCGATGCTGTTTGAATTAAAGGTAGCTCTGCAAGTATTGCCTGTCTGGAGACCTTTTTATCTTTAAGCTGGTCTTCCAGCTGTTGAAGCCACACCATCAAGGACCTCGCCACACAGGTGCTAGCCACCGCTGGTTTTAGGCCACCTGCTGCCGCCTCCCACGTGTGGCGCAGGAAGGAGTCAGCTCTTTTATCCAGGGCATCTTTTAGGACGCCAGAGTCCTCCAAGGGCAGGGAAGATCTCTTTGATGACCTTGCCACAGTCCCGTCCACCTTGTGGATCTTATCCCAAGGTTCCGCATCCTTCTCTTCGAAGGGGTACCTTCTTTTGGAGAAGGAGGGTAAAGCCCCTGATCTCTCAGGTCTCCTCCACTCCCGGTCAATGAGGCCCTGAATCTTACTGTTCACCGGAAATGAGCGTCTCTTCCGCTCTCCCAAGCCCGCAAACATGATGTCCTCCCGGGATTTAGATGCTCTCTCTTCCTCCAGACCCATGGTTGATCTTACTGCCCTAACCAGTCTGTCTGTATTCTCAATGGGGAAGCAGGGTCTACCGCCCCCCGATGAGGAAGAGGACGATGAATCCCACTGCTCCTCGGACTGGGAGGAATCAGAGACGGAGGAAACCTCTCTACGGGGCCTTTTCTTCCCTCTAAGGAACCCCTTCAGGGACCCCTGAACTTCTGCATGTACTATGGACTTTAAATTTGCAGCAAAATCCTGGGAATTCTCAGCTATGGTTTTGGTCACACAGCCCTGGCAAAGTGGTTTCTGCCACTCTACTGAGAGAGATGCTTGGCAAAGGGCACACATCCTATGCTTTTGCTTGGCACTACTCTTCTTAGGCTCCTAAAAAAAGGAAGCACATAAGAGACTTCCCGTTACTAATCAGTGACATTCACGAAGCTCACTCACCCTCGGAGGTCACAAACGGGTACCGGATTCGGAGGCTGTCGCGGAACTGATGATTCCATTCTGGATGGTCCCGAGGCGCTCGAAGCCTTACTCCTGCGGCTGCCACTACGATTACTCGAGCGGCTGTCTGTATACGATGCATCCCTCTGCTTCTGTTGCTGAGGTGGGGGGGTAAGCTGCTGTCTCAGAAGCGCACCACGCTTCCAGGAAAGCTCCCCCCCCTTAAATATAGGGCCATCCAGCCTCCTCCGGTCTGTGGGTCCTCCCCCTTCGCCAGGCCGGAGCTCCGTTGAAAAAAACCGGCCTGGGACGCTCCGATGGGCGCCGCCATCTTGGATCGGCGCCGCCTCCTGACGTCACCCAGCGCGCCGCTCCCAGCGTGCCCTGCGCCGTGACGTCAGGCGCGTCACACCCGGAAGCGTTCCACACTGCAGGGGGAGGACGGCGCCGCGGTCTCCGGGAGGACAGAGCCTGCCTCACCGCGTGCGCCCCGCTCGGCGCAGAGACCCCAGGGGAAGCTGCGGACGGCGCTTCTGGGATACTGAACCCGGTGCACAGGCCAGTGCCCGCTCTTCCACACCGGGACAGCCCCAGGTAAGTCTTCTTTCTTCCAGACAGGTTCCCCATCAAGGACAGGAAACCAACTGAAGCGAGGGAGAGGTACCGCCCTTTTATTTCAGACGGTTTCCTGTCCTTGGTGGGGCGGATCCTCTCTCAAGGTGTGCTGTCATGGGGGAGGGGAAAAAAATTATATTCAGTTTGCAACCTGATGGAGGTCAGTATAGATGGAATAATAGAACAAGACCCACACACAGCTAGAAGCCCAATATTTTTTCAGAGCTAGATGCAGAAAAAAATTAGATTCAGTTTGCAACCTGATGGAGGTCAGTATAGATGGACTAATAGAATGATGCTATGCCCAAAAGATTTTACTTCACTAGGTGCAGTAAAAAAATTTGTATTCTATACACAGGTGGTATATCTTGCAACACAGGCTACTCCACTGACTAACACACTCTGCAATAGGCCAAAAAGGATTAGCTTTGCTAGATTCAGCCAAATGCTGTGAAAAAAACTTGCACAGCACTGGCACAGACCTGCCTGGCAAAAACTGATAGGAACTGATGTAACCTAGTCCTGAAAAGGACTCCAATTACAATTAGTCTTTACTCCCACAACCTATCTATTTAAGAGCACAGACCTGCCTGATAAAAGTCGTAGGAAATGCTGTAACCTAGTCCTTAAAAGGACTGCAATCACAACTATTCCCTACTCCCAAGCTATCTGTATATTTGTGCGAAAATTGGCTTGAAATTAACAAGGTATAGCGCACACAGCAACAGCGGTGCCGTCTAACACGCAGCTGCAGCAGTGAGAAAATGGTGGCGACGGGGAAAATGGCTTGGTCTTATAGGGCAAGGACATGTGACATACACTGCCAATGACACATGCCCTTGCTTGTGTGAAAAAAAGCACTTTGCTCCGTGTGTGCGCTGCTGATAGGCTGACAGATTGCACCTCCCCACTGTAAATGCGGGAAAGAGAAAAAAAAATGGAGATCTTCATTGTTCCTGCAGAGATCCATCCCCTGCCCCTCCCCCCACCCCGCTGTACACTCAAACTGCGTATTAACATTAATTTTCATCATTACTGAGAAAAAATCCAGTTATGATTTTGGTGCATGAACAGTTATCGAACATAACCTCGAACAGCCGAATTTTTCTCAAATTGTTCGTGTTCGCCGAACGGCTCGAACACCGCCCAAAACAGCTCGAATTTGAGATTGGCGAACAGTTCGAGTAGAACAACGCTCATCTCTAATAACAAGACGCTTTTATTGTCCATCAGAAGAGACGTGGATTTCAGAGTGGTATAACAAGACGCTTTTAATGCCCCTTATAAGAGACGTGGAGGTCAAAGTGGTATAAGACGCTTTTAATGCCCCTTACAAGAGACGTGGAGGTCAGAGTGGTATAACAAGACGCTTTTAATGCCCCTTACAAGAGACGTGGAAGTCAGAGTGGTATAACAAGACGGTTTTAATGCCCCTCAGAAGAGACATGGAGGTCAGAGAGGTAAAACAAAATGCTTTTAATGCCTCTTACAAGAGACGTGGAGGTCAGAGTGGTATAACAAGACGCTTTTAATGCCCCTCAGAAGAGACGTGGAGGTCAGAGTGGTATAACAAGATGCTTTTAATGCCCCTTACAAGAGACGTGGAGGTCAGAGTGGTATAACAAGACGCTTTTAATGCCCCTTACAAGAGACGTGTAGGTCAGAGAGGTACAGCAAGACGCTTTTCATGCCCCTTACAAGAGACGTGTAGGTCAGAGAGGTATAACAAGATGCTTTTAATGCCCCTTAAAAGAGACGTGGATGTCAGAGTGGTATAACAAGACGCTTTTAATGCCCCTTACAAGAGACGTGTAGGTCAGAGTGGAAAAACAAGACGCTTTTAATGCCCCTTACAAGAGACGTGGAGGTCAGAGTGGTATAACAAGACGGTTTTAATGCCCCTCATTAGAGACGTGGAGGTCAGAGAGGTAAAACAAGATGCTTTTAATGCCCCTTACAAGAGACGTGGAAGTCAGAGTGGTACAACAAGACGCTTTTAATGCCCCTTACAAGAGACGTGGAGGTCAGAGTGGTATAACAAGATGCTTTTAATGCCCCTTAGAAGAGACGTGGAGGTCAGAGTGGTATAACAAGATGCTTTTAATGTCCCTTACAAGAGACGTGGAGATCAGAGAGTAATAACACGACGGTTTTAATGCCCCTTATAAGAGACGTGGAGGTCAGAGTGGTATGACAAGACGCATTTAATGCCCCTTACAAGAGACGTGGAGATCAGAGTGGTATAACAAGACGCTTTTAATGCCCCTTACAAGAGACGTGGAAGTCAGAGTGGTATAACAAGACGCGTTTAATACCCCTCAGAAGAGACGTGGACGTCAGAGAGGTAAAACAAGACGCTTTTAATGCCCCTCAGAAGAGACGTGGAGGTCAGAGGAATAACAAGATGCTTTTAATGCTCATTACAAGAGACGTGGAGGTCAGAGTGGTATAACAAGACACTTTTAATAACCCTTACAAGAGACGTGTAGGTCAGAGATGTATAACAAGATGTACTTTATGAACTTTAAAAGAGACGTGGAGGTCAGAGTGGTATAACAAGACGCTTTTAATGCCCTTTACAAGAGACGTGGAAGTCAGTGTGGAATAACAAGATGCTTTTAATGCCCCTTACAAGAGACGTGGAGGTCAGAGTGGTATAACAAGACACTTTTAATGCCCCTTACAAGAGACGTGGAGGTCAGAGTGGTATAACAAGATGCTTTTAATGCCCCTTACAACAGACGTGGAGGTCAGAGTGGTATAACAAGACGCTTTTAATGCCCCTTACAAGAAACGTGGAGGTCAGAGTGGTATAACAAGACGCTTTTAATGCCCCTTACAAGAGACGTGGAGGTCAGAGTGGTATAACAAGACGCTTTTAATGCCCCTTACAAGAGACGTGGAGGTCAGAGTGGTATAACAAGACGCTTTTAATGCCCCTTACAAGAGACGTGTATGTCAGAGTGGTATAACAAGAAGCATTTAATGCCCCTTACAAGAGACGTGGAGGTCAGAGTGGTATAACAAGACGGTTTTAATGCCCCTTACAAGAGACGTGGAGGTCAGAGTGGTAAAACAAAATGGTTTTAATGACGCCTCAGAAGAGACGTGGAGGTCAGAGTGGTATAACAAGATGCTTTTAATGCCCCTTACAAGAGACGTGGAGGTCAGAGTGGTATAACAAGATGCTTTTAATGCCCCTTACAAGAGACGTGGAGGTCAGAGTGGTATAACAAGAAGCTTTTAATGCCCCTTACAAGAGACGTGGAGGTCAGAGTGGTATAACAAGACGCTTTTATTGTCCCTCAGAAGAGACGTGGAGGTCAGAGAGGTATAACAAGACGTTTTTAATGCCCCTTACAAGAGACGTGGAGGTCAGAGTGGTATAACAAGACGCTTTTAATGCCTCTTACGAGAGACGTGGAGGTCAGAGTGGTATAACAAGACGCTTTTAATGCTCCTTACAAGAGACGTGTAGGTCAGAGTGGTATAACAAGAAGCTTTTAATGCCCCTTACAAGAGACGTGTAGGTCAGAGAGGTATAGCAAGACACTTTTCATGCCCCTTACAAGAGACGTGTAGGTCAGAGAGGTATAACAAGACGCTTAAGAAGATGCTTTTAATGCCCCTTTGAAGAGACGTGGAGGTCAGAGTGGTATAACAAGACGCTTAAGAAGATGCTTTTAATGCCCCTTTGAAGAGACGTGGAGGTCACAGTAGCTTAACAAGATGGTTTGAATGCCCCTTGGAAGAGACGTGAGGTCACAGTAGCTTAACAAGATGCTTTTAATGCCCCTTACAAGAGCCATACAGTACAGCATCTTAAAAATATTATTCCCATAATTGGGGAGTGGGTCTCCCATAGTATTTGCTTATGCCTTCCAAGCAAAAGCTTTCAAAAATTAGGAGGAAATGCAATGTCGGTTCGAAGACTCGTGGAGGTCCCAGTAGCTTAACAAGATGGTTTTAATGCCCCTTACAAGAGACGTGGAGGTCAGAGTGGAATAACAAGACGCTTTAAATGATGCTCAGAAGAGATGTGGAGGTCAGAGTGGTATAACAAGACTGTTTTAATGCCCCCCAGAAGAAACGTGTAGGTCAGAGTGGTATAACAAGACTCTTTTAATGCCCCTTACAAGAGACATGGAGGTCAGAGTGGTATAACAAGACGTTTTTAATGCCCCTTACAAGAGACGTGGAGGTCAGAGGGGTATAACAAGACGCTTTTAATGCCCCTTACAAGAGACGTGTAGGTCAGAGTGGTATAACAAGACGCTTTTAATGCCCCTTACAAGAGACGTGTAGGTCAGAGTGGTAATAACAAGACGCTTTCAATGCCCCTTACAAGACACGTGGAGGTCAGAGTGGTATAACAAGATGCTTTTAATGCCCATTACAAGAGACGTGGAGGTCACAGTGGTATAACAAGAAGCTTTTAATGCCCCTTACAAGAGACGTGGAGGTCAGAGTGGTATAACAAGACGCTTTTATTGTCCATCAGAAGAGAGGTGGAGGTCAGAGAGGTATAACAAGACGCTTTTAATGCCCCTTACAAGAGACGTGGAGGTCAGAGTGGTATAACAAGACGCTTTCAATGCCCCTTACAAGAGACGTGGAAGTCAGAGTGGTATAACAAGACACATTTAATACCCCTCCGAAGAGACGTGGAGGTCAGGGAGGTAAAACAAGACGCTTTTAATGCCCCTTACAAGAGGCGTGGAGGTCAGATGGGTATAACAAGACGCTTTTAATGCCCCTTACAAGAGAATTGGAGGGCAAAGTGGTATAACAAGACGCTTTTAATGCCCCTTACAACAGACGTGGAGGTCAGAGTGGTATAACAAGAAGCTTTTAATGCCCCTCAGAAGAGACGTGGAGGTCAGAGTGGTGTAACAAGACGCTTTTAATGCCCCTTACAAGAGACGTGGAGGTAAGAGTCGTATAACAAGACGCTTTTAATGCCCCTTACAAGAGACGTGGAGGTCAGAGTGGTATAACAAGACGGTTTTAATGCCCCTCAGAAGAGACGTGGAGGTCAGAGAGGTAAAACAAGATGCTTTTAATGCCCCTTACAAGAGACGTGGAGGTCAGAGTGGTATAACAAGACGCTTTTAATGCCCCTTACAAGAGACGTGTAGGTCAGAGTGGAACAACAAGACGCTTTTAATGCCCCTTACAAGAGACGTGGAGGTCAGAGTGGAACAACAAGACGCTTTTAATGCCCCTTACAAAAGACGTGTAGGTCAGAGTGGTATAACAAGACGCTTTTAATGCCCCTTACAAAAGATGTGGAGGTCAGAGTGGTATAACAAGACGCTTTTATTGCCCCTTACAAGAGACGTGTAGGTCAGAGTGGTATAACAAGACGCTTTTAATGCCCCTTACAAGAGACGTGGAGGTCAGAGTGGTATAACAAGACGCTTTTAATGCCCCTTACAAGAGACGTGTAGGTCAGAGTGGAACAACAAGACGCTTTTAATGCCCCTTACAAGAGACGTGGAGGTCAGAGTGGAACAACAAGACGCTTTTAATGCCCCTTACAAAAGACGTGTAGGTCAGAGTGGTATAACAAGACGCTTTTAATGCCCCTTACAAAAGATGTGGAGGTCAGAGTGGTATAACAAGAAGCTTTTATTGCCCCTTACAAGAGACGTGTAGGTCAGAGTGGTATAAAAAGACGCTTTTAATGCCCCTAAGAAGAGACGTGGAGGTCAGAGTGGTATAACAAGATGCTTTTAATGCCCCTTACAAGAGACGTGGAGATCAGAGAGTTATAACACGACGGTTTTAATGCCCCTTATAAGAAAAGTGGAGATCAGAGTGGTATGACAAGACGCATTTAATGCCCCTTACAAGAGACGTGGAGATCAGAGTGGTATAACAAGACGCTTTTAATGCCCCTTAGAATAGACGTGGAGGTCAGAGTGGTATAACAAGACGGTTTTAATGGCCCTCTGAAGAGACGTGGAGGTCAGAGTGGTATAACCAGACTCTTTTAATGCCCCTTAGAAGAGACGTGGAGGTCAGAGTGGTATAACCAGATGCTTTTAATGCCCCTTACAAGAGACGTGGCGGTCAGAGTGGTATAACAAGACGCTTTTAATGCCCCTTACAAGAGATGTGTAGGTCAGAGTGGTATAACAAGACGGTTTTAATGCTCCTCAGAAGAGACGTGGTGGTCAGAGTGGTATAACAAGACGCTTTTAATGCCCCTTACAAGAGACGTGGATGGCCCCCGAGACCTGCAGCTAAGTCCAGCAATTTCAGAAACAGGAGCACACAGGACTGTAATGCAGCGTTTGCTGGTATAACCACTGTGTCTCCTATACAGCCTGCCTGATATCTGGGATGGATATTAGTCCTGAGAAGGACTGTTTGTTCTGGTAGCATTTACAGACCCTACACTAACTATTTCGCAGGACAAATCTGTCCGTAGCTCAGCAGCGCTGTCCCTACACTGTCTGATCCGGAGAGTCCGTGTGCAAGATGGTGGCACCCGGTTTTAAATACTCGAGGTGACGCTCTGCGGCCAGCCAATCACTGTAATGCCCACAAACAACATGGCTGCGGCATTACAGTGACTGGCTGGCAATCCCTGCATGTAGCGTGATGCTCGGGCGAGTACCGAGCAGTGTGAGGCATGCTCGCTCAACACTAATAGTTACCCCTAGGGTATTGTATTGTATAATACTGTATATTATTGCGTTGTCCTGTGTATGTATTGCTATGTATTTATTGTCTTTTATATGCCTTTAACTTATATTTTGCCCCTCTAATGAACAATCCAAGTGAAATGGACACTTATTTGCTTCCCCTTACCCGCTTGGGTATCTAAAAACTCTTAGTGCCCCTTACAAGAGACGTGGAGGTCAGAGTGGTATAACAAGACGCTTTTAATGCCCCTTACAAGAGACGTGGAGGTCAGAGTGGTATAACAAGATGCTTTTAATGCCCCTTACAAGAGACGTGGAGGTCAGAGTGGTATAACAAGACGCTTTTAATGCCCCTTACAAGAGAAGTGGAGGTCAGATTGGTATAACAAGACACTTTTAATGCCCCTTACAACAGACGTGGAGGTCAGAGTGGTATAACAAGACGCTTTTAATGCACCTCAGAAGAGACGTGGAGGTCAGAGTGGTATAACAAGATGCTTTTAATGCCCCTTACAAGAGACGTGGAGGTCAGAGCGGTATAACACGATGCTTTTAATGCCCCTTACAAGAGACGTGTAGGTCAGAGAGGTATAACAAGATGCTTTTAATGCCCCTTACAAGAGACGTGTAGGTCAGAGATGTATAAAAAGTTATATACTTAATGAACCTTAAAAGAGACGTGGAGGTCAGAGTGGTATAACAAGATGCTTTTAATGCCCCTTACAAGAGACGTGTATGTCAGAGTGGTATAACAAGACGCATTTAATGCCCCTTACAAGAGACGTGGAGGTCAGAGTGGTATAACAAGACGCTTTTAATGCCCCTTACAAGAGACGTGGAGGTCAGAGTGGTATAACAAGACGCTTTTAATGCCCCTTACAAGAGACGTGGAGGTCAGAGTGGTATAACAAGACGCTTTTAATGCCCCTTACAAGAGACGGAGGTCAGAGTGGTATAACAAGACACTTTAATGCCCCTTACAAGAGACGTGGAGGACAGAGTGGTATAACAAGATGCTTTTAATGCTCCTTACAAGAGACGAGGAGGTCAGAGTGGTATAACAAGACGGTTTTAATGCCCCTCAGAAGAGACGTGGAGGTCAGAGTGGTATAACAAGACGCTTTTAATACCCCTTACAAAAGAAGTGGAGGTCAGAGTGGTATAACAAGATGTTTTTAATGTCGCTCAGAAGAGACGTGTAGGTCAGAGTAGTAAAACAAAACGGTTTTAATGCCCCTTGCAAGAGACGTGGAGGTCAGAGTGGTATAACAAGACGCTTTTAATGCCCCTTACAAGAGACGTGGAGGTCAGAGTGGTAAAACAAAACGGTTTTAATGACCCCCTCAGAAGAGACGTGGAGGTCAGAGTGGTATAACAAGACGCTTTTAATGCCCCTCACAAGAGACGTGGAGGTCAGAGTGGTAAAACAAGATGGTTTTAATGCCCCTCAGAAAAGACGTGGATGTCAGAGTGGTATAATAAGACTCTTTTAATGCCCCTTACAAGAGACGTGGAGGTCAGAGGGGTATAACAAGATGCTTTTAATGCCCCTTACAAGAGACGTGGAGGTCAGATTGGTATAACAAGACGCTTTTAATGCCCCGAAGTAGAGACGTGGAAGTCTGAGTGGTAAAACAAGACTGTTTAAATGCCCCTCAGAAGAGATGTGGAGGTCAGAGTGATATAACAAGACGCTTTTAATGCCCCTCAGAAGAGATGTGAAGGTCAGCGTGGTATAACAAGACGCTTTTAATGCCCCTTACAAGAGACGTGGAGGTCAGAGTGGTATAACAAGATGCTTTTAATGCCCCTCAGTAGAGATGTGGAGGTCAGAGTGGTATAACAAGGTGCTTTTAATGCCCGTTACAAGAGACGTGGAGGTCAGAGTGGTATAACAAGACGCTTTTAACGCCCCTTACAAGAGACGTGGAGGTCAGAGTGGTATAAAAAGATGCTTTTAATGCCCTTTACAAGAGACGTGGAGGTAAGAGTGGTATAAAAAGACGCTTTTAATGCCCCTTACAAGAGACGTGGAGGTCAGAGTGGTATAACAAGATGCTTTTAATGCCCCTAAGAAGAGACGAGTAGGTCAGAGAGGTATAACAAGAAGCTTTTAATGCCCCTTAAAAGAGACGTGGAGGTCAGAGTGGTATAACAAGACTGTTTTAATGCCCCATACAAGAGACGTGGAGGTAAGAGTGGTATAACAAGATGCTTTTAACGCCCCTTACAAGAGACGTGGAGGTCAGCATGGTATAACAAGACGCTTTTAATGCCCCTTACAAAAGACGTGGAGGTCAGAGTGATATAACAAGACGCTTTTAATGCCCCTCAGAAGAGATGTGAAGGTCAGCGTGGTATAACAAGATGCTTTTAATGCCCCTTACAAGAGACGTGGAGGTCAGAGTGGTATAACAAGATGCTTTTAATGCCCCTCAGTAGAGATGTGGAGGTCAGAGTGGTATAACAAGACGCTTTTAATGCCCATTACAAGAGACGTGGAGGTCAGAGTGGTATAAAAAGATGCTTTTAATGCCCTTTACAAGAGACGTGGAGGTAAGAGTGGTATAAAAAGACGCTTTTAATGCCCTTTACAAGAGACGTGGAGGTAAGAGTGGTATAACAAGACGCTTTTAATGCCCCTTACAAGAGACGTGTAGGTCAGAGTGGTATAACAAGACGCTTTTAATGCCCCTTACAAGAGACGTGGAGGTCAGAGTGGTATATCAAGACGCTTTTAATGCCTCTTACAAGAGACGTGGAGGTCAGAGTGGTATAACAAGACGCTTTTAATGCCCCTTACAAGAGACGTGGAGGTCAGAGTGGTATAACAAGATGCTTTTAATGCCCCTAAGAAGAGACGTGGAGGTCAGAGTGGTATAACAAGATGCTTTTAATGCCCCTTACAAGAGACGTGGAGATCAAAGAGTTATAACACGACGGTTTTAATGCCCCTTATAAGAGACGTGGAGGTCAGAGTGGTATGACAAGACGCATTTAATGCCCCTTACAAGAGACGTGGAGATCAGAGTGGTATAACAAGACGCTTTTAATGCCCCTTACAAGAGACGTGGAAGTCAGAGTGGTATAACAAGACGCATTTAATACCCCTCAGAAGAGACGTGGACGTCAGAGAGGTAAAATAAGACGCTTTTAATGCCCCTCAGAAGAGACGTGGAGGTCAGAGGTATAACAAGATGCTTTTAATGCTCATTACAAGAGACGTGGAGGTCAGAGTGGTATAACAAGACGCTTTTATTAACCCTTACAAGAGACGTGTAGGTCAGAGTGGTATAACAAGACGCATTTAATGCCCCTTACAAGAGACGTGGAGGTCAGAGTGGTATAACAAGACGCTTTTAATGCCCTTTACAAAAGACGTGGAGGTCAGAGTGGAATAACAAGACGCTTTTAATGCCCCTTAAAAGAGACGTGTAGGTCAGAGTGGTATAACCAGACGCTTTTAATGCCCCTTACAAGAGACGTGGAGGTCAGAGTGGAATAACAAGACGCTTTTAATGACCCTTACAAGAGACGTGGAGGTCAGATTGATATAACAAGACTGTTTTAATGCCCCTAAGAAGAGATGTGCAGGTCAGAGTGGTAAAACAAGATGGTTTTAATGCCCCTCAGAAGAGATGTGGAGGTCAGAGTGGTATAACAAGATGATTTTAATGCCCCTCAGAAGAGATGTGGAGGTCAGAGTGGTATAACAAGATGCTTTTAATGCCCCTTACAAGAGACGTGGAGGTCAGAGTGGTATAACAAGATGCTTTTAATTCCGCTTACAAGAGACGTGGAGGTGAGAGTGGTATAACAAGACGCTTTTAAGGCCCCTTACAAGAGACGTGGAGGTCAGAGTGGTATAACAAGACGCTTTTAATGCCCCTTACAAGAGACGTGTAGGTCAGAGTGGTATAACAAGACTGTTTTAATGCCCCTCACAAGAGACGGAGGTCAGAGAGGTATAACAGGATGCTTTTTATGCCCCTTACAAGAGACGTGTAGGTCAGTGTGGAATAACAAGATGCTTTTAATGCCCCTTACAAGAGACATGGAGGTCAGAGTGGAATAATAAGACGCTTTTAAAGCCCCTTACAAGAGACGTGTAGGTCAGAGTGGTATAACGAGACGCTTTTAATGCCCCTTACAAGAGACGTGGAGGTCAGAGTGGAATAACAAGACTGTTTTAATGCCCCTTACAAGAGACGTGGAGGTCAGAGTGGTATAACAAGATGCTTTTAATGCCCCTTACAAAAGTCGTGGAGGTCAGAGTGGAATAACAAGATGCTTTTAATTCCCCTTACAAGAGACGTGGAGATCAGAGTGGTATAAAAAGACGCTTTTAATGCCCTTTACAAGAGACGTGGAGGTCAGATTGATATAACAAGACTGTTTTAATGCCCCTAAGAAGAGATGTGCAGGTCAGAGTGGTAAAACAAGATGATTTTAATGCCCCTCAGAAGAGATGTGGAGGTCAGAGTGGTATAACAAGATGCTTTTAATGCCCCTTACAAGAGACGTGGAGGTCAGAGTGGTATAACAAGATGCTTTTAATGCCCCTTACAAGAGACGTGGAGGTCAGAGTGGTATAACAAGACGCTTTTAATGCCCCTCAGAAGAGATGTGGAGGTCAGAGTGGTATAACAAGACGCTTTTAATGCCCCTTACAAGAGACGTGGAGGTCAGAGTGTTAAAACAAGACGCTTTTAATTCCGCTTACAAGAGACGTGGAGGTGAGAGTGGTATAACAAGACGCTTTTAAGGCCCCTTACAAGAGACGTGGAGGTCAGAGTGGTATAACAAGACGCTTTTAATGCCCCTTACAAGAGACGTGTAGGTCAGAGTGGTATAACAAGACTGTTTTAATGCCCCTCACAAGAGACGGAGGTCAGAGAGGTATAACAGGATGCTTTTTATGCCCCTTACAAGAGACGTGGAGGTCTGAGTGGTAGAACAAGACGCTTTTAATGCCCCTTACAAGAGACTTGGAGGTCAGAGAGGTATAACAGGATGCTTTTTATGCCCCTTACAAGAGACGTGTAGGTCAGTGTGGAATAACAAGATGCTTTTAATGCCCCTTACAAGAGACATGGAGGTCAGAGTGGAATAACAAGACGCTTTTAAAGCCCCTTACAAGAGACGTGTAGGTCAGAGTGGTATAACGAGACGCTTTTAATGCCCCTTACAAGAGACGTGGAGGTCAGAGTGGAATAACAAGACTGTTTTAATGCCCCTTACAAGAGACGTGGAGGTCAGAGTGGTATAACAAGATGCTTTTAATGCCCCTTACAAAAGTCGTGGAGGTCAGAGTGGAATAACAAGACTGTTTTAATGCCCCTTACAAGAGACGTGGAGGTCAGAGTGGTATAACAAGATGCTTTTAATTCCCCTTACAAGAGACGTGGAGGTCAGAGTGGTATAACAAGATGCTTTTAATGCCCCTTACAAGAGACGTGGATGTCAGAGTGGAATAACAAGACTGTTTTAATGCCCCTTAAAAGAGACGTGGAGGTCAGAGTGGTATAACAAGAAGCTCTTAATGCCCCTTACAAGAGATGTGGAGGTCAGAGTGGTATAACAAGATGCTTTTAATTCCCCTCAGAAGAGATGTGGAGGTCAGCGTGGTATAACAAGACCCTTTTAATGCCCCTTACAAGAGATGTGGAGGTCAGAGTGGTATAACAAGACGCTTTTAATGCCCCTTAAAAGAGACGTGGAGGTCAGAGTGGTATAACCAGACGCTTTTAATGCCCCTTACAAGAGACATGGAGGTCAGAGTGGTATCACAAGACGCTTTTAATGCCCCTTACAAGAGACGTGTAGGTCAGAGTGGTATAACAAGACGGTTTTAATGCCCCTTACAAGAGATGTGGAGGTCAGAGTGGTACAACAAGACGCTTTTAATGCCCCTTACAAGAGACGTGGAGGTCAGAGTTGTATAACAAGATGCTTTTAATGCCCCTAAGAAGAGATGTGGAGGTCAGAGTGGTAAAACAAGATGGTTTTAATGCCCCTCAGAAGAGTTGTGGAGGTCAGAGTGGTATAACAGGACGCTTTTAATGCCCCTTACAAGAGACGTGGAGGTCAGAGTGGTATAACAAGATGCTTTTAATGCCCCTTACAAGAGACGTGGAGGTCAGAGTGGTATAACAAGACGCTTTTAATGCCCCTCAGAAGAGATGTGGAGGTCAGAGTGGTATAACAAGACGCTTTTAATGCCCCTTACAAGAGACGTGGAGGTCAGAGTGGTATAACAAGACGCTTTTAATGCCCCTTACAAGAGACGTGGAGGTCAGAGTGGTATAACAAGACGCTTTTAATGCCCTTTACAAGAGACGTGTAAGTCAGAGAGGTATAACAAGACTGTTTTAGTGCCCCTTACAAGAGATGTGGAGGTCAGAGTGGTACAAGACTCTTTTAATGCCCCTTACAAGAGACGTGGAGGTCAGAGGTGTATAACAATACGCTTTTAATGCCCCTTACAAGAGACTTGTAAGTCAGAGTGGTATAACAAGACGATTTTAATGCCCTTCAGAAGAGACGTGGAGGTGAGAGTGGTATAACAAGACGCTTTTAAAGCCCCTTACAAGAGACGTGGAGGTCAGTTTGGTATAACAAGATGCTTTTGTTGCCCCTTACAAAAGATGTGTAGATCAGAGAGGTATAACAAGACGCTTTTAATGCCCCTTACAAGAGACGTGTAGGTCAGAGAGGTATAACTAGATGCTTTTAATGCCCCTTACAAGAGACGTGGAGGTCAGAGTGGTATAACAAGACGCTTTTAAAGCCCCTTACAAGAGACGTGGAGGTCAGAGTGGTATAACAAGATGGTTTTAATGCCCCTCAGAAGAGATGAGGAGTTCAGAGTGGTATAACAAGACGCTTTTAATGCCCCTTACAAGAGACGTGGATGTCAGAGTGGTATAACAAGACGCTTTTAATGCCCCTTACAAGAGACGTGGATGTCAGAGTGGTATAACGAGACCCTTTTAATGCCCTTCAGAAGAGACGTGGAGGTCAGAGTGGTATAACAAGACACTATTAATGCCTCTTACAAGAGACGTGCATGTCAGAGTGGTATAACAAGACCCTTTTAATGCCCTTTACAAGAGACGTGTAAGTCAGAGAGGTATAACAAGACTGTTTTAGTGCCCCTTACAAGAGATGTGGAGGTCAGAGTGGTACAAGACTCTTTTAATGCCCCTTACAAGAGACGTGGAGGTCGAAGTGGTATAACAAGATGCTTTTAATGCCCCTTACAAGAGACGTGTAGGTAAGAGAGGTATAACAAGACTATTTTAATGCCCCTTACAAGAGACGTGTAGGTTAGAGAGGTATAACCAGATGCTTTTAATGCCCCTTAAAAGAGACGTGGAGGTCAGAGTGGTATAACAAGAAGCTCTTAATGCCCCTTACAAGAGATGTGGAGGTCAGAGTGGTATAACAAGGTGCTTTTAATGCCCTTACAAGAGACGTGGAGGTCAGTTTGGTATAACAAGACGCTTTTGTTGCCCCTTACAAAAGATGTGTAGATCAGAGAGGTATAACTAGATGCTTTTAATGCCCCTTACAAGAGATGTGTAGGTCAGAGAGGTATAACTAGATGCTTTTAATGCCCCTTACAAGAAACGTGGAGGTCAGAGTGGTATAACAAGATGGTTTTAATGCCCCTCAGAAGAGATGTGGAGTTCAGAGTGGTATAACAAGACGCTTTTAATGCCCCTTACAGGAGACGTGGAGGTCAGAGTGGTAAACAAGACCCTTTTAATGCCCTTCAGAAGAGACGTGGAGGTCAGAGTGGTATAACAAGACGCTATTAATGCCCCTTACAAGAGACGTGGAGGTCAGAGTGCTATAACAAGACGCTTTTAATGCCCCTTACAAGAGACGTGGAGGTGAGAGTGGTATAACAAGATGCTTTTAAGTCCCCTTACAAGAGACGTGGATGTCAGAGTGGTATAACAAGATGCATTTAATGCCCCTTACAAGAGATGTGGATGTCAGAGTGGTATAACAAGATGCTTTTAATGCCCCTTACAAGAGACGTGGAGGTCAGAGTGGTATAACAAGATGCTTTTAATGCCCCTTACAAGAGACGTGGAGGTCAGAGTGGTACAACAAGACGCTTTTAATGGCCCTTACAAGAGACGTAGATGTCAGAGTGGTATAACAAGACCCTTTTAATGCCCCTTACAAGAGACGTGGAGGTCAGAGTGGTATAACAAGATGCCTTTAATGCCCTTCAGAAGAGACGTGGAGGTCAGAGTGGTATAACAAGACGCTTTTAATGCCCCTTTAAAGAGCCATGGATGTCAGAGTGGTATAACAAGACGTTTTTAATGCCCCTGACAAGAGACTTGGATGTCAGAGTGGTATAACAAGACGCTTTTAATGCCCCTTACAAGAGACGTGGAGTTCAGAGTGGTATAACAAGACCCTTTTAATGCCCCTTGCAAGAGACGTGGAGGTCAGTGTGGTATAACAAGACGTTTTTAATGCCCTTCAGAAGAGACGTGGAGGTCAGAGTGGTGTAGCAAAACGCTTTTAATGCCCCTTGCAAGTGACGTGGATGTCAGAGTGGTATATCAAGACGCTTTTAATGCCCCTTAGAAGAGACGTGGAGGTCAGAGAGGTATAACAAGACGGTTTTAATGGCCCTCTGAAGAGACGTGGAGGTCAGAGTGGTATAACCAGACGCTTTTAATGCCCCTTAGAAGAGACGTGGAGTTCAGAGTGGTATAACAAGACGCTTTTAATGCCCCTTACAAGAGATGTGTAGGTCAGAGTGGAATAACAAGATGGTTTTAATGCTCCTCAGAAGAGACGTGGTGGTCAGAGTGGTATAACAAGACGCTTTTAATGCCCCTTACAAGAGACGTGGATGGCCCCCGAGACCTGCAGCTAAGTCCAGCAATTTCAGAAACAGGAGCACACAGGACTGTAATGCAGCGTTTGCTGGTATAACCACTGTGTCTCCTATACAGCCTGTCTGATATCTGGGATGGATATTAGTCCTGAGAAGGACTGTTTGTTTGTTCTGGTAGCATTTACAGACCCTACACTAACTATTTCGCAGGAAAAATCTGTCCGTAGCTCAGCAGCGCTGTCCCTACACTGTCTGATCCGGAGAGTCCGTGTGCAAGATGGTGGCGCCCGGTTTTAAATACTCGAGGTGACGCTGCGCGGCCAGTCAATCACTGTAATGCCCACAAACAACATGGCAGCAGCATTACAGTGACTGGCTGGCAATCCCTGCATGTAGCGTGATGCTCGGGCGAGTACCGAGCAGTGTCAGGCATGCTCGCTCAACACTAATAGTTACCCCTAGGGTATTGTATTGTATAATACTGTATATTATTTCGTTGTCCTGTGTATGTATTGCTATGTATTTATTGCCTGTTATATGCCTTTAACTTATATTTTGCCCCTCTAATGGACAATCCAAGTGAAATGGACACTTACTTATTTGCTTCCCCTTACCCGCTTGGGTATATAAAAACTCTTAGTGCCCCTTACAAGAGACGTGGAGGTCAGAGTGGTATAACAAGATGCTATTAATGCCCCTTACAAGAGCCATACAGTGCAGCATCTTAAAAATATTATTCCCATTATTGGTGAGTGGGTCTCCCACAGTCTTTGCTTATGCCTTCCAAGCAAAAGCTGACAAAAATAAGGACGGAGGAACTTTCAATAATGGCAACATGGACCACGGTCACCCTGGTGGTATAGTGGTGGTGGAGGCTGAGGATAAGGAGAAGAGCAAAAAACAGCCGAAATAAGGAAGCGTATACCCATGTGTGGTTGTGAAGCGGTGCATGTGAATACACCTCCCGAAATAACACAGTGTATTTGACTTTATGTTACTCTGCTGTCATTTGGTGGTGATGAGAAATCTGGCCCAATCCAGCCCTTGTTCATTTTGATAAGGGTCAGCTTGTCAGCATTGTCAGTTGACAGGCGAGTGCGCTTATCAGTTATAATTCCCCCAGCGGCACTAAAAACACGCTCCGATAACACGCTAGCGGCAGGGCAGGCCAGGACCTCCAAGGCGTACAGAGCGAGTTCATTCCAAGTGTCCAGCTTGGATACACAATAATTAAAAGGCACAGAGGAATCACAGAGGACGCTGGTACGGTCGGCAAGGTACTCCCTCACCATCTTTTGAAACTTTCCACTCCTTGTGAGAGTACCCAGCGGCTCAGGGTCTGTCCGAAGGCAGGGTCTGAGAAAACTGTCCCAGAATGTTGACAGTGCTCCCCTGCCTCTGCTGGATTGGAGTTGCCTCTCTCTCGCTTGTACGCTTTGGTTGGTCAACGAACTGTGACCTCTGCCGCTAGCGTGTTCAGATGAGAATTTTTTTTTAACAGTTCTGCAGCAAGGGCCTTCTGGTACTGGCCCATTTTTGTAGACCTCTCCACCTCAGGAATAAGAGAGTGAAAGTTCTCCTTATAGCGGGGGCCTACAAAGTGTCACCAACCAGTAATGACTGTCACCCAACATTTTGACAACGCGAGGGTCACGGTTAAAGCAGCGTAACAAAGTCAGACATGAATGCCAGACTGGTAACGGGCAAGATTTCCGTGTCCTCACCAAGATGACGACTGACCATGCTCTCCTTCTCCTCCTCCCCCCTGTCCTCAGGCCACCCACGCTGAACCGACGGTATGACACTTGTACAGGTACTACTGTCTACAGCGCAAGATAACAGCTCCTGTTCTTCCTCATTGTCCCCCAAGGCACGTTGGGATGAGATGAGGCTGGGCTGTGTGTAATCGCCCACTACGGCTTCTTGATCCATCTCATCATACTCTGGCTGCAATGCCTCCTCTTTAATTCTCTGCAGAGAGCGTTGCAAAAGACAGAGAAGTGCTGACACAAATGATGGCGTCATCGCCACTCACCATCTTGGTGGCCTCATCAAAGTTTGTCAGGATGGTACATATGTCAGACATCCAGGTCCACTCATGAGGTCTTATGTGTGGAGTCTGACCTGAATATCGACGGCCTTGTTGCAGCTGGTACTCCACAACTGCTCTCTTCTGCTCACAAATCCTTTGCAACATGTGGAGGGTAGAGTTCCAACGTGTGGGGACATCACACACCAGTCGGTGTGCCAGAAGCTGCAAACGCTGCTGCAACACAGCAAGGGCTGCTGCACACCGGGCAAAATAGTGTCGGCTGGGGACCGAGTACCGAGGGACGGCCACCGCCATAAGGTTGCGGAAAGATTCCGTCTCCACCAGCCTAAAAGGCAGCATTTCCAACTCAAGCAGTCGTGAAATGTGCGAATTTAGGACTGTGGCCTGTGGGGCGTTAGCTGCGAATTTCCGCTTTCGTTCAAAGGTCTGGGATATGGACAATTGAACGCTGCGGTGGGACGTGGACGTTGATGCTGTTTCTTGAGAAACTGCCATAACAAGTGAAGACTGAGAGGAGGGGGCATCTTTACATGCAGTATGGACTGGGAATTGCCTTGCACACACAACAGGGGGTTCTATTGCACGCACAACAGCGGAAGAAGCAGTGGTGACACCCGCTGACACTGGTCGTGGACCCTGGTGTTCGCCCCACAAAGTCGGGTGCTTTGCTGCCATGTGCCTGATCATGCTGGTTGTGGTCAGGCTGGTAGTTTTGTCAACCCTGCTGATGCTGGCATGGCAGGTGGTACAAATGGCCTTTTTGGGGTTATCAGCAGAGTCTTTAAAAAATTCCAGACTCTGGAAGACCTACCGCTTGTACTGGCAACGTCCCTCGTGTTGGTTTTATGGGGAACGGTTGCCCTCCTTCTGTCTGCGGCCACCACACTGCTTCTTCCTGCCTGTTGGGGTACTCTGCCTCCCTCCCCCTATGTGCTTCTGGCTTCACTCTGCATGTCCTCCTGCCACGTTGGGTCAGTTACTAGATCATCCACCACCTCCTCCACTTCCTCTTGCGCACCACGATGCTCCTCCTCACTTCCTGGCAATTGTGTCTCGTCATCGTACACCTCTTGTGACAAATTGCCAGCGTCGACTTCCTGTGGCCGTGGCTGTTCAAATATTTGGGCATCGCTACATGGGATCTCCTCTTCCACCACTTCAAGTGTAGCAGGCGAGAGGCACAAATATGGAAATGGACCAGTGAACAGCTCTTCAGAGTGTCCAAGTGTGGGATCAATTGCTGTCTGACGACACTCGGCATGGTGGGAGGAAGGAGCATCAGGGTGAGGAGGAGTATGCGGTCGAGACTCACGGCTACTAAGAGTTGACCGTGTGGAAGACAGACCGGAGGTGGTGGTGCCCAGGTAACTGGAAGTATTAGCTGCTATCCAATTAATAACCTGTTCACACTGATCAGTTCGCAATACTGGTGTTGTTCTGTGCTTCCCTAGTAATTCAGTCAAGAAGTGGGAGCGAGAAGATGTGGCTGTTGGTTGTGGCACATTTTCACCTTGGCCACGGCCCCGTCCTCTGCACGCACCATCACCAGAACGTCCAGTTCCACGACCCTGGCCACGCGCCTTGCCCATTGTAAAGGAAGTAAAATAGCTTACACTCGTACTATCAATGGAAAAAGGGTAATAAAAAGTAGATTAGAACCGTGGAAGAGGAAAACTACAGTTCTATTTCTCTGGCCTACACCCGACTCTTTTAAACAATCAGAGAAATCAGGGAGAAACTATTACTGTTTTTCCTTACAGAAAAAATACCAAAACCTGAATAATAGAGATTTTTTATTGTGGAATGGCAAAACCACAGTTATTGTTTACTGGTGTATACCACACTTTTTAAAATATATAGATTTGCAGCTGAACAGTGAGCGACACACTCTGGTTTTTTTTAGATCCCAAAGGCCCAAAACTGAATACTACAGAGATTTTACCCGTAGAACTGCAAAACCACACTGGGATTTGTCAGGCGTACACCAGACTATTTTCAACAGATATATTTTTGTGTCAGAACACTCAGGAGACACTACTGTTTTTTTTTACTGCAAAAAATGCGAAAAGCAGGATAATAGAGATTTTTTACCATGGAACAGCAAAACCACAGTTTTAATTTACTGGTATATACACCAGACTTTTTTAAAAATACAGATTTGCGGCTGAACAGTGAGCGACACACTCAAGCTGTTTTTTTTTTTAGATACCAAAGGAACTGCAAAACCACACTTCTGCTTCTGTGGCCTATACCAGACTCTTTTCAACAGATATATTTGTGTCTGAAAAATCAGACACACTTTTTTTTTTTTTGGGGTGGGGGGGGGCACCAATAGGTTAATAAGACGGGTATTTGTACAGTGTGTAGGAAGAAAAAAAAAGGAGGATTTAGATGAAAAAAAAGGATTTTTACTGGCCACAGAGACCTGCAGCTAAGTCCAGCAATTTCAGAAACAGGAGCACACAGGACTGTAATGCAGCGTTTGCTGGTATAACCACTGCGTCTCCTATACAGCCTGCCTGCCTGATATCTGGGATGGATATTAGTCCTGAGAAGGACTGTTTGTTTGTTCTGGCAGCATTTACAGACCCTACACTAACTATTTCGCAGGAAAAATTTCTCCCTAGCTCAGCAGCGCTGTCCCTACACTGTCTGATCCGGAGCGTCTGTGTCCAAGATGGCAGCGTCCGGTTTTAAATACTCGAGGTTACGCTGTGCGGCCAGCCAATCACTGTAATGCCCACAAACAACATGGCTGCGGCATTACAGTGACTGGCTGGCAATCCCTGCATGTAGCGTGATGCTCGGGTGAGTACCGAGCAGTGTCGAGCAGGCTCGCTTAACACTAATAGTTACCCCTGGGATATTGTATTGTATAATACTGTATATTATAGCATTATCCTGTGTATGTATTGCTATCTATTTATTGCCTTTTATATGCCTTTAACTTATATTTTGCCCCTCTAATGGACAATCCAAGTGAAATGGACACTTACTTATTTGCTTCCCCTTACCCGCTTGGGTATCTAAAAACTCTGTGGCTGAGGACTTTGTGCAGCCCAAAGACTTCCTTTGTACATATTTGCACTCCCTGGAGTGCCCCTTTTGAGCAACCTTTCCGGAAGAGACTTGGACTTTCTGGTTGCTCACGGCCTACTGTTTATTGAACTATATATACATATTTATCCATGTTTTGGTTATGCAACGTTCAAAGTGTCCTAACCTCCCATAAAGGGAAGATTGATAATGTTTATTGCTACAAAATGTGCTTCAGCCCGGGAGTGCTGAGTTCAACTCGGGGGGAATGTGACGCCCTGCTGTGCATGGAGCCACAGATCCTGGAGGGGTGCATTAAAGGATTTCTCCACAAGAGGCCCTCATAGCATACACACACCTCCACCCTACCTCAGTGCACCAGAGGGAGCCCGGATAGGGATATATAAAGGAGGGTGGAGTTAGAGAGGTAGTTAGTTCTCCTCAGGAAGTGAGTTCAGACAGAACAGTCTGGAGTCCACAGCCAGTTCCTGCAGAGTGAGACAGAGAAACAGGTCAGTCTGCAGTGGAGCTTAGTCAGACTCAAGCAGCTCGAGTTAAGTGAGCTAGGAGCGTTGCTGACGCTCAGAGAGCAGAAGAGGCAGCCAGCCAACTGCCAGTGTGTATAGCCTAGTGAGGGCCCGAGTAGGCCGAAGGCTAGAGGAGTGAGTAGCATTGGGGGCAGAGGAGCTTTACCAGCTCACCCCAGAAACCATATCCCGAACACCGGGTCAGAGTCTTCAGGGATTCTTTACACCCAGCAGAAGACAACCGGAAACCGCGAACTACATGTCCCAGGAATACCAAACGCTGACTGTTATACCAGGGTCAGGAGTTACCGAGGCCCCATATACCAGGGAGTGCGTACTCCAACAGAAGGCCCTACCACAGGATCAGCCGGTGCAGGACAGAAACAAAGTTAGGCCTAGCTCCAGGCAGGTCAGAAACTTACTACAGAGAGGCAAGAAACAGGAGGCCGTACACCCACTCACTGGGGAGAATCGGGACGTGCACCCCTCACCCTAGTGTGCTCCGGGGTGTTCCTGAACTAATCCCAGTAAAGGTATAGAAGCGACTTTCTTGTGTGCTCCCATTCTTGCCCTCACCCGGCTGGGTCCCCTCTGTCCTGCATCCCCCCTTCGTACACTTACCTGAGGCCCAGCTCCACCTGTGGGGAGCTATACCACCCAAGCTGCTTTAACACCGGCCTCAGTGGACTGCCGCAGCGTTGGTGAACCTTAGGGTGGCGTCACGAACTTTGACATTTGATTTCCCCCTTTTGTAAGAGAGACCCCAGGGTATGGGCCCGGGAGCCGACCACCGCGGCATCCCCCAAGACCAGGCATCAAGGACCGGGCGCCGAGTAGTCCCCATCCCCTGGGCGCCACATCTCTAGGGCTATGGATATGAGCAACAGCAGCAGAAAGAATGTGCAATGGACCCTATTCTGTTGTATACTGTAAGGCAGCGCTAGTCATCATGCTGAGGGGCACTCGCTTCATCGGGTCAATTAAAGCACACATGCAACGTCTTTCCGGTATTTCACAATCCAGCAGTTTATTATTTATCATAAACCGCTCATAACCGAGTCCATCTCAGTGGCTCGCCGACATATTACACATATAACGTCCAAGAGCTTTTCCAGTGACAGATATGTCCACTTGGCTCCAGTTACAGCCTTCAGCAAGGTAACAATATAAATGTCCACATCAAGCAGCGTTTTTACCTTTGCCGGGTTTTAGCTGCTTCTCTCAGCTCAGTTCTGCCACCGCTGTGGCTTCACAGCTTCCTAGATGGGCCTCCGGGCCTCGTACCTTCAAAGGCTACTGGTATCTCAAAACACAGGGAAGATCCAGCCCACACAGGGACCAGGCCTTTCGCCCTCCAAAGCTACTGTCATCCTAAACACAGGGGGATCCAGTCTCTGCCTTTCAGGCTTCACGAGGCCTCACACTCTAACGGTGTCCCACACACGGGGAACAGGCCTCACGCCTTTCACACCCGCCTTGTTTCAAAAGCACCAAGATTTATATATCCTCCAGTGCACACAGGACCTGTGCTGATGTCACAGTCATGTGATCAGTCCTTCTGTGTGCATAGGACCTGTGCTGATGTCACAGTCATGTGATCAGTCACCTGAGGGAGAGGTACATGGTCAGCCAGAACACACCCTGGACCATTATAGTAATGCCGCAAGCCGCTGCATTACAATACGCTCTCCACAAACTCTGCCTACCTAACTACTTCTATCACCAGGATTAATATGCATCAGAATTAGTCCTTAGAAAGACTGTTAGTTTAGATTTATAATAGTGTGGAACACCTCACTAGAATAAACGCCAATTCTCTCCCTGACTCAGCAGCACCTCTCCCTACTCTGCCTGTCTGACAGGTAGATTGTGACGAGCTTAGTGTCTGGGTGTTATATAGACCCGATGACACTATGCGGCCAGCTAATCACTGTAATGCCACAACCAACATGGCTGCTGCATTGCAGTGACTGGGAGTCAATCCCTGCATGTTAATTTGCTGTCTAAACAGCGCCAAACATGTGGGGTGGTGACTCGAGCTGACGCCAGAGCATTTCAAAAATACAGGACGAGCACCGAGCATCTTGAGCACTGAGATGCTCAGGCAAGTATCAAATAGTGTAGAGCATGCTCGCTCATCACTAGTGGAAACCCATCACAAGTGACCCCATTTTGGAAACTAGAGCCCTCAAGGAATGTATCTAGATGTGTGGTGAGTAGTGCTGAGCCACCCCCGTAGTGTTCGAGTTCGGTTCGGTTCGTCGAACACCCATGTGTTCGCCGAACTGTTCGTCGAACACCTTCGAACACCGTTAAAACCAATGGCAGGCAAACAAAAACACATAGAAACACATAGAAAACACCTTCAAAGGTGTCCAAAAGCTGACAAACTGCTCAGAAGACACAACTAACACATGGAAAAGTGACAAGTACATATAGTCATGCGAAAAGAAAAGAGGTGGAGGAGTAAAAGGAGGGGGAGACACAGATATAGGCATGTCATGCCCTTCTAAAATCCAAAAAGGGAGAAGCCGACACGTTCAGTCCGCTCCTGCCCGTGCCACCTCCGCGTCGCCGGGTTTGTGCCAGAGCCGCGGTGAACCCTGACGGCCAGCCCCCCTCTCCCAATACTGGTGCCTGTCCGCTGGTGGGTCGAGCGAGCCCCCCTGTGGTGGAGGCAGCTCTAAGCTTTTTAATTTAAATTGTCTCTCTAATTTGAATGAATACACTTTAAATCCATTTACAAGGATCTATTGGAGGGCAAGTCTCATGCCAGCAGCCGCATAATTCCAGCTCCAGTAGCGTCCACTAAAGCTGCTGCAGTTAAAAAGCTCTTATAAGGATCGAGCTCGGCTGTCCACCGCAAGGCATCCTACTGCCAGTCCCAGCCCCTATGCCTTGGGGTGCCTCCTGATGCTCTTCACTGAGTATCCCGTGGTCCCGAAGCATTTCCTTTGAAAAAATTAAGTGTCCAAACTACAGGTGGTGTAGCTTGCTTAACAGCCGGGATAATCCGCTGACTAGCAGACACTGCTACTAGGCACAAAGTATTTCCTGGGCTAGATGCAGTTAAAAATTTGTAATTAGATACTCTCGTTGGATGCTGAGAAAGCATTCCATAGAGTCTCCTGGCACGCCATATATGATTCTCTTAAAAAGCTTGGGGTAGGGGTCTAGGGGACCCTTTTATAGCCAAAATCACGGCCCTGTATCGCAATACGTCACCTAGGCTGAAGATAAATGGAACTGTAGCACCCTGAGGGCTCGGTTGCTACAGAGGTATTGCACCTCACCCAGAGGTGTGATATCTCACTCTCAGGTAAGGATGTAGTGTGGATCAGGACCCGACACCTGCATGCATTACACCACATTGCCGTGGGGCAGGGCGACCAATATGCCCCTGAGATGGGCACGACAGTCCCTGTCCCTGGCTGGAGTGGGGGGAGGGAACACTGAGGAAGGGGAACCCTGTAGTGCAGGAGCAGGGAGGAAGCAGTTCCTGGGTGCATTGAGAAGGGAGTATAAAAGGTGGGCACCATCTTAGTTCAGTGCAGAGAAGTCTGAGCAGAAGTGGCAGGGAGCAGGGGCTCTGCATGAGCTCTGCTCCGGAGGCGGGCCTAGTAACAGAGGCCCAGGCCTGGAAGAGGGAGAAGGAAGGAAGAGGAGCGGAGAAGGCTCCAGGAACGAGGAACGAAGGGATCCCAGGGGTGCGGACGGGCGAGTCGCCACCGCACGCCCGAATCCACCTGCGTGGAGGGGTCAGGCCAAAGGGGGAGACCGGTCCCCGAAACTAGTGGAGGCTGGAAACGACCCTCAGCTAGAAACAGGAGGCTGTGACATTTTATGTGGCGCAGCCCCTTGCTACACCCGCTAGGAAGGCACCACATAGGGTCAGGGAAACTGGCGCCAAGTTTACCAAGAGGAGGCCCGAGGCAGCCGGACAGAAGGGTTGGTAAGAAAGGCCAGACAAAGGACACACAAAGGGGGTCCTGTGAAGCGCTCCAAAGTTATCTGGGAGTTGTCTGAGCCCCTCACCTGGTGAGCACAGTACGACGTGGGCAGCCGTTACCTGCAGACGTGGTCTGGATAATAAGAACTGTGAGTAAAGGCCCTGGACTGCATCACTGACTCCGTGTCGTTACTGCTGCTGCCCTGCACCATCACCCCCATCCTGCGCATACACTGCCCTGAGGCTATACTCCTCCCGTGGGGAGTTATGCTACGCTCTGCTGCACCCACAACACCAGCCTCAGCGGTCTGCCCTGGAGCGGCGGTTCACTCTGACCGCAATCCACGGGTGGCGTAGTCGGACATTTAAACATAAAAACCACATAAATAGTTCCGCCACTGGTTTGACCGCCCTGAGCCACGGAACCGGGTCGCCGCCACGGAGACTACAACCACCAGCATCCACCAAAAAGGGTCCGGCTCCGGGTGTCCCAAGGCCCAGGGGGCGCGTCAGAACATTTTCATCACCTTTCACAATCACCAATGGGACAAGGCAGGGATGTTCTCTGTCCCCTCTCTTATACATCCTAGTGACGGAGCACCTGCTCTCATCAATTCGCCATAACCCCAATATTAGGTGGATTGAGGTGGCAGGCACCGAGTACAAGTGCTCTCTATTTGCTGATGATGTCCTAGTATATATCACTCAATCACATATATCCATCCATGCTGTTATGGCTGAAATAGATCACTTTGTTACATGGTCAAATTTTAAAATCAATGCAGCGAAGTCTGAGGCCCTCGATGTCTCCCTCCCCAAATCCATACAGGATTCCATCCAGTCCAACTTTCCCTTTGCCTGGCCCTCACAGGGTATCAAATACTTAGGAATTCCTATTCATAGAGACCTCTCCCATCTATGTTATCTTAAGTTTGGGCCCTTTATTGAACAACTCCATACAGACCACGGTTGGCAAGTTAGAACTGTAAGATTCACTACGTGAACCACTGGTGTTTTGTGGAAAAGCACATGTACACTGTGTTCCAAATTATTATGCAAAAAGTGTTTAGGAGTGATAAGGGAAGAATTTGTTTGTTTATCAGTTAAACTCATTGATGGTGATGTGTGTCAGGGCTCTTTATATCACTGTAAGCAATTGCAGACACCTGTGCTAATTAGTTTGGCAGGTGTGTCCAATGAAAGGCAAGACTACTTAAGAAGGCTGTCTCACATTATTAAGCAGCCTACATTTTCTGCCAAAATGGGAAAGAAAAAGGATGTGTCGGCTGCTGAAAAGCAACAAATTGTGGAGTGTTTAGGTCAAGGCATGACTACAATCAACATTGTGGGATGATCAGGATGAAGTGTCTTGGCAATCAAGAAGTATGTAGCTGATTCACAGTACACACGTGTGCGTGCTGATAAGGGCAAATTGAGGACTCTTTCCTACAGGCAATTACGTCAGGTTGAAAGAGCAGCGGCAAAAAAGCCTTGTCATAGCAGCAGACAAGTTTTTGAAGCTGCTGGTGCCTCCAACGTCCCCCGAACAACAAGATGCAGGGTCCTTCAGAGGTTTGCAGCTGTGCATACGCCATCCTGTCGACCTCCTCTATCCACTTCACACAAGCAGAAACGGCTCCAGTGGGCCAAACATTACATGAAGACTGATTTCAAAACTGTTTTGTTCACGGATGAGTGCCATGCAGCGCTCGATGGTCCAGATGGATGGAGTGGAGGATGGCTGGTTGATGGACACCCCACGCAAACACGGCTACAGCGCCAACACGGAGGAGGTGGAGTAATGTTTTGGGCTGGAATCATGGGGAGAGAGATTGTCGGCCCCTTTAGGATCCCTGAAGGCGCTAAAGATGAACTCCATAATGTATGTGGATTTTCTCAAACAGCACTTCCTGCCATGGTTCAAGAAGAAGAACCGTGTATTTCACAGCAAGATCATTTTTTTGCATGATAATGCACCATCTCATGCTGCACATAAAACATCTGCATCTCTGGCTGATATGGGCATAAAAGGTGACAAACTTATGGTGTGACCCCCATGCTCCCCTGACCTCTACCCCATTCAGAACCTTTGGAGCATCTGTGACACCCCAGGGGTCTGGTTGCCACAGTGATAGAGATATTACATCTGAGAGCAGGTGGGAGGTCTCTTGGTCAGGAATCCTATGCATGCCACACCTCCTACCCAGTCCTGGGAGGGGAAGAACTTCCCCTATATAAACCTAGGGCTGAGGCAGGGTTAGTGAGTAGAGAAGAAGCAGAGACAGAGAAAAGAAGCAAATATAGGAACAGAACATCAGGAGCTCTGTGGGAGCAGTGTTACAAGGAGTCAGGGGCTGGCATCTGCAGAGCTCGCCCTGACTGAGAAGATTTCTTACCGGACCCGGAGTCCGAGGCTGTGGGGACTAACTCCTACCCAGCAGCAGAATCCGTCAGGCAGGGGATTCCAGGTCCTCTGGCCAAGAAACCCGAAGGCCCCGAGTCACCGGCCATACGGGTGAGCACCACACGGTACACTGAGGGACGTGGGCTACTTATACCCGCCTCTAGCAAGGTAGCCAGAAGAGTACAGTTAGTTTGGGAGGCCTACAACTCCGCCTGGCCAGGGGAGATCCCATCTGCTCAAGGACTGACCGGGCCCCAATCGCTAGCCAGTACTCCGGGAGGGTCTATCGTTGTCACCAGTAAAGACCCTGAACTACACCGTACCGTCTCCGAGTGGTTCCTGCTACCCCCATCATCCACGTCGGCTGCCCTGAGGCCATACCCCTCCCGTTGGGGGTTATACTATCACGCTGCACAATCCTACCACCGGCCTCAGCGGTCTGCCCTGCAGCAGCAGCTCCTTAGCTGTACTCAACGGGTGGCGTAGTCGTCCAACATCTACCGCTGATACATCGCCGCTCAGTTTGACTCCCTGGGCACGGACCGGGACACCGCCACGAGACTACAACCCTCAACAGATCCGGCTCCGGGTAAGCTCCCGCGTGCGCAACGCAGCGCGACACAGGCCCAGGGGCGCGTCAACTTTTGGCGTAGTCGGCAGGATCTCGTGCCCGCAACCACCGGGTACTGCGTGCCTGAAAAAGACTGTTCAAACTTACCTGTGGTGAAGATTCCCGCCATCCGGCGCCATCTTCAGCCTTCTTCCCGCCATCGGTGAAGATTCCCGCCATCCGGCGCCATTTCCAGCCTTCTTCCCGCCTCCGTGGAGTTTTCCTGCCATTGGACGCCATCTTGAAGACATCGCGCGGGAAGAAGAGGGGCGTGGACTCCGAAAGCGCGCGAGAACTGAAGCCCCGCCTCACGTCCGGACGTCGCGTAAGGTCCTGGAAGGAGCCCAGCAGACGCCGACGTCACAGGAGCGCGACGGAAGGTCCTCAACCCTGACGATCTACTGCGGAGCCGCGGCCTACGGAAGAGGATCATCGCAAGGTAGGCCACGGTCCACTAGGGGGGAGGAGGATGTCGGATATGGAGGAGAGCTTCACTGCCTCAACCCCCGCCAGCGCCACCGCTGCTGCAGTCATGCCTTTCACCATGCCCTATATCCCGGGAGCGGCCTGGCTACCCCAGTACTCAGGGGAGTCACATACCCTGCATGACTTTAGAGAAAAGCTGGATAGCCTCTTCCAGGTGTACCCCCTCACAGAAGAGCAAAAAGTGAGCATCCTGGTGGCCCAATTAACTGGGGCAGCCCGAAGGGAGGTAAAGTCCTGGCCACCTGGGGGGAGGACTGTCGCAGGGATACTAACCCGGCTGAGGGACACCTTTGATACCCGCACCTCAGCCGAGATCAAGCTTAGATTCTACGGGTGCAAACAGCGGGCACATGAGAGTATAAGGGACTATGCCCTGAACCTACAAGAGGCCCTGAGAGCCATTAAGCAGACCGACCCTGACGGCGTGGGAGACTAGGACAGGCTGTTGACTGAACAATTTATAGAGGGTTTATATTGCAATGCCCACCGAACCCAGTTGCGGGCAATGGCCTTACAGGACCCTCATCTGGGATTTGCACAGTTCAAGGACAGAGCCATCCGGGTGCTTCGAGAACCGGCACCAAGTGGCGTTGTGACCCCCAGACGCCCCACTACCACTTACCACCAGGAGGCGGCGCCCTTGTCGGCAGGGCCTGTGGGAGCTGATGCGCAGGCTTTGAACAATGACCCGGCTCCAGACCTGCACCATCAGGTCCAAGAGCTAGCTAAAAGCGTTGCTGCGCTAACCCGAACTGTGCAGTCTTTACAGGTTTCCACTCCAGGGAAGATCCAGCTGGCATCCGGACCGGAGGACATCCCGTGGCGTCGACCAAGGAGGACCCCACCGGCCAGAGGAAGACCCAGTGACCGATACAACGAGGACTGACGACCCATCTGCCGCCGCTGCAATCAACCCGGACATATGGCAAGGTACTGTCCTTTAAACTGGCACAACCTGGGGTAGAGGGCCAACCCCCAGGAAAAAGATCACCAGGCCCATCGAACTGGCGCGACAAATATGTGGGAGGACGTCCAGTCTTACCCGTGGTACTGGATGGCATTCCTATTAGTGCCCTACTGGACACCGGGTCACAGGTCACCACCATCCCGTACGTGCTCTTCAAGCAGTACTGGAATGACTCGGATATCACCCGCTACCCTGACGACGACTTGAGTATCATCGCCAGCAATGGTCAGCCCGTGCCACAGATTGGATTTAAAGAGGTGACCATTAAAATCGGTAGAGTTGAACTGGCAGCACAGGGACTGATCATTGTAGACATTGACAAACACGAGAGTCACCCAAAGATAACTCTAGGAACTAATGTAATTGAAAATTGTCTTGCAGAGGTGATTTTCCTTTTACAGCAGGTTGCCAAGAACGCCAGCTCCGGCGAGCAGCGAGTGCTCCAAAAAGAGATCCGGGCACTGATGCGACGGCAACAGGTGGAACTCTCCGGCGGTGAGATTGGTAGCGTGAGAATGTGTGACCCTTTCCCTATTGCCATGCCCCCAAAAAGTGAAATGATGATTTGGTGCCGGGCAGCTATTGGTCTGAGAGGTAGAGATTACCAGGCAATGGTAGAACCAGTTTACTCAGACAGTAGGCCCACCATCTTGACAGCATGGGGGGTGGTTAATGTACGCCATGGGAGGGTGCCCGTTCGCATAATCAATATCGGGAAGAGGGAAGTGTACCTGCCCCGGTATGCCACGCTAGCCAAATTATATACCATTAACCAAAATGCTATACAATCTGTGGAACCCTTGCCTCCATCTCACCCGGAGGAAGGTAACGGCTCTAAGAAAACAATGGAGGACTGGTGTCAGCAACTACATTTGGGTACTGACTCCACTCCCTCACACCAGAAACAGGGAGTCTATCGGGTGGTTCAAGAGTACGAGAGAGTGTTTAGTAAACACCCGTTAGACTTCGGGCGAGTCAAGGGGGTAGAACACCACATCCCCACGGGAGACCATCCTCCCATAAAAGAGAGGTATCGACCCGTACCCCCTGCACACTACCAACATGCCAAGGGGATGCTTAGAGACATGAAGGAGGCTGGGGTGATCAGGGATAGCTGTAGCCCCTGGGCAGCTCCACTAGTCTTAGTCAAAAAGAAAGACAACACCATGAGGATGTGTGTAGATTACTGGAAAATCAACCGTATCACACACAAGGATGCGTACCCCTTACCAAGGATAGAGGAGTCTTTGGCTGCTTTAAGATCTGCTAACTTCTTCTCTACCTTGGATCTCACTAGTGGGTACTGGCAGGTTCCTGTAGCAGAGGCGGACCGGGAGAAGACCGCATTCACCACCCCGATGGGACTTAGCGAGTTTACCTGTATGCCGTTCGGACTCTGCAACGCACCAGGAACCTTCCAACGATTAATGGAGTGCTGTCTGGGCCACAGAAACTTCGAGACGGTCCTGTTGTACCTGGACGATGTCATCGTATATTCTAAGACTTATGAGGACCACCTGAAACACCTGGCGGAAGTGTTCGAAGCTCTGGCAAGCTACGGCCTAAAGGTGAAACCCTCCAAGTGTCACCTCCTGAAACCAAAGGTGCAGTACCTGGGACACGTGGTGAGCGCTGACGGAGTGGCTCCCGACCCTGATAAGATCACCGCAATTAAGGAATGGCCAAGTCCCTCCAGTATAAAGGAAGTGCGGCAGTTCCTCGGGTTGGTAGGCTACTACCGCAGGTTCATCCCCGGTTTCACCAAAAAGGCAGCTCCTATGCAGGACCTCCTGATAGGCCAGTCCCGGAAGGCCAAGAACCAGAAGCCGCCCTTCAGATGGGAGAAGTTGGAAGAAGAGTCCTTCCGCCAGCTGAAGATGGCCCTCACGGGGGATGAAATCCTGGCGTACCCGGATTACAGCCAGCCCTTTATCCTCTACACCGACGCAAGTAACATCGGGCTAGGAGCCGTGCTGTCCCAGATCCAGCAGGGGAAAGAGCGAGTAATCGCTTACGCCAGCCGAAAACTGCGACCCACCGAAAGAAACCCTGAGAATTACAGCTCATTTAAGCTAGAGTTCCTGGCAGTGGTGTGGGCAGTCACCGAACGCTTTAAGCACTACCTCGCTTCTTCCCGGTTCGTCGTGTACACGGATAACAACCCGTTGACACACCTGGACACGGCAAGACTCGGTGCCCTAGAGCAGAGATGGATGGCCCGCCTGTCCAACTACGAGTTCACCATCAAATACCGGGCAGGACGCTCCAATACCAACGCGGACGCCCTGTCCAGGATGCCAAACCTACCGGACGTAGGAGAAGATCCAGAGGGACTGGAAGAAGTCGAACTCCCCGCGTTTCACCGTCATGGGACTATCCACTATTCCCATCGGGTAAGGAGTAAGCAAGGCGCTACGCTTAACCCCTTACCTCACTACAACTGGGCGGAAACGCAAGACAGTGACCCTGCCGTCCGGCTGGTGAAGGAGATGCTGACTCGGCCAGAGGCTCGCCTTGACCCAGACGCTCCGGAGGAAGCCAAGCAACTGTGGGCAGAAAAGAGTAGACTGTTCCTTTACAAGGGGAAGTTGTGCCGCAGGATGGTTAACTCCCGGACGCATGAACTAATCTGGCAAGTAGTGGTGCCACGACGAGACGCAGCCATGGTGATGGAGGCATACCACGATGGAGCTGGGCATTTCGGATGGAAGAAGCTGGAGTTCCTGCTGTGCGGGCGGTTCCATTGGGTAGGCATGAGGGGAACCATCGAGAGGTGGTGCAGAGACTGTGGCCCGTGCAACCTGAGGAGGAAGGACCGTGCCAGCCAGAAGACTCCCCTGCAGTCCATCGTCACCCGGCAGCCGTTGGAACTGGTAGCCTTGGATCATGTAAAACTGACCCCAAGCAGAAGTGGCTACGTCTACGCGTTAACCATCGTGGATCATTACTCCCGGTTCTTGGTTGTCGTCCCCGTCAAGGACTTAACGGCTCAAACAGCAGCTAGAGCCTTCCAGCAGCACTTCTGCCGTCCACACGGGTACCCGGACCAAGTGCTGACGGACCAGGGACCTGCCTTTGAAGCGGAGGTCTTCCAGGAATTCTGCAATCTGTATGGCTGCCGGAAGATAAGGACGACACCCTATCATCCGCAAACTAATGGACTTTGTGAGAAAATGAACCAGGTGGTAATGGATCTTCTGAAAACGTTGCCCCTGGAAGAACGCAGTCTGTGGCCTGAGAAGCTGCCCGATCTGGTGGACCTATACAACCACATCCCGGTAGGTTCCACCAACTGTACCCCGGCTTACCTAATGAGGGCGAGACCTGGTAAGTTACCTGTTGACCTGGAAATGGGAGTCCTGACACCCGAGGACACTTCACCAGAAGCAGACTGGGACACAGAGAGGCAGCAGCAGTACCGGAAAGTACAGGAGAGCGTGGAGCGAAGTCTCTGTCAGGCTAGGGAGAGACAAGAGAAAACTTACAACCAGTATACTCCCGCTGTTCCCCTGGTGCCCGGAGAGCAGGTCTTGAAGAGGAAAAGACGGCTCCACAAGTTGGACGACCAGTGGGAGAAGGACCCGTACACCGTACTGCCCTCAAGCCACGAGAACCCGAAGGTCTGTACCATCAGTAAAGACGGAGGGGAGACCACAGCCATTGTATCCCGGGATCACCTGAAGAAGTGTCCTGAACAGCTACGGAACCCTGAAGAGGAACAAGAAGACCATCGACCCGTAGAGGAAAGGGAAGATATGGTTAGTACTGTGCTCGGAGACTTCCCTCGGTCTTGGACTCAAGTCAATGGTGCAGTTGTGGTACCCGTACTCACCTTCCTCCAACCAGCATCCCAAGCACCTACGGAGCAACAGGTAGAGCTGGAAGAACAGCCGGTCCAGGAGGCAGAAGACCCCACACCAGCAGATCAGGAGGATCAACCCTCTGCTTGCAGTGAGCCTGCCATATCCCTAGTGAGCCAAAGGGCCCGTAGACAGCTGCCCAATTTACCCTTGACAGCTCCTACACCCTGTAGTTCAGGGCCAGACAGTCAGCTCCGTAGGTCCACTAGGGCCACTAGAGGCCAGTTACCCGCACGTTGGAGGATTTGAAGTGTATAAATTGTTTTATTTGTGGTTACCTGTTTTTCTTGTTGCTTGTGTATAATTATGTGTTTCTAGTTGTTTATAGGAGTCTTTGGTGGATTTACCGGGAATCCTGTGTACATAGTTGGAGCGTAACCCAGGACGGACTAAAGACTGTTAAGGACTCGGGGCAGGACAGACCCCTACCTGGTTACGTCTCCCTGTTTTGGTGAAATGGACACCTTGCTTTCTTCAAAGACTGCACCCGGTTACGGACATGCCGTGACCACCTTTATGTGTTTCTTTATTGTATTGTTATTGTTACATCTTGTTATGTTTTTCTAAAATATGTTTAGTACCGGAGTACTAAATTTCACTAGGGGGGAATGTGACACCCCAGGGTTCTGGTTGCCACAGTGATAGAGATATTACGTCTGAGAGCAGGTGGGAGGTCTCTTGGTCAGGAATCCTATGCATGCCACACCTCCTACCCAGTCCTGGGAGGGGAAGAACTTCCCCTATATAAACCTAGGGCTGAGGCAGGGTTAGTGAGTAGAGAAGAAGCAGAGACAGAGAAAAGAAGCAAATATAGGAACAGAACATCAGGAGCTCTGTGGGAGCAGTGTTACAAGGAGTCAGGGGCTGGCAGCTGCAGAGCTCGCCCTGACTGAGAAGATTTCTTACCGGACCCGGAGTCCGAGGCTGTGGGGACTAACTCCTACCCAGCAGCAGAATCCGTCAGGCAGGGGATTCCAGGTCCTCTGGCCAAGAAACCCGAAGGCCCCGAGTCACCGGCCATACGGGTGAGCACCACACGGTACACTGAGGGACGTGGGCTACTTATACCCGCCTCTAGCAAGGTAGCCAGAAGAGTACAGTTAGTTTGGGAGGCCTACAACTCCGCCTGGCCAGGGGAGATCCCATCTGCTCAAGGAATGACCAGGCCCCAATCGCTAGCCAGTACTCCGGGAGGGTCTATCGTTGTCACCAGTAAAGACCCTGAACTACACCGTACCGTCTCCGAGTGGTTCCTGCTACCCCCATCATCCACGTCGGCTGCCCTGAGGCCATACCCCTCCCGTTGGGGGTTATACTATCACGCTGCACAATCCTACCACCGGCCTCAGCGGTCTGCCCTGCAGCAGCAGCTCCTTAGCTGTACTCAACGGGTGGCGTAGTCGTCCAACATCTACCGCTGATACATCGCCGCTCAGTTTGACTCCCTGGGCACGGACCGGGTCACCGCCACGAGACTACAACCCTCAACAGATCCGGCTCCGGGTAAGCTCCCGCGTGCGCAACGCAGCGCGACACAGGCCCAGGGGCGCGTCACATCATTAAAAGGAGTGTCTATGATGGCGGGAGGCAGTTCACATCTAAGCAACAGCTCTGGGAGGGTATTCTGTCCTCATGCAAAACAATTGAAGCAGAAACCATCCAAAATCTGACAAATTCAATGGACGAGAGAGTTCAGAAGCTCCTTTCGAACAAGGGGTCCTATGTGAAAATGTAACATCACCTAGAATAAAGTTTTGAGTTGAAAACTGTTTGATTTCAGTTTCTAACAACCTGCTAATGCTTATAATTTCAAAAATGACCATTTTTTTGGTCTTTATTAAAATGAAAAGGTTGATCGAAAAGTTTGGGGGATCTAAGAGTGTGGCAACCCAGTAGTCATGATTACTTCGAATTCTGACAATATGAGGGTCATGCTGCAGGTAGTGCAGCAAGAAGGCACTTATGTGTCTTGCGCATCTCGGAGTCCCAAAATTATTTTCCGGGCTAGATGCAGCTAAAAATTATTATTAATTTTAAATCTGGTGAAGCTTTAGTATAGATGGGTTAATAGGATCAGTGCTGCACACTGCTACAAAGCCCAAATTATTTTCCAGTCAAGATACAGATAAACATGATTAGTAATTTTAAATCTGGTGGAGCTTATTATAGATGGCCTAATAGAATCAGTGCTGCACACTGCTACTAAGCCCAAATTATTTTCCAGCCAAGATACAGATAAACATGATTAGTAATTTGAAAGCTTAAAACAGTTGGTAGGGTGATTTTAACCAATCATCAAGCTTTTACTCTCCCCAGGATGACACAGGGGTAGAAAAGTCGTTTCGGATCCATGATTTGTTCATCTTTATGAACGTGAGTCTGTCTACATTATCAGTGGAGAGCCGCGTGCGCTTATCTGTCAGCACACCACCAGCAGCGCTGAACACATGTTCAGACAGAACGCTGGCTGCGGGGCATGACAAGATCTCCAAGGCGTAAGTGGCTAGCTCCGGCCATTTATCCAGATTGGAAGCCCAAAAAGAGCAAGGGTCCAGTGACACAGTCGTGGCTTCAATGTTTACTTGGAGATACTCCTGTACCATCATCTCTAGGCGTTGACTATGTGTCAGACTTCTTGTCTCCTGTGGCCTTGCAAAGGATGGGCTAAAAAAGTGGTGAAATGATTCCCCAAAATTGATGTTACCAGCAGATACTGTGGTTCTGTTACGGTTTGAGTGCTGAACACTTGACGGTCCCACGGTTGGCAAGATGGAACTGTGAGATTCACTACGTGCACCACTGGTATTTTGTGGAAAAGCACATGTAAGATTCTGCAACAGTCTCTGCTGATACTCTTGCATGCGTGCATCCCTTTCTATGGCAGGAATAATTTCTGCAAATTTACTTTTGTACCGGGGATCTAACAGTGTGGCAACCCAGTAGTCAGGATTATTTCTAATTCTCACAATTCGAGGGTCATATTGCAGGTAGTGCAGCAAGAAGGCACTCATGTGTGTTGCGCATCCAGGAGCACCAAGTCCCTGTTGTGTTGGTGGCGAGGTAACAATCATGCTTCCTTCCTCTGTCCTCTCCCCCCAACCTCGCACAACAGAAATGTGATCAAGGTCTCCCTCATCTGATGAGTCTTCCATCAGTTCGTCCTCCACTTCTTCCTGGGCTCCTGCACCTTCCTCACTAGTTTGGCTGCTACCATGCGCCCTGGTAAAACCATCTCCCCCACTCTCACATGCCTGCCGCCTTGGTGCTGCCGACCGTCTGGACCTTGCAGATGTTAGCCCTTCTGCATACAACTCCTCCTCCTCTACTTCCTCCACCTCCTCTTGTGCCACCACCTGACTCCGAATTCTGTTTAACATGTGCTCCAGCATGTAAATCACCGGAATAGTCATGCTGATAATGGTATCGTCAGCACTAAACATCTTCGTCGCCATTTCAAAACTGTGCAGAAGGGTGCATAGGTCCCTGATCAGAGACCACTCCTCCAGCGTGATTTGCCCCACCTCTGGATCTCGTTGGCCCAGGCTATACGTCAGAACGTATTGCACCAGGGCTTGTCGGTGCTGCCACAGTCACTGCAACATGTGCAGAGCTGAATTCCACTGGGTAGGCACATCGCATTTTAGCCGGTGAAGTGGCAGGCCCAACGACTTCTGTAGAGATGTAAGTCGCTGAGCTGCGGGATGCGAACGGCGGAAGTGAGCACACAGCGACCGTGCCCTCTGCAGAAGGCCATCTAGTCTGGGATAGTGGGCTAAAAATTGCTGGACAACCAGGTTCAACACGTGAGCCATACAAGGCACGTATGTGACATTGCCCCGGCGAAGGGCCGCACCCAGGTTTGCAGCATTGTCGCACACGGCCTTCCCTGGTTTCAGGTCCAGTGGAGACAACCATTCATGAAATTGGTTCTCCAGAGCTGACCACAACTCCTCAGCTGTGTGACTCACATTTCCCAGACATTTCAATGTAAAAACCGCCTGATGACGTTGAGCCCTACTGCCAGCATAGTAAGGAGGTGTGCAGGATCCCTTCTGCGCAGTTAGAAAGCTTGTGGCATGACCAGACAGGCTTTGGGTGCAGGTGGAAGACCGAGAGGAGGTTGAGGAGGCAGAAGCAGTGGAGGAACTTTGACATAAAGAGGATTGACGCACAACTCGTGGGGACGGCAAGACTTGGACAGCAGCCCCTTGTCCTGCTGTCACCATAGTTACCCAGTGCCCAGTCAGCGACATGTAACGCCCCTGTCCATGCCTACTCGTCCAAGTGTCTGTGGTGAAATGCACCCTGTCACACACAGAGTTTCTCAAAGAAGCGGTGATGTTGTGTGCGACATGCTGGTGGAGCGCTGGCACACCTTTCTTTGAGAAGTAGTGCCGACTGGGCATCTGGTACTGGGGCACTGCGACGGACATAAGGTCTCGAAAATCCTCTGTGTCCACCAGGCGGAAAGGCAGCATTTCTGTAGCCAAGAGCTTGCAGATGGTGAAATTCAACCTCTTAGCTTTCTCATGGCTAGGAGGAAATGGTCTTTTACTTGTCCACATCTGAGGGACCGAGGGCTGGCTATTGTGCTTAGACGGGGTTGATAAGGGTGTCCCCGGCAAACTGCCGGTCTGTGAGGAAGATGCAGGCGGACATGTTAGGTTGCCTTGATCCAAAGGTGGTGCTATCGATGTCGGACAGCGCTCAACACCAGCTGGTGTTACCACCTCCAAAGAAAATGATGACCTGCCAATCACGCTGGCTGTTGCGGGTAAAGAGGTGGCAGGTCTGCGCCCCAAAACAGGTGTGACTGCTGTCCCCCCAGTCACAGAGGATGAAGAGGCCGCGGATGCACAAGATATGGCAGACTGTGGTTGGCCCGGCCGGCTAGGCCGCATTGTAGCACACTGAGCTTCCCACTGCAACTTATGCTTCATGTCCATGTGCCGGTTCATGCATGAAGTACTCAAACTATGTATTTTTTGGCCTCTACTTAGCTTTTGCTGACAAATGTTACAGATAACACGAGTTGGGTCATCTTTATCGATCTGAAAAAATGCCCAGGCTATGCAAGGCTTAGCACCCATGCAACCTGAAGAGCCACCACGACTTGTGGCGAGAGGCAGAGTTGTGTTTGAGGATGCAGTTGTTGACGTGCTTCCAGTACTACGTCTCTGTCCAGGAAGGCGCAACCTGACCTCGTCGTCACTAGCATCTTCCTCCACCTCCTCTGCTGACCTCATCTCTTGGCTGACTGTGGGTTGACAGTAAGTGGGATCTTCAACCTCATCATCATCACCCTGTGCGTTATCACACCCGTCGTCCTCAGAGCCAACCTGTTCCTGCCCTGACAAAAAACTAAAGTTGTCGCTCCAATCAGGTATTTGAGTCTTATCATCGTCTTCCTCATTGTCTCCACCAACAGGAGTTACAGTTTGGGAATGAGGGTCTACATTATGGTCAGCACCTTCTGCGTCTGGTCCTGGATCCGACTCATAAAGATTCTGGGCATCAGTGCAGATCATTTCCTCGTCTGGATTCACAGAAGCGCTGGAGTCGACCTCTGATTCCCAGGCTATAGTATGAGTAAACAGCTCTGCAGACTCAACCATCTATTCTACCTCATACTCAGACGGGCAGCTGGAGATTTGGGAGCTGTGAGGAAGCAAGTGCGATTGGGGTGACACCTTTGAGGACTGGAGTATTTGTGATGTTGAAGTTGATGTGGAGGAGAGCCCACTTAAAGGAGCACTTGATATCCGTTGAAGCACCTGCTGTTTTTGTGCCTCATCTGGAATTTGTAGCGATTGGCGTGGCCGTAAGAAAGGGATCTTATCACATTGTCCGCTAAAAGAAGTAGACATTTTAGTTTGGCTGGAAGATGGTCTTTCTTCTGCAGATGTTACTGTTGCTTTAACACCTACCCCACGGACACAACCTTTTTTCCCCTTCCCAACACGCCTATTCCCCTTTCCACCAGCAGCAGGCCTTTTTCCACTCATTTTGGTGGTTAACTAATTCACAACTCTGGAGTTGTTTGCACAAAAAAACAATGGATGGGAACCGAGCAGAGCTGAGTGGCCAAACTGTGGTATTAGGCCAAAACTATTGGCTGGGTTAGATGCAGAAAAAAATTATATTCAATTTGCAACCTGATGGAGGTCAGTATAGATGGACTAATAGAACAAGTCCCACACACAGCTAGAAGCCCAATATTTTTTCAGAGGTAGATGCAGAAAAAAATATATTCAGGTTGCAACCTGATGGAGGTCTGTATAGATGGATTAATAGAACAAGTCCCACACACAGCTAGAAGCCCAAATATTTTTTCAGAGGTAGATGCAGATAAAAATTATTTTTAATTTGCAACCTGATGGAGGTCAGTATAGATGGACTAATAGAGAAAGTCCCACACACTGCTAGAAGGCCAAATATTTTTTCAGAGCTAGATGCAGATAAAAATTATTTTTAATTTGCAACCTGATGGAGGTCAGTATAGATGGACTAATAGAGAAAGTCCCACACACTGCTAGAAGGCCAAATATTTTTTCAGAGCTAGATGCAGATAAAAATTATATTCAATTTGCAACCTGATGGAGTTCAGTATAGCTGGACTAATAGAACAAGTCCCACACACAGCTAGAAGCCCAAATATTTTTTCAGAGGTACTGTAGATGCAGATAAAAATTATTTTTAATTTGCAACCTGATGGAGGTCAGTATAGATGGACTAATACAACAAGTCCCACACACAGCTAGAAGCCCAATATTTTTTCAGAGGTAGATGCAGAAAAAAATATATTCAGTTTGCAACCTGATGGAGGTCAGTATAGATGGAGTAATAGAACAAGTCCCACACACAGCTAGAAGCCCAAATATTTTTTCAGAGGTAGATGCAGATAAAAATTATTTTTAATTTGCAACCTGATGGAGGTCAGTATAGATGGACTAATAGAGAAAGTCCCACACACTGCTAGAAGGCCAAATATTTTTTCAGAGCTAGATGCAGATAAAAATTATATTCAATTTGCAACCTGATGGAGGTCAGTATAGATGGACTAATAGAACAAGTCCCACACACAGCTAGAAGCCCAAATATTTTTTCAGAGGTACTGTAGATGCAGATAAAAATTATTTTTAATTTGCAACCTGATGGAGGTCAGTATAGATGGATTAATAGAACAAGTCCCACACACAGCTAGAAGCCCAATATTTTTTCAGAGGTAGATGCAGAAAAAAATATATTCAGTTTGCAACCTGATGGAGGTCAGTATAGATGGACTAATACAACAAGTCCCACACACAGCTAGAAGCCCAATATTTTTTCAGAGGTAGATGCAGAAAAAAATATATTCAGTTTGCAACCTGATGGAGGTCTGTATAGATGGACTAATAGAACAAGTCCCACACACAGCTAGAAGCCCAAAATATTTTTTCAGAGGTACTGTAGATGCAGATAAAAATTATTTTTAATTTGCAACCTGATGGAGGTCAGTATAGATGGACTAATAGAGAAAGTCCCACACACTGCTTGAAGGCCAAATATTTTTTCAGAGCTAGATGCAGATAAAAAATATATTCAATTTGCAACCTGATGGAGGTCAGTATAGATGGACTAATAGAGAAAGTCCCACACACTGCTAGAAGGCCAAATATTTTTTCAGAGCTAGATGCAGATAAAAATTATATTCAATTTGCAACCTGATGGAGGTCAGTATAGATGGACTAATAGAACAAGTCCCACACACAGCTAGAAGCCCAAATATTTTTTCAGAGGTACTGTAGATGCAGATAAAAATTATTTTTAATTTGCAACCTGATGGAGGTCAGTATAGATGGACTAATACAACAAGTCCCACACACAGCTAGAAGCCCAATATTTTTTCAGAAGTAGATGCAGAAAAAAATATATTCAGTTTGCAACCTGATGGAGGTCTGTATAGATGGACTAATAGAACAAGTCCCACACACAGCTAGAAGCCCAAAATATTTTTTCAGAGGTACTGTAGATGCAGATAAAAATTAATTTTAATTTGCAACCTGATGGAGGTCAGTATAGATGGACTAATAGAGAAAGTCCCACACACTGCTAGAAGGCCAAATATTTTTTCAGAGCTAGATGCAGAAAAAAATATATTCAGTTTGCAACCTGATGGAGGTCAGTATAGATAGCCTAATACAACAAGTCCCACACACAGCTAGAAGCCCAATATTTTTTCAGAGGTAGATGCAGAAAAAAATATATTCAGTTTGCAACCTGATGGAGGTCTGTATAGATGGATTAATAGAACAAGTCCCACACACAGCTAGAAGCCCAATATTTTTTCAGAGGTAGATGCAGAAAAAAATATATTCAGTTTGCAACCTGATGGAGGTCAGTATAGATGGACTAATACAACAAGTCCCACACACAGCTAGAAGCCCAATATTTTTTCAGAGCTAGATGCAGAAAAAAATTATATTCAATTTGCAACCTGATGGAGGTCAGTATAGATGGACTAATAGAATGATGCTATGCCCAAAAGATTTTACTTCACTAGGTGCAGTAAAAAAATTGGTATTCTATACACAGGTGGTATATCTTGCAACACAGATAGGCTACTCCACTGACTAACACACTCTGCAATAGGCCAAAAAGGATTAGCTTTGCTAGATTCAGCCAAATGCTGTGAAAAAAACTTGCACAGCACTGGCACAGACTTGCCTGGCAAAAACTGATAGGAACTGATGTAACCTAGTCCTGAAAAGGACTCCAATTACAATTAGTCTTTACTCTCACAACCTATCTATTTAAGAGCACAGACCTCCCTGACAAAAGTCGTAGGAAATGCTGTAACCTACTCCTTAAAAGGACTGCAATCACAACTATTCCCTACTCCCAAGCTATCTGTATATTTGTGCGAAAATTGGCTTGAAATTAACAAGGTATAGCGCACACAGCAACAGCGGTGCCGTCTAACACGCAGCTGCAGCAGTGAGAAAATGGTGGCGACGGGGAAAATGGCTTGGTCTTATAGGGCAAGGACATGTGACATACACTGCCAATGACACATGCCCTTGCTTGTGTGAAAAAAAGCACTTCGCTCCGTGTGTGCGCTGCTGATAGACTGACAGATTGCACCTCCCCACTGTAAATGCGGGAAAGAGAAAAAAAAAATGGAGATCTTCATTGTTCCTGCAGAGATCCATCCCCTGCCCCTCCCCCCACCCCGCTGTACACTCAAACTGCGTATTAACATTAATTTTCATCATTACTGAGAAAAAATCCAGTTATGATTTTGGTGCACGAACAGTTATCGAACATAACCTCGAACAGCCGAATTTTTCTCAAATTGTTCGTGTTCGTCGAACGGCTCGAACACCGCCCAAAACAGCTCAAATTTGAGATTGGCGAACAGTTCGAGTAGAACAACGCTCATCTCTAGTGGTGAATCCCTTTAACCCCCAGTGCTTAACATAAGTTTACAGCATTGAGATGTGAAAATAAACAAATCACATTTTTCCCACAAAAATGTTTTTTTAGCCCCAAGTTTTGCATTTTCACAAGGGTAACAGGAGAAATTTCACAACACAATTTGTTATACAATGTCTCCTGAGTATGCTGATACCCCATGTGACGATAAAGAGTAAAATCTTAAAAAGCCAGACGTTTAGATTTGTTAATCCAAAAGAAATACCCTATTATCTTTGTGTAGTTGTGTCTGGTCAATAAGAACAGACCAGTATTTGTATAACCCTGAATGTTGAATTCTATTCTTTTGGAAACAATCATGTTTACTATGCTAATGACAAATTGTACTAAAAGCCAGCTATTTACAACAGCCCCTATGATACCAACTATGTAAATAGATTAGCTCAAACAATAAGAGCCCTGCACCTTTACCTCTTACCTGTGCCTGATGACCTCACACAGATGTAAATATAAACAGGGATGTCTGTAGTGCTGGAGACAGAATGAGACTTGAGACAGAGAATCAAGGAACATCAGAAAGACTTTAGAAGGAGAATGAGGAATCATTCAGGACAACAGATGGATTGCATGGCATCCAAAGAGACACAGATTTGAATTGTATATGATTCTAGCCTAAGGGTACCGGCCCTGACTTGAAAGATTCAGATCTGCTGCATTAACCATCAGAGAGACATGGATACATTTTGGGGTGTCCAGGAGAGGACAAAAAAGTCACCTGGTCCCATGGATATGTTGTTTTGGGGTTGCTGGGAGGGACCCACCGGTCGCCTAGAACCCATGGATACATTTGGACTTGCCAAGAGGGACCCACCGGTTGCCTGCCCCATGGAAACTCTCAGAGAGGCCAGGTTGGGACCCTTTGGTCTCCTGGCCTTGTACCTCGATGGAATGCTAGCTTCCTAAGCTTGCTGCTACCTATCCTCTGGGGAGGCCCACCAGAAGCGGAGGGCCACTGGTTGAGGTAGTCGGCCAGGTTGGGATGCTCGGGTCTCCTGGCCTTGTACCTCGATGGACTGCTAGTTTCCTAAGCTTGCTGCTATCTTCTCTCTGTTTTGGCCCCCTAGAAGCGGGGGGCCACTGGTTGAGGTAGTCGGCCATGGAAGTCTCTAGTCACGGCTGTTCTATCCCAGGTGGGTGGAGAAGGAAGGGTGATACTGTGTAATGTTGTACCATCTTGGGTATTTGCTGGGTCTGTTCTATGTGTTTACGGTCCGCTTTGTGGTTCAAAAAAGTATTGGCGTGCTGTTTTACCCTCACCCTGTGTTGTCTGAGTAGCGTTACGCCCACGGAAGGCCCCAGGTCTTCACATGGACTGATCCCAATAAGGGTGATGGGAAACCTATCACTTCTGGCTAATTAAGAAGGGGGAGGTATGTGACAACCCGGCTTTTCTTCTAAATTATGCCAGGCATACTTTCTGATGGCCAAGAGCAATATACCTTTATTTTTATGTTGACTTTTTAACTTCTGCTCTTATTTGGTTGCTCAACACAAGCTATCTATAATATAACCGGCTAAGCGTGTCTCTGTCCGAAGCCTCCATAGACTGCGCATGCGTGACGCGCAGTCCGGCTCCAGACAGAAGCAGGCATCCAGCCGTTACAGGTAAGAGGAGGTATGGCGCCGGTGATGGCGGTATGCGTAGACACTGAACGCATACCGCCATCTCCGGCGCCATACTTACAAACTTACCTGACCGGTAGGAGCGTTGCCGCGGCGCCTCTCTTCGCTGGAGACCGGGGGCGGAGTGAAGGCGTCGAACCGGCGCGTGCATGCAGCGCTATCCGGCGCCATTTTACTGAAGACACATTTACAGTGTGTCTTCAGCAAAATGGCTCCGGACAGCGCGGTGCTCCGACGCCACACTCCTCCCCGGCCTCCGGCAGAACAGGACGCTGCAGCGCTGGAGCACAGGGAAGAAAGGTGAGTATAACCGTTTAGTTTTTTTTTGGTATGTGTGTACAGTGTGAAAGTGGTGAGGGGACCATGTATATACCAGGATTGTTAGGTGAGGGGTACCACACATACCAGGATTGGGGGGGGATGAGGGGAACCACACATACCAGGATTGGGGGGATGAGGGGTACCACACATACCAGGATTGGGGGGATGAGGGGTACCACGCATACCAGGATTTGGGGGATGAGGGGAGCCACGCATACCGGGATCGGGGATGAGGGGAGCCACGCATACCAGGATCGGGGATGAGGGGAGCCACGCATACCGGGATCGGGGATGAGGGGAGCCATGCACACCGGGATCGGGGATGAGGGGAGCCACGCATATCGGGGATGAGGGGAGCCGCGCATACCGGGATCAGAGATGAGGGGAGCCGCGCATATCGGGATCGGGGATGAGGGGAGCCGCGCATATCGGGAATGAGGGGAGCCACGCATGCCGGGATCGGGAATGAGGGGAGCCACGCATACCGGGATCGTATAGTGGGGACAGGATGGGGGCAGCACATAACAGCATGGGAGACCATATACCAAGAAAAATGCTCGCCACCCGGGCGTAGAACGGGTTCAGGGAAGAAAGGTGAGTATAACTGTTTAGTTTTTTTTTGTATGTGTGTAGAGTGTGAAAGTGGTGAGGGGACAAGAAATATAACAGGATTGTTAGGTGAGGGGTACCACACATACCAGGATTGGGGGGATGAGGGGTACCACGCATACCAGGATTGGGGGAATGAGGGGTAACATGCATACCAGGATTGGGGGGATGAGGGGTACCACACATACCAGGATTGGGGGGATGAGGGGTACCACACATACCAGGATTGGGGAAATGAGGGGTAACATGCATACCAGGATTGGGGGGATGAGGGGAGCCACGCATACCGGGATCGGGGATGAGGGGAGCCACGCATATCGGGATCGGGGATGAGGGGAGCCACGCATACCGAGATCGGGGATGAGGGGAGCCACGCATACCGGGATCGGGGATGAGGGGAGCCACGCATACCGGGATCGGGGATGAGGGGAGCCACGATGGATGGTGGGGAAATGATGGGGGCAGCACAAATACCAGGAGGGGGGCAGCACATAACAGCATGGGAGACCATATACCAATAAAAATACTCGCCACCCGGGCGTAGAACGGGTTCAATAGCTAGTTGTTTGTATAAACTTGGATGCTGATCACTTGAGGTGATATTGGTAATTGATGAATGGCTGTTATGTACATCTTATATCAGCTCTTACAATGTGTCATCTGACATACAGGGACTTGTAAAGATGTGCGGTTGTGGATTTTAATAATCACCTAGGCAGGTTATTGATGCAATTAGTTTTATTCCTTCTGACCACGGTGAACAGCAATTCCAGGTAAATGTCCAACAGGCAATTCTCTTAGTCCTTCGAGTTTCCAACCTGGACTCAGTAGTTCCACTACCCCGTACCAGGTGATACCCACTGTCCCCAAACTTTTGGTTGGCCCACAGCTTTTTGTATCTCCCGCTGGTATGTTGGCAGTCACAGCATATGCTCCTTCGGATGATGGATATCACGACCGCAGCCCGTGATACCACCCAGCTCTCAATGCGACTAGCAATGAATCTTCCCTTTCTCCTTTACAGGGTTCAGCCCCCTGAATCGGCAGAAGAGCTCACCCCTCCCTCCCCCAGCTTACTGTGCCTTAGTGGAGATATTTTCTCAGGTGGAGCCCATCCCCTGGGTTTGCATGTGAGACTACCTGTGGTGACGGAGAGAACAATGGCCCAAGGTCTCGGAGATATGGTCAGTGAAGGGAATAGATACCTGAGGTTCAACTGATGAGCAAACAAATCACTAACAAAACACAGCAAGCAAATTTCTAACAAAACACAAAATTAAGATTGACGAAAAGGGGTGCTCAGTGCTGGAAAAGTAGAATCATAGTGTTAGAACCTTGCTCTTAGGTTTTTTTTCCTTTGCTGGTCACATGACCTTGTTGGCCTATTTAATCCTGCTCCGCCCTTCTGGCTTTGCTGGACTTCATTGTATATCTACTTTCTAGCTAGCCTGTGCTCTGTGTCTTGCTCTGTTAGTTTGCTTGGTCTACTGACCTCTATGTTCTATATATTTTGTTTGTTCGTCTGTCTGCTACTATTTCTGTTAGGAGGTGTCCCATATTCCTCCCAGTCCTTAGTACTTGTAGGGATTCCTTCCCCACATCTATAGGTCTCCGTACAGACTAGCTTAGGACTTTAGCAGGTCTGATCGCAGGATCAGGTTCCCTGTTACATCGTAGGGATTAAGCTGAGTTCTATCGTAGGGACAGATCTCCTCTCTTTCCTTAGCTCTGGTAGCAGAACATAACAGTAAGTGTAACGGGTCTGGGAGGCGGAACCTCTGAGCTACTATACAAGGGGGCAGCCCTTGTAAGGGAGCGGGTGGCAGTCTCTGGATGAACGGACAGGGAGATACGGCAAGTGATCAGGGCAGTCTCTGGGTAAAGGGTAGGTACGACCTGTGATGGCAGAGCCTCCGGGTAGGCTAGCAGGCAGATAGTAGATGTGTGCTCCCAGGTGAGCAAGCGAGAGTCTCTGGAATAACAGGTGGTCACGGCACGTGACGGCGGAACCTCTGGGCTGGCAAGCAGGTAGGTAACGGAGAAGCGCTCCCAGGTGAGCGGGCAAGAGTCTCTGGAATAGCTGGTGGTCACCGCACATGACAACGGGACCTCCGGGCTGGCAAGCAGGCAGGTAACGGAGAAGCGCTCCCAGGTGAGCGGGCAAGAGTCTCTGAGATAGCTGGTGGTCACAGCACGTGACAACGGAGCCTCCGGGCTGGCAAGCAGGCAGATAACGGAGAAGCGCTCCCAGGTGAGCGGGCAAGCTGGTCCATAGACAGACTGACCGGAGTAGTAAGGCAGACCGTCGGACCTCAGGCAAGCAGGCAGGTAGCTGATATGCGCTCCCAGGTGAGCGGGCAGGCTGGTCCTTTAGACAGACTGACAGGAGTAGTAAGGCAGACCGTCGGACCTCAGACTGGCAGACAGGTAACAAGTATTCAGGCAGGAATCAGGCAGGTAACTGGCAGGTAACTGGCAGGAAACTGGCAGGTAACTGGCAACGGGACCTGAGGGCTGAAGCACAGGTGAGACACAGGTGCAAACAACATTGCTCGGGCACCTCCATTTTGGAGGAGGTGCCTTATATATGATGAAGTCCTCCGGCCATTGGCCGGGGACTCTTTAGGGCGGCGCGCGCGGCCCCTTTAAGAGGAGGGGAGCGCGCGCGCGCCCTAAGCACAGGGGCCGGGAAGGAGCGCGCGCTGAGAGCAGAGCAGGAGGAGGACGCCGGGACGGAGCGCGCGCTGACAGCAGAGCGGGGGGAGGAAGCCGGGCACGGAGCAGAGCGGTGAGGGGAGCAGCGTCCCTGCCTAGCAGGGGGCAGGGACGCCGGCACTACAGTACCCCCCCCTTTAGGCCCCCCCTTTTTTAGGCCAGACAGAAATTTAGCTAGGATGAGAGGGGCATGGATGTTCTCCCGGGGCTCCCACGTTCTCTCCTCAGGACCAAACCCCTTCCAATCTACCAGAAAAAAGGTCTTTCCTCTTACCCTTTTGGTGGCAAGAATGTTCTCTACCTCAAACTCGTCCTCAGCAGAAATCGGAGCAGGAGGCGTACCTGTAGACTTGGAAAAAGAGTTAAGTACCACAGGTTTGAGGAGAGATACATGGAAGGAGTTAGGGATCCGTAAGTTGGCTGGGAGTTTCAATTTATAGGCCACCGGGTTGATCTGACTGATGACCTCCAGTGGGCCGATGAACCGAGGCCCTAACTTATAGGAAGGGATCTTGAGCCGGACATATTTGGACGAGAGCCAGACTTTATCCCCAGGGCGGAATGGAGGAGGGTCCAGACGTTTTTTGTCAGCGTGTCTTTTCATACGCTCGGATGACAGAAGGAGTGCGGACCGGGTACTGTCCCATATGGAGGAAAATTTGTTAACAAGAGATTCCGCAGCCGGATTGTCCGCCGAGGTGGAGACGGGAAACGGGATCCGAGGATGCTGACCGTAGACTACAAAAAACGGGGATTTGGAGGAAGACTCGCTCTCGTGATTGTTGTACGAGAATTCGGCCCATGGCAGGAGATCCACCCAGTCAGAATGGTGGGCATTAACGAAGTGCCGAAGGTAACTGGTCAGGTTCTGATTGATCCGCTCCACTTGACCATTAGACTGTGGGTGGTAAGCGGAGGAGAAGTCCAGGGTGACGTCCAGCAATTTACAAGTGGCTCTCCAGAAACGGGAAGTGAACTGTACCCCACGATCCGACACGATGTGACGGGGCAGGCCATGAAGACGGAAGATGTGGCGGATAAAGTCTTTAGCCAGCTCGGGTGCAGACGGAAGACCTGGCAGTGGAATGAAGTGAGCCATCTTGGAGAAGCGGTCAGCGACCACCCAAATGACCGTACAACCGGCAGAGATGGGCAGATCAGTAATGAAGTCCATCGCTATATGCTGCCAGGGGGCAGCAGGTACTGGCAGAGGTAGGAGGCGGCCGGCCGGCAGGTGTCTCGGAACTTTGTTGCGGGCGCAGGACACACAGGCAGAAACAAAGTCTATTACATCCTTGTGCAGGTTAGGCCACCAGTAGTGCCGGGTAATAAGCTGGAGGGTCTTTTTCTGACCGGCGTGGCCAGCTAGTTTAGACGAATGACCCCAGTGTAGGATCTTCTCCCGATCAGGTACTGGTACGAACGTCTTACCAGGAGGAAGACGATTTAGACTCACGGGAGCCACCTGCATTACTCTGGCGGGATCGATGATATGTTTCGGATCCTCCTCGAGATCAGACACCAGAAAGGATCGAGACAAGGCGTCCGCCTTGACGTTTTTGTCAGCCGGGCGAAAATGAAGGACAAAATCAAAACGAGCAAAAAACAAGGACCACCGGGCTTGGCGCGGGTTAAGTCTCTGGGCATGCTGGAGGTAAGCCAAGTTCTTGTGGTCAGTGTAAATTATTACCGGGTGAAGAGCCCCCTCGAGCAGGTAACGCCACTCCTCCAATGCCAGTTTGATGGCCAATAACTCTCGGTCTCCTATGGAATAGTTGCGCTCAGAGGAGGAGAAGAGTTTAGAGAAGAAGCCACAAGTTACCATCCTCCCGGAAGATGATTTTTGAGTAAGTACCGCTCCGGCTCCAGAGGAGGAGGCGTCAACTTCCAGGAAGAACTGCTTGTTGCCATCTGGGCGATGCAGCACCGGGGCGGAAGAGAAGGCCTGTTTAAGGGAAAGAAAGGCCTCCTCTGCTTCGGGTGGCCACTCTTTGGGATTAGTACCTTTACGGGTGAGCGCAGAAATTGGGGCCGTCCGGGAAGAGAAGTGTGGTATGAAGAGGCGGTAGTAGTTGGCGAAGCCCAGGAATCGCTGAATGGCCTTCAACCCCTCCGGTCGGGGCCATTTCTCGATGGCAGACAGTTTCTCAGGATCCATTTGTAGGCCGGTCTGAGAGATAATGTAGCCCAGAAACGGAAGCGAGGTCTGCTCAAAGAGGCACTTCTCAAATTTAGCGTAGAGATGGTTCTGCCTTAGCCTGAGCAGGACCTGACGAACGTCCCTCCGGTGAGTCTGGAGATCCGGAGAGAAGACCAAGATGTCGTCCAGGTACACCACTACGCAGGAGTAGAGAAGGTCCCGGAAGATGTCATTGACCAACTCTTGAAAGACGGCAGGAGCGTTACAGAGACCAAAGGGCATTACCAGGTATTCATAGTGGCCGTCCCGGGTGTTGAATGCCGTCTTCCATTCATCCCCCTGACGAATACGAACCAGGTTGTACGCCCCACGAAGGTCCAGTTTGGTGAAGATCCTAGCCCCCCTCAGACGATCAAATAATTCTGGAATGAGCGGAAGGGGGTACTTATTCTTCACCGTGATCAGGTTTAGGCCTCTATAGTCTATACAGGGACGGAGAGAGCCGTCCTTCTTTTTGACGAAAAAGAAGCCTGCTCCCGCCGGGGAGGTAGATTTCCGGATGAATCCTCTGGCCAGATTCTCCTCAATATATTCGGACATTGACCGGGTCTCAGCAGCGGATAAAGGATAGATACGCCCACGGGGAGGAGTAGTACCGGGTAGCAGATCGATGGGACAGTCGTATGGTCTATGTGGTGGTAATGTCTCTGCCTCCTTTTTATTAAAGACATCTGCATAAGACCAATAAGGAATCGGAAGTCCAGGTAGATTAGCTGGGGTAGGAGAGGGACGGACGGGATGGACGGGAACCAGGCAGGTTTTATGACAGTCTTGTCCCCAGCGAAGGACCTCTCCGGTTTGCCAGTCTAGCACGGGTGCATGTCTCTGGAGCCAGGGCAGACCTAGCAAGAGGGCGTGAGAGAGTCCAGGCAGAACATGAAAGGAGATACTTTCAGAATGCAGCATTCCCACCTGCAGGGTAATGGATTCGGTGATGAGTTGAATGGGGCGAGGTAAGAGGCCCCCATCCACGGCAGCGACAGACAAGGGTACAGCCAGAGGTTTGGTGGGGATGCGGTATTTCTCAACCAGGGACTGTGAAATAAGGTTCCCGGCTGCTCCAGAGTCAAGTTGGGCTAGTTCGAAATAACGGTTCTCCCCGTAGATGATCGAAACTGACAACAGCAGGGATGGAGAGGATTTATTCTTGTCTAGGTGGACCTCTCTGAGCGAACCTAGACACAGGCGTTTCCCGACCTCTCCGGGCAGGCACGGATCCGGTGCTCCTTACTGCCACAGTAGAAGCAGCTCCCCTCGGCACGGCGTGAGTCCTGACGGGTTTTGACCATCTTGGTCTGGTCGACCTGCATAGGCTCAGGAGAGTGTACCTGGGGAGAGATGGAGGGAATGACGGGTTTCTGGAAAATAGGAGCTAAACGTGGAATCCTTCTCTCACGGGTGACCTCTTTGGCACGCTCCTGGAACCGTAGGTCAATCCGGGTGGCAAGAGTTATTAAGTCATCGAGAGTGGTAGGAATGTCCCGACCGGCAAGTTCATCTTTAATACGGCCGGACAGACCCTCCCAGAAGACGGAAACCAGAGCGTCGTTATCCCAGGCCAGCTCCGAGGCAAGGGTACGGAACCGTATGGCATATTGGCCCACGGTGAGACTCCCCTGACGGAGGCGTAGCAACGATGATGCAGATGAGGTCTTCCGTCCGGGTTCGTCGACGACTTTCCGGAAAGCCGTGAGAAAAGCAGGCAAGTTGGACACCAGGGCGTCTCCTCTCTCCCATAGAGGATTCAGCCAGGCCAGGGCCTCCCCGGTGAGATGGGACATGATGAAGGCAATTTTGGCCCGGTTGGAGTTAAACTGGTAGGACAAAAGTTCAAAATGCAGGGTGCACTGATTTAAGAAGCCCCGAGCCTGGACGGGGTCGCCTCCGAAGCGAGGAGGTGCAGAAAGCCGGGGTCCGGGGTAGGATACCATAGTATTAGTGGGCAGCGGAGCTGCCGGATTGCAAGATATGGCACTGGCGGAGGTTGTTGGTGGATCAGACAGAGTGTTCAGGCGAGTATTAACATTCCGCAGGTGACCCAGGATGGCCTCCTGTTGGGACCTCTGACGGGACAGTTCAAGACAGAGGTCCGAGAGCGAGGGAGCTTGGGTGCCACCGGGTTCCATGGCCCGAGCAAACTGTAACGGGTCTGGGAGGCGGAACCTCTGAGCTACTATACAAGGGGGCAGCCCTTGTAAGGGAGCGGGTGGCAGTCTCTGGATGAACGGACAGGGAGATACGGCAAGTGATCAGGGCAGTCTCTGGGTAAAGGGTAGGTACGACCTGTGATGGCAGAGCCTCCGGGTAGGCTAGCAGGCAGATGGTAGATGTGTGCTCCCAGGTGAGCAAGCGAGAGTCTCTGGAATAACAGGTGGTCACGGCACGTGACGGCGGAACCTCCGGGCTGGCAAGCAGGTAGGTAACGGAGAAGCGCTCCCAGGTGAGCGGGCAAGAGTCTCTGGAATAGCTGGTGGTCACCGCACGTGACAACGGGACCTCCGGGCTGGCAAGCAGGCAGGTAACGGAGAAGCGCTCCCAGGTGAGCGGGCAAGAGTCTCTGAGATAGCTGGTGGTCACAGCACGTGACAACGGAGCCTCCGGGCTGGCAAGCAGGCAGATAACGGAGAAGCGCTCCCAGGTGAGCGGGCAAGCTGGTCCATAGACAGACTGACCGGAGTAGTAAGGCAGACCGTCGGACCTCAGGCAAGCAGGCAGGTAGCTGATATGCGCTCCCAGGTGAGCGGGCAGGCTGGTCCTTTAGACAGACTGACAGGAGTAGTAAGGCAGACCGTCGGACCTCAGACTGGCAGACAGGTAACAAGTATTCAGGCAGGAATCAGGCAGGTAACTGGCAGGTAACTGGCAGGAAACTGGCAGGAAACTGGCAACGGGACCTGAGGGCTGAAGCACAGGTGAGACACAGGTGCAAACAACATTGCTCGGGCACCTCCATTTTGGAGGAGGTGCCTTATATATGATGAAGTCCTCCGGCCATTGGCCGGGGACTCTTTAGGGCGGCGCACGCGGCCCCTTTAAGAGGAGGGGAGCGCGCGCGCGCCCTAAGCACAGGGGCCGGGAAGGAGCGCGCGCTGAGAGCAGAGCAGGAGGAGGACGCCGGGACGGAGCGCGCGCTGACAGCAGAGCGGGGGGAGGAAGCCAGGCGCGCGCTGACAGCAGAGCGGTGAGGGGAGCAGCGTCCCTGCCTAGCAGAGGGCAGGGACGCCGGCACTACAGTAAGTCCAGCCAGCAAATTCTCTAAGGAAAGATTTTTCTGTTCCATCATGGTGTCGGTTCAGGATTTGGTTCATCGCCTGCAGGGACTCTCTCTGGAGGTGGCCGAGCTCCGTCAGCACGTGAGTAACTGTCCTGGAGCACATTTCTTGGAGCCTAAGGTATGTTTGCCGGATTTATTTTTTGGTGAACACCGAGAATTTTTTTCATTCAAAAATGCTTGCTTATTGTATTTTCGTTTCAGACCTAAGTCCTCTGGGGATGAATCCCAGCGCGTAGGGTTCATAATGTCACTTTTGCGCAAAGAGCCTCAGGAGTGGGCCTTTTCTTTGCAACCTAGTGATACATGCTTCAGATCAGTGGATAGTTTTTTTTCTGCTTTGGGACTATTATATGATGATCCTGACCGTGTCGCATCAGCTGAGACTGAGTTGAGACGTTTAAAACAAGGATCAGGTAATGTGGAAAAATATTGTACTCATTTCCGTCGTTGGTCTACTCAAACAGGGTGGAACGATTCTGCTCTGAAAAGTCTATTTCTTGCTGGGCTCAATGAAAGGGTTAAAGACCTGCTAATTGCTTATCCTACACCTGAAGATTTGCAACAGGCTATGCAATTAGCTATACGGGTGGATAGAAGACTGCGTGCAAGGGTTAATGAGAGCAAATCCTCTGCTATGTCAGTTTCTGGTTATGAGAATGTGTGTACTAACAGTGGTGAACCGATGGAGATTGGATCGGTGGCACCTCGCTCTCAAGAAAAAGACCGTCGATTTTTTGAAGGCTTGTGTTTCTATTGCGGAAAATCTGGTCATTTGATTAAAGGCTGTGAGCTTCGTATGAAGAAAGAAAAAAAAATGGTCAGTCATGCCCGTATTGCCTGTTTAAATTCCAAGGGTGTATTTTTAGCTGCTTCCACGATTGCTCAGGAAAAATTAATGGAATTTCGGGTGTTTGTCGATTGTGGGTCTACTCTGAATGTTATTGATGGGGGATTCGTGGAAAGACTCAATTTAAAACCTGAACCTTTATCATCCCCCATTGCTGTGGTTTCTGTGGATGGTTCCCCTTTGAAGAATATTACTCTCAAGGTCTGTGAATTTCCTCTCACTATTAATGGTGTTCACCATGAGAAATTGGATTTGGTAGTGTTGAATAACTTGCCTTCTCCAGTAATATTGGGATTGCCCTGGTTAAAATTTCACAATCCTGTACTGGATTGGTCTACCAGTGAAATTAAATCCTGGAGCCATAAATGTTATGACAAGTGTTGTAATGGGCGTATTGCAGCTTTGGATAGGGGAGAATTGCCTGTTCCTATTCAGGATTTTTGGAGAGTTTTTTCTGAGAAGGAATCGCAGGTTTTGCCTCCCCATAGAGACTATGATTGTTCTATTGAATTTGTCCCTGGAGCGACTCTTCCTAAAAGTCGTTTATTTAACCTTACTATTCCTGAGAGGAAGGCTTTGGAGGAATACATACAGACAAGTTTGGCCGCCGGTCACATTAGGCCCTCTAAGTCTCCTGTGGCGGTTGGATTTTTTTTTGTAAAAAAAAAGGACGGCGGTTTACGTCCTTGTCTGGATTTTCGTGAGATTAACAAAATTACTGTACGCAATCTTTACCCACTGCCATTGATTCCTGATCTGTTTAACCAGTTAATGGGGGCCAAGTGGTTCTCTAAAATTGTCCTTAAGGGGGCATACAATCTGTTGCGCATGAAGGAGGGTGACGAATGGAAGACTGCTTTTAACACTGCTGTGGGTCATTTTGAGAATCTGGTTATGCCTTTTGGTCCTACTAATGCTCCTGCATTTTTTCAGAATCTGATTAATGACATCCTTAGACCTTTGATCGGTAAAAATGTGGTTGTGTATTTGGATGACATTTTGATTTATTCGCCGGATCTGGAGTCTCATTGGCGGAGCGTGCATGAGGTATTACAGTTATTAATGGACAATTCGCTTTTTGCTAAGCTGGAGAAATGTGAGTTCGCTGTACAGAGAATTAGTTTTTTGGGCTACATTATCTCTAGCAAAGGTTTTGAGATGGATCCGGTTAAGGTTCAGGCTGTGCAGGAATGGCCTAGGCCTATTGGTTTGAAATCGATACAGAGGTTTTTGGGTTTCGCCAATTACTATAGAAAATTCATAAAAAATTTTTCTAGTATTGTCAAACCTCTGACTGATCTCACCAGGAAAGGTGCTGATGCGGTTCAGTGGTCTTCTGAGGCCATTGAAGCTTTTGTGTATCTCAAGGAGAGGTTCACCTCTGCTCCCATCCTTATGCAGCCTGATGTTACTAGGCCGTTTTTGGTTGAGGTTGATGCTTCCTCTGTGGGGGTTGGCGCAGTATTGTCTCAGGATAACGGGGATGGATTACATCCCTGTGCCTTTTTTTCAAAAAATTTTTCGGAGACTGAACTGAATTACGATATTGGTAATCGGGAATTATTGGCTATTAAACTCGCATTTGAACACTGGCGCCACTTCTTGGAAGGTGCGGAATTTCCCGTTCAGGTTCTTACGGATCATAAAAATCTGATATATTTTGATGCTGCCAAGCGCCTGAATGCCCGTCAGGCTAGGTGGGCACTGTTTTTCTCGCGGTTTAATTTCTCCGTTACTTACATCCCTGGTACTAAGAATGTTAAGGCGGATGCCTTGTCTCGCAGTTTTTCTCCCATAGTCGGTGCTGAGAAAGAGGAGAACATTTTACAAGAAGGTGTTGTGATAGCTGCTTTGGACTCCGTTTTGGAAAATGAGATTCTTAAAGCACAGGAGAATGCCCCTTCTAACACTCCTCATGGGAGGTTGTTTGTGCCTGGGACCTTTAGGAGAGATTTGTTTGTTGAGTGTCACGAATCTCGGTTGGCAGGTCATCCCGGAATCTCTGAGACCAAGAGACTGGTGGGTCGCAGTTTTTGGTTGCCTGGATGGCAGAAGGAAGTCATTAAGTGGGTGCGTCAATGTACTATATGTGCTAGATCTAAGTCCTCACATACTCCTGCTGCGGGGTTGCTTTGTCCTTTGGAGGTTCCCAGTGCTCCTTGGACACATTTGGCTATGGACTTTATAACTGACCTTCCCCCCTCTGAGGGTTTTACTGTCATCTGGGTGGTCGTGGACCGTTTTAGCAAGATGTGTCACTTGGTTCCTTTCGTCAAACTGCCCTGTGCTAAAACTCTCGCTAAGGCCTTTGTCAAGGAAATTGTCAGACTTCCTGGCGTTCCTACTGACATTGTTTCTGATAGGGGTCCTCAGTTCGTGGCTCGTTTTTGGCGTGCCTTTTGTGATAGGTTGGGAGTTCATTTGTCGTTCTCGTCCGGATATCATCCTGAATCTAATGGCCAGACAGAAAGGAAAAACCAGGATGTTGAGCAGTTCTTGCGTTGTTTTGTGGCAGACAATCAAGAGGGGTGGTCTGAGTTTCTGCCACTTGCTGAATTTGCTCTGAACAATCATACATCTTCTTCTGCTGGTTGTTCGCCTTTTTTTTGTTGTTCTGGGAGACATCCGTCGTTTGGGTCGTTCTCCAAGTTGGGATCTGCCGTGCCTGAGGAGGAGAATTTTTCCGGTGATTTGGAGAGAGTTTGGACGGATGTGCGTGGTAATCTTCAGGAGGCCAACAGAAAATCTAAAGACTACTTTGATAGGAAACGACAGGAGGTTTTGTTCGCTGTTGGTGACATGGTTTGGTTGTCCTCTATGAATCTGCGGTTGAGGATTCCTTCAAAGAAATTGGGTCCCAAGTTTGTAGGGCCCTTTAAGGTGCTTCAGGTTGTCAACCAATCTGCTGTTAGGTTGGAGGTTCCTACCTCCTGGAGAATTAATCCGGTATTTCATGTCTCTCTGTTGAAAAAAGCTGTTGTATCGGATTGTGACGCCTCTGCCTCTGTTCCTCCGGTGGTGGAGGACGGGGAATATGAAATTTCTCGCATCCTTAACTCTAGACGGTATAGAGGTAGTTTGCAGTATCTTGTGGCCTGGAAAGGTTTCGGTCCCGAGGATAACTCTTTGGTGAGGTCGGATGATGTTTCCGCGTCCAGACTTATCAGAGCGTTTCACAGGAGATTTCCTGATAAGCCTGGTCCTAGGGGATCCGGAGGATCCTCTTAGAAGGGGGGGTACTGTTAGAACCTTGCTCTTAGGTTTTTTTTCCTTTGCTGGTCACATGACCTTGTTGGCCTATTTAATCCTGCTCCGCCCTTCTGGCTTTGCTGGACTTCATTGTATATCTACTTTCTAGCTAGCCTGTGCTCTGTGTCTTGCTCTGTTAGTTTGCTTGGTCTACTGACCTCTATGTTCTATATATTTTGTTTGTTGGTCTGTCTGCTACTATTTCTGTTAGGAGGTGTCCCATATTCCTCCCAGTCCTTAGTACTTGTAGGGATTCCTTCCCCACATCTATAGGTCTCCGTACAGACTAGCTTAGGACTTTAGCAGGTCTGATCGCAGGATCAGGTTCCCTGTTACATCGTAGGGATTAAGCTGAGTTCTATCGTAGGGACAGATCTCCTCTCTTTCCTTAGCTCTGGTAGCAGAACATAACACATAGAATCATAGAATGGTAGAGTTGGAAGGGACCTCCTGGGTCATCTGGTCCAACCCCCTGCTCAAAGCAGGATTCACTAAATCATCTCAGACAGATGTCTGTCCAGCCTCTGTTTGAAGACGTCCATTGAAGGGGAACTCACCACCTCTCGTGGCAGCCTGTTCCACTCATTAATCACCCTGTCAAAAAGTTTTTTCTAATATCTAATCTGTGTCTCCTCCCATTTAGTTTCATCCCATTGCTTCTAGTCTTTCCTTGTGCAAATGAGAATAAAGATGATCCTTCTACAATGTGACAGCCCTTGACATATTTGTAGACAGCTATTAAGTCTCCTCTCAGTCTTCTTTTTTGCAAGCTAAACATTCCCAAATCCTGCAACTGTTCCTCATAGGACATGGTTTGCAGACCGTTCACCATTCTGGTCGCTCTTCTCTGAACTTGCTCCAGTTTGTCTATGTCTTTTTTAAAATGTGGTGCCCAAAACTGTACACAGTATTTCAGATGAGGTCTGACCAAAGAGGAGTAAAGACCGATAATGACTTCACGTGATCTAGACTGTATGCTTCTGTTAATACATCCCAGAATTGTGTTTGCCTTTTTTGCTGCTGCATCACACTGTTGACTCATGTTCAGTCTATGATCTATTAGTATACCTAAGTCTTTTTCATATGTACTGTTGCTTAGCTCTATTCCTCCCATTCTGTATATGCTTTTTTCATTTTTATTGCCCAGATGTAGTACTTTGCATTTTTCCCTGTTAAAAACCATTCTGTTGGTTGCTGCCCACTGCTCCAGTTTATTTAGGTCTTTTTGAATCCTCTCTCGCTCTTCTCTAGTATTAGCTATCCCTCCTAGCTTTGTGTCATCAGCAAATTTAATCAGTTTACCCTCAATTCCTTCATCTAAATCATTGATAAAGATGTTGAACAATACAGGTCCCAGGACGGAGCCCTGTGGTACCCCACTTGAGACATTCATCCAGCTGGATGTGAAGCCATTTACAACCACCCTTTGAGTCCGATCACTAAACCAGTTATGAATCCACCTAACAGTTGCCTGGTCCATTGCATACTTGGTCATTTTTTCAATAAGGATGGTGTGAGATACTTTGTCAAATGCTTTGCTGAAGTCAAGATATACTATATCTACAGCATTTCCCTGATCCACCCAGTCAGTGATTCTGTCATAGAAGGAAATTAAGTTAGTCTGACATGACTTGTTAGTTACAAACCCATGCTGACTCTGGTTAATCACTTCATTCTTATCCATGTACTTACATACATGTTGTTTAATAATTTGTTCAAAGATCTTTCCTGGTATAGAAGTCAGACTCACCGGCCTATAGTTCCCTGGGTCCACCTTCTTCCCCTTTTTGAAGATAGGAACAACATTTGCTCTTCTCCAGTCTTCTGGGACTTCTCCTGTTCTCCAAGAATTTTCAAAGATTATGGAGAGTGGTTCTAAAATTTCTTCTACGATCTCCTTCAGTACTCTGGGGTGTAATTCATCTGGACCTGGAGACTTGAACTCATTTATGTTAGCTAAATATTCCCTCACAATCTTTCTGTTTACAGATAACTTGGATTCCTCTATTCCTTTAAAAGGACAGTGAAGATCAGTTGATGTTACATTTTCTTTCTGAGAGAAAACAGATGCAAAATAGGAATTAAAAAGTTCGGCCTTCTCAACATCCTCTCTTACCATTTCTCCATTTTCATCCTGTAAAAATCCTATAGCATCTTTGACTTTTCTTTTACTTTTGACATACCCCCAAAATCCTTTTTTATTGCTTTTGACATCTCTTGCAAGCCTTAATTCATTGTCAGCTTTAGCTAACCTGATACGTGCCCTGCAGGATCTGCATTATAATCTTCTTTAGATATGCCTCCCTCTTTCCATTTAATAAACATTTCTTTCTTTCTTTTTAGCATGTGTTTAAGTTCTGTGTTCATCCATCCTGGTTTCCTTAAATGCTTCCCATTCTTCCTACTTTTCGGGATTGTTAACGATTGTGCTTTGAGAATCTCATTTTTAAAAATTTCCCATCCTTCCTGGACATTCAGCCATTGGATCCCTCCTATTCTCTTTCTGAGTCTCTTAAAATCTGCCTTTCGAAAATCTAACCTTGAAGTTTGAGTCTTCACATGTCTTCCTCCTCTAGTTATCCAAAATTCTATAATAGCATGATCGCTGCCTCCTAGGGTCCCAGCCACCTTTACCTCCTCAACCATTTCCTCCCTGGTTATAAGGATTAGATCCAAAGTAGCAGATCCCCTTGTTTTCTCCCCTACCTTTTGGAAGATAAAGTTGTCAGCAAGAGAGGATAAGAATTTGCTTGACCTGTTAGTTTTACTTGAGAGAGATTCCCAACAAATGTCTGGATAGTTGAAATCTCCCATGACCACTACGTCATATTTTTTGGAGAACTTGGTCATTTGATACATAAAGAGTTCATCCATATCTTCAGCTTGCCCAGGTGGCCTGTATTTAGAAAGTGGCCAGGTCCTCACACAGGGAGTCTGAATAATGAAGGTTTGTTAGATATGTTAAATACCTGTTTGCCAGTCAGTCTTGTGGGGGATTAGCTGTGGATACTGGAGCCCTGTGGAATAATATCATTCCTAATCCTTGACCTGTGAATGTTTGTTTCAAAAAACAATTGTGAACTATTTAAGGGACAAGGCCTCTGTAGCAGACAGACTTGAAAAAGACACAGCCAAGTTAGACTATTGAGGACAGAAGCGAGAACACATGGCTTCATCAAGAGGAAATAAAGATCTGCTCCATTTAAAATCACTGAACTCTGGAAGACACTATGAAGAAATCCAAGTTGGGTCAATCAGGTCACCTGACCACATATCTGACTTTCTATTCCTGGCGGGCCAGTGGAAGGGTGAGACTGTGTAATGTTGTACCATCTTGGGTATTTGCTGGGACTGTTCTGTGTGTTTATTGTCCGCTTTGTGGTTCAATAAAGTAATGCCACGCTGTTTTACCCTCACCCTGTGTTGTCTGAGTGGTATTATGCCCACGGAAGACCCCATCTTCATAGCGAGGTTGGGCTTAATGCGTTAGTTCTGGAGCTCGAGAGGATAATACGCTTAATGCGCGAGATTGCGATTAATGTGCTTAATGCGTGAGGTTGCGCTTAATGCGCGAGTTCTGCACCTAATGCGCTTAATGTGCTAGTTTTGAGCTTAATACGCAAGTTCTGCACCTAATGCGCTAGTTTTGCACTTAATGTGCTTAATGTGCTAGTTCTGCGCTTAATGAGCTTAATGCGTGAGTTCTGCGCTTAATGTGTGAGTTCTGGGGCTCAAGAGGTTAACCGTGAGGTTTGGCTTAATGCGGGAGATCTGACGCTTGAGGGGTTAATGCACTTAATGCGGGAGTTTGCGCTTAATGCACGAGTTCTGGCACTCGAGGGGTTAACCGCGAGGTTGGGTTTAATGCATTAGTTCTGACGCTCGAGGGGTTAACGACGAGGTTGTGCTTAATTCCCAAATTCTGGAGCTTGAGCGTTTAACCGCGAGGTTGCGTTTAATGCACAAATTCCTTGCTTAATGTGCGTGGTTGCACTTATTGTGTGAGTCCTTCACTTAATGTGCTTAATGTGCCAGTTCTGGCGCTCGAGGGGTTAACCGCGAGGCTGAGCTTAGTGCTAAAGTTCTGGTGCTCGACGGGTTAATGTGCAAAGTTGGTCTTAATGCATGAGTTCTAACGCGCGAGGGGTTAATGCGCTGCATGTGCGGGGTTGTGATTAATGCACTTAATTCACGAGTTCTGGTGCTTAATGCGCTTAATGCTCGAGCTATGTGCTTAATGAGCTTAATGCGTGAGTTCTGTGCTTAATGTGCGAGTTCTGGCGCTTGAGGGATAACCGTGAGACTGGGCTTAATGCGTGAGTTCTGGCGCTTGAGGGTTAGGGTACGTTAGGGTTTTAGGGTTAGAGTTAGGGCTAGGGTTAGGTGTTAGAGGGTTAAGGGTTAGAGGGTTAAGGTGTTAGGGTTAGAAGCGGGTTAGGGTGGTTAGGGTACGGGTACGTTAGGGTTAGGGTACCTACAGCGGTGCTCAGTAAGGATCACCCCAGAGGCTGACTCACCCACAAGGGTGTCATTTCCACGGGTGCATGTCACCTGCAGCGGCGGTGTTCAGTAAGGATCACCCCAGCCTCTGTAAGCCCTTCGTAAGGATTTTAGAGAAAAAAAAACTATGCTTGAAAGTGACACCTGTTCTGTGTTTTTGGAGAAACTCCTGATCTAGGCATAGATATGCTGCTGTGTGAATTAAGCCTAATGTATATCTCTGTTGCCCCCAAATTGTCATGTCACTCCGCTCTTTTTACTCCACAGGCACCAATAGACCTCTCTAACGTGCCCGGTATGTCACCTTGTGACCAAATATCTGTCCACGAACTTGAGGAGGGTGTGCATGAGGTTTGAGGGCAGCCCTACGATCAAGGTGTCTCCTTCAGCAGATAGCTGGTAAAGGCACCACCATTCAGTACAGCGATCTACAGAACATACAATCCGTGGAGCAGATCACCTTTATGGAAGGACATGGATATTTTGTCAGGGACAAGCCTGGGTGTGATCAGCAAAACAGGACATCTACCTCTGAAACTCAAGGACAGGTAACGTCTGCCCAGTTGGGGCGCTGCCCGATCTCCACTTCCCCGGTTGAGCTGGATTCACAGGTGAATGCAGTGCACAGTGCAGACGAGGAGGCCACTGATGGCAGCACGTTATGGATTAAGAAAACCTGATGGAAGTCATCAGCCTGTGCGGCTACAAGGGCTGCAGGCTTGTACAAGCGTCATTCACTGAATCATCCCTTGCTGAAGAAATTCTCCTCATATCTGAAGGATGTCATGGAGGTGCCCGAGTTTCAGAGGGTGGCTTTGAGCGCTGCAAGGTTTCTTTACTACTTGAACCCTAGATGTGCCAGTCTCGAGTACCTAACAAGACCGAGCAAGGTCAGAGGTCAGAGCGTTTTTCAGAAAGCTGGCCAGCCTACCTCTGTGTAAACGGACCAGCCTCAACGTATTGAAACATGTTCGGAGATTCACCCTATTCCAGATGAGAGGCACACAATTGAGTATAGAGAGACCTCGACTGTATAAGGCCTGTGAGGCCTTCATAAATTATACGACGGATCTGCAAAAAAATCAGTCAGCTGTGAGATATTCGGCAAGAGGTACATGGTGCAAGAGGTAGACCAATTTTGATCAGCCTTGGATGCTGGGTCATGTAAAATGCATGGCTAATAGTGTTGAGAAAGCACTAAAATGCTCGGTTGCTCGAAGCTCGGGCCGAGCTCACCGTGATACTCGGGTGCTCGACCCGAGCAACGAGCCCAATGTTAGTCTATGGGAGACCCGAGCATTTTTGCGGCGGCACCTCCAGCAGTCTGTAGAAAGCCTTAAAAGTGCCCAAAACAATAGTGACAGTGCTCAAATGACATGGGGACAGCATGGGGATCGCCCCAGGAAGCATTTCTGACTCCCAGGTCACTGCTGTCAACAACGTGGTCAGAGGTGTTAAGCCACTTTTACGGGCTCACAATAAAACGATCAAAAACGAAACTGAAACTGCTTTCCTGTGAAATATGTTAAGGAACATCCTTTCCAGGGTAAAGACTTGTGTATAAGGTAAAAGAAATAACCAAAAACAAGTGTCATGCCTGCGTTGGCTGCCTGGTATCCACACTCGGTCCCCAGCTGCCCCGCGGCCGGGTGCCCACACACAGTCCCCAGTCGCCTGGGGGCGGCCAGGTGTCCATAAACGGTCCCCAGCCGCCCCTATTTGTCCCAGTGCAGCTTATACACAAGCGCGCATACCAAAACATTACCTGTGCCCTCCCCAGTGCATTTAGTGGGAAGGACAGCCTAACCACAAACACGTGGACAAGTGAATGTTGCCAGGGATGGTCCATCTCACTGACGCCTTCACACTGGGTTAATATTGTGGAAGCCGGGACACAGTTGGACACTGGGATGCAGACATAGAGGATTACGGGTCCTGGGTCAATCAGGCTTCACACAAAGTTCAGAAGGTAGACAGCAGCAGTGGTCGGCCTCCTGCACAACAAGTAAATTATTCATGATCATGTGGCCATCCATCTCCTTAGCTTTCTGTTCCTTGGAATGCAAGCGCATGTATGTAGTAGTGGAAGAGTGGTGGAGGTCACAGTGGAATAAAAAGACAATACCAATGCCCCTTGGAAGAGTGGTGGAGGTCGCAGTGGAATAAAAAGACAATATCAATGCCCCGTGGAAGAGACGTGGAGGTCACAGTAGCTTAACAAGACGGTTTTAATGCCCCTTGGAAGAGTGGTGGAGGTCGCAGTGGAATAAAAAGACAATATCAATGCCCCTTGGAAGAGTGGTGGAGGTCGCAGCGGAATAAAAAGACAATATCAATGCGATGTGGAGGTCACAGTAGCTTAACAAGACGATTTTAATGCCCCTTACAAGAGCCATGCAGTACAGCATATTAAAACCATTATTCCCATTCTGGGAGAGTGGGTCTCTCATAGTCTTTGCCTATACCTTCCAAGCAAAAGCTTCCAAAAATTAGGACGGAGGAACTTGCAATGCTGGCAACACGGACCACGGGCACCCTGGTGGTATAGTGGTGGTGGAGGCGGAGGATAAGGAGAAGAGCAAAAAACAGCCGAAATGAGGAAGAGTATACCCATGTGTGGGTGTGAAGCGGTGCATGGGAATACACCTCCCGAAACAACACAGTGGAATCACGGAGGACACTGGTACGGTCGGCAAGGTACTCCCTCACCATCTTTTGAAACTTTCCACTCCTTGTGAGAGTACCCCGCGCCTCAGGGCCTGTAAGCTGGGCGGGTCTCAGAAAACTGTCCCAGAACGAAGATAGTGTTCCCCTGTCACTGCTGGATTGGAGTTGCGTCTCTCTTGCCTCTACACCTTGGTTGGTCAACTAACTGTGACCTCTGCCGCTAGCGTGTTCAGATGGGAATTTTTTTAACAGTTCTGCAGCAAGGGCCTTCTGGTACTGCCCCATTTTTGTAGACCTCTCCACCTCAGGAATAAGAGAGTGAAAGTTCTCCTTGTAGCGGGGGTCTAAAAATGTCACCAACCAGTAATGACTGTCACCCAACATTTTGACAACAAGAGGGTCACGGTTAAGGCAGTGTAACTGACTCACCCCCTGGGCCGTGGGGCACGCGGAACCGGGCGATAGGGAGATGTTGGGGGTAGTAGTGGTGGCGGCCCGGTCCCGCGGCTCAGGGTGGTCAGGCCAATGGTAGTCTGCTACGTACTTTAGATAATTGTCCGACTACGCCACCCGTGGATTGCGGTTATTAGGAACCGCCGCTGCAAGGCAGTCCGCTGGGGCTGATGATGGGTGCAGCTGAGGTGATGTGACTCCCCACGGGAAGAGTGCAGCCCCAGGGCAGTGTAGTGGATGCTGGGAGGGATGGTAGTGAGAGTCCCAGTACCTGTAGTGCCGGAGGAGCGAAAAAGCACACAGATAACGTACTGCAGTCCAGCGTCTTTACTCACGGTTAATATCCAAGTCACTTCAGCTGGCAATGACTGCCCGAGCCGTGCTGCGTCCACCAGGTGTGGAGCTCGGTCAACTCCCAGGCAGTTCAGGAGCATGGCACAGGACCCCCTTTTATCCTTTCTCTGGCCTGCCTCACCAGTGACCCACTTTTGTCAGCTGCCGCGGACCTGTGCGGTTAAACGTGGGCCCCGTCCTCCGCTGTCCTATATGGTGCCTTCCTAGCAGGTTTGATGAGGTGTCGCACCAATATATGATCACGACGACCGGTCTTTGGCTGAGGGTTGTTTCTCCTCCACCAACTTGGGATCCGGTACCCTTAATCTGCCTGACCCTGCACCCTGGATTCTCGTGGGTTCTTAGGGTCCCTTCCACCTTCTTGTTCCTGAGCCCTTCTGTTTCTCTGTCTCTTCTTCTCTTTCTTTCCTGTTCTGTTCCTTTCTGTTCCTTTCTCTTGGAGCTGAGATGAGCTAGAATCTCAGCTCCCCTTCACCTCCTCCTCGGCCTCTTCTCTAGGCCCACTTCTCCTTCTCCTCTCAGGCCCCGGCCTCTTCCCTAGGCCTGCCTCTGGAGCAGCACTCAGCCTGAGCTGCTGCTCCCTGTCAGCTCTCCTCTCCTCACAGACTGAACACTGTTCTAAGATGGTGCCCACCTTTTATACCTCCCTCTAGCCATGAGCCCAGGTGACCAGCAACCAATGGGCTCCTTCCTACGCTCAGGAACCGCCCCCTATCTGCCCCTACAGCACTGGGTGTTCCACCCCTCCCTCCCCACTCCAGCAGGGACATGGTCAGTCGTGCCTGCATTTCTGTCTAGTGGGAGCACCGTTGAGCTGTCCCTGGGAAATGGGGTGTGTGTGCTGCATGCAGCTAACTGAGCCCTGGTCCATTCTCCATCCTTACCCGGGAGTGGAATATCACACCTCTGGTCTGAGGTGCAATACCCCTGTAGCGGCCGAGCCCTCGGGGCGCTACATAACAGTCAGCCATGCGTGCCAGACTGGTAACGGGCAAGACTTACATGTCCTCACCAAGATGACGACTGACTATGCTCTCCTCCTCCCCCCCCTGTCCTAAGGCCACCCACGCTGAACAGACGGTATGACAGTTGTACAGGTACTACCGTCTACAGCGCATGATACCAGCTCCTGTTCTTCCTCCTCCTCCTTTCCCTTATTGTCCCCCAATGCACGTTGGGATGAGAGGAGGCTGGGCTGTCTGTAATCGCCCGCTACGGCTTCTTGATCCATCTCATCATACTCTGGCTGCAATGCTTCCTCTTTAATTCTCTGCAGAGAGCGTTGCAAAAGACAGACAAGTTGGATGCTGACGCTAATGATAGCGTCATCGCCACTCACTATCTTGGTGGACTCCTCAAAGTTTGTCAGGATGGTACATATGTCAGACATCCAGGTCCACTCCTGAGGTCTTATGTGTGGAGTCTGACCTGAATATCGACTGCCTTGTTGCAGCTGGTACTCCATAACTGCTCTCTTCTGCTCACAAATCCTTTGCTACATGTGGAGGGTTGAGTTCCAACGTGTGGGGACATCACACACCAGTCGGTGTGCCGGAAGCTGCAAACGCTGCTGCAACACAGCAAGGGCGGTGGAAGCTGTAGCCGACTTGCGAAAATGAGCTGACAGATGGCGTACTTTGACGAGCAGATCTGGCAAGTCGGGGTATGATTTAAGAAACCGCTGAACCACGAGGTTAAGCACATGAGCCAGGCATGGTACGTGTGTGATCTTGCCTCGCCTCAGAGCCGCCACCAGGTTATAGCCATTGTCATACATTACCATACCTGGATGTAGGTTCATCGGTCTCAGCCACAGATCTGCCTGCTCTTTCACAGCTGTCCACAACTCACAAGCAGTGTGAGATTTATCACCAAAGCTTATGAGTTTCAGCACAGCCTGTTGCCGCTTGGCCGAGGCAGTTCTGCAGTGCTTCCAGCTTGTAACTGATGTGGTGATATCTGAGATGGAGGCTGAACATGAGGAGAAGGAGGAGGATGATGCGCAGGAGCTGTACACTGTAGGGGCAACTCTGACTGACATAGGGCCCGCAATCCTCGGTGTGGGGAGGATGTGTTCCGTCCCAAGGTCCGACTGGGTCCTGGCTTCCACTACGTTTACCCAGTGTGCCATCAGGGAGATGTACCGTCCCTGGCCACGAGCACTTGTCCACATGTCCGTTGTCAGGTGGACTCTCCCAGTAACTGCGTTGTTGAGGGCACGGCAGATGTTTTGGGACACGTGCTTGTGTAGTGCGGGGATGGCACAACGGGCAAAATAGTGTCGGCTGGGGACCGAGTACCGAGGGACGGCCACCGCCATAAGGTTGCGGAAGGATTCCGTCTCCACTAGCCTAAAAGGCAGCATTTCCAACACAAGCAGTCGTGAAATGTGCGAATTTAGGACTGTGGCCTGTGGGGCATTGGCTGCGAATTTGCGCTTTCGTTCAAAGGTCTGGGATATGGACAATTGAACGCTGTGGTGGGACATGGACGTTGATGTTGTTTCTTGAGAAACTGCCATAACAAGTGAAGAATGAGCGGAGGGGGCATCTTTGCATGCAGTATGGACAGGGGATTGCCTTGCACGCACAACAGGGGGTTCTCTTACACGCACAACAACGGAAGAAGCAGTGGTGACACCCGCTGACACTGGTCGTGGACCCTGGGGTTCACCCCACAAAGTCGGGTGCTTTGCTGCCATGTGCCTGATCATGCTGGTGGTGGTCAGGCTGGTAGTTTTGTCACCCCTGCTGATGCTGGCCTGGCAGGTGGTACAAATGGCCTTTTTGGAGAGCAGAGTCTTTAAAAAAATTCCAGACTCTGGAAGACCTACCGGTTGTACTGACAACGTCCCTCGTGTTGGTGTTACGGGAACCGGTTGTCCCCCTTCTGTCTGAGGCCACCACACTGCTTCTTCCTGCCTGTTCGGGTACTCTGCCTCCCTCCCCCTATGTGCTTCTGGCCTCACTCTGCATGTCCTCCTGCCACATTGGGTCAGTTACTAGATCATCCACCACCTCCTCCTCTTCCACTTCCGCACCACGGTCCTCCTCCTCCTCACTTCGTGGCAATTGTGTCTCGTCATCGTCCACCTCTTGTGACAAATTGCCAGCGTCGCCTTCCTGTGGCCGTGGCTGTTCAAATATTTAGCCATCGCTACATGGGATCTCCTCTTCCACCACTTCAAGCGGAGCAGACGAGGGACACAAATATGAAAATGGACCAGTGAACAGCTCTTGAGAGTGTCCAAGTGTGGGATCAGTTGCTGTCTGACGACACTCGGCATTGTGGGAGGAAGGAGCATCAGGGTGAGGAGGAGTATGCGGTCGATACTCACGGCTACTAACACTTGACCGTGTGGAAGACAGACCGGAGGTGGTGGTGCCCAGGTGACTGGAAGTATTATCTGCTATCCAATTAATAACCTGTTCACACTGATCAGTTCGCAATAGTGGTCTTGTTGTGTGCTTCCCTAGTAATTCGGTCAAGAACATGTGGCTGTTGGTTGTGGCACATTTTCACCTTGGCCACGGCCCCGTCCTCTGCACGTACCATCACCAGAACGTCCAGTTCCACGTCCCTTGCCACGCACCTTGCTCATTGTAAATGAAGTAAAATAGCTTACACTCGCACTATCAATGGCAAAAGGGTAATAAAAAGGAGATTTGAACTGTGGAAGAGGAAAACCACAGTTATAATTTCCTGGTGTATACCAGACTTGTTAAAATAGATATATTTGTGTCTGAACAGTCAGCGACACACTCAAACTGTTTTTTTTAGGGAAAAAAGGCAAGCAGGTTGATAACACCCAGATTTGAACCGTGGAAGAGGAAGAACACAGTTCTAGTTATCTGGCCTACACTAGACTCTTTTAAACAGATATATTTGTGTCTGAACACTCACAGACACACTCAATTTTTTTTTTTTTGGGGGGGGGGGCTAAATACCAAAAGGTTAATAAGATGTGTATTTGTACAGTCTGACTGAGGAAAAGAAACAAAACAGGATTTAGATGAAAAAAAAAAAAGGATTTTTCCTGGCCCCTGAGACCTGGGGATAAGTCTAGCAATTTGACCAGCAGGAGCACACAGGACTGTAATGCAGTGTTTGTTGGTATAACCACTGCGTCTCCTATACAGTTTGCCTGCCTGATATCTGGGATGGATATTAGTCCTGAGAAGGACTGTTTGTTTGATTTGGCAGGCTTTAGAGACCCTACACTACCTATTTCGCAGTATAAATCTCTCCCTAGCTCAGCAGCACACTCCCTACACTGTCTGATCCGGAGCAACTGTGTTCAAGATGGCGGCGCCCGGTTTTAAATACTCGAGGTGAAGCTGTGCAGCCAGCCAATCACTCTAATGCCCACAAACAACATGGCGGCGGCATTACAGTGACTGGCTGGCAATCCCTGCATGTTCATTGGCTCTTTAAAGAGCGTCAAACATGCAGGGCGGAGACCCGAGCTCCCGCCCGAGTAACCTGGAAATGCTCGGTGCTCGCCGAACATCCCGAGTAGTGAGATGCCCAGGTGATTACCGAGCAGTGTCGAGCATGCTCGCTCAACACTAATGGCTAACATTTGTTGACTTTTGCTCCACAGGTACGATTCATTGATGCGCCCCTCAAAGACACCCTCAAAGCGCAGAAGACTACAGGAGGTGGAAAGACCAAAATTTTTGCAGCGCATACAGGCTGAACAAAACGGAAGAACAACTGCAGACCGCTTAGAAGTCACCTCCTATCTACTACCTCTCATCAATTTCCAACACCTCCAAAGGCCCGATGCAGTGGCCCACATGACTAAGTAGTGATGTCCCACTCTGTCGGTCATCTGCCATTGCTGTACAATTATACCGATTTCCCATATATTACCCCACAGGTCTCAGAGTGGAATGAGAGAACACATTATGAGCTTGGCGGCCGTCGCAGGGCTATTATTGATGTGAAGACTCACAAGTGCTCATCCACTCAAGTGGCCTTCTTCGTTCTCTCAGAGGAAGAAGAAGCAGTGAGTTCACCTGGATGCCACCCACCGGTTGTCCCTATGCAAAAGCTGAGTGGTTCCCTCAGGCTCAATTGGGTTGACAGGATTTTTCTTTTATAGTGGTTTGGTGTCTATGCAGAATGGGTCAGAACCACTCATACCTCTGGTAACGACCCCATCGAAAAATTCTTTGTAACCTGTACTGGCAAGGCCTTTGTTAAACCATCTGATACCCTCAGGCGTTAACACATGAGGTAAGCTTCTCATTCAGCTCCCTTTATCCTGACCTCTCATGCAACAGGTCCTGACTAGTGTTGAGCGAGCATGCCCGACACTGCTCGGTACTCGCCCGAGCATCTCACTACTCGGGATGTTCAGCGAGCACCGAGCATTTCCGGGTTACTCGGGAGGGAGCTCGGGTCTCCGCCCTGCATGTTTGGTGCTCTTTACAGAGCTAATGAACATGCAGGGATTGCCAGCCAGTCACTGTAATGCCGCAGCCATGTTGGTTGTGGGCATTACTGTGATTGGCTGGCCGCACAGCGTCACCTCGAGTATTTAAAACCATCTTGGACACAGTCGCCCAGGATCAGACAGTGTAGGGTCAGTGCTGCTGAGTTAGGGAGAGATATATAGTGCAAAATAGGTAGTGTAGGGTCTGTAAAGCCTGCCAAATCAAACAAACAGTCCTTCTCAGGACTAATATCCACACGGGTATCCGGAGCAAGTGCTGATGGACCAAGGACCAGCCTTCGAAGCGGAGGTCTTCCAGGAGTTCTGCAACCTGTATGGCTGCAGGAAGATAAGAACAATGCCCTATCACCCTCAGACCAACGGACTATGTGAGAAAATGAACCAGGTGGTGATAGACTTGCTAAAAACGTTGCCCCTGGAAGAAAGCAGTCTGTGGCCTGAAAAACTGCCTGATCTGGTGGACTTGTATAATCACATCCCCGTAGGTTCCACCAACTGTACCCCGGCTTACCTAATGGGAGCAAGACCTAGTAAGCTGCTTATTGACCTGGATATGGGAGTCCTGACACCTGAGGACACCTCGCCAGAGGCAGACTGGGATAAAGAACGGCAGCAGCAGTACCGGAAAGTACAGGAGAGCGTCGAGCGAAGTCTGTCTCAAGCAAGAGAAAGGCAAGAGAAGGCTTATAACCAGCATGCTCCCGCTGTTTCCCTGGTACCTGGAGAGCAGGTCTTGAAGAGAAAGAGGCGGCTCCACAAGTTGGACGACCAATGGGAGAAGGACCCGTACACAGTACTGCCTTCAAGTCATGATAATCCAAAAGTCTGCGTAATCAGTAAGGATGGAGGAGAGACCACAGCCATTGTCTCCAGAGACCACCTGAAAAAGGGTCCCGAGCAGCTGCAAAGCCCTGACGAAGATCGAGAGAACCCTCAACCCGCAGAGGAAAGGGAAAAAATGATCAGTACCGTACTCGGAGACTTTCCCCGGTCCTGGACTCAAATCAACAACGCAGTCGTGGTACCCATCCTCACCTTTCTCCAGCCAGCCCCTCAAGGGCCTACAGTAGAACAGGGAGTGTCAGAAGAGCAGCCGGCCCAGGAGGCAGAAGAATCCATACCAGCAGCCGAGGAGAATCAACCCTCTGCTAGTAGTGAGCCTGCCGTGCCCCTAGTAAGCCAAAGAGTATGCAGAAAGCTGCCAGGCCTACCCGCAACACCTTCTACACCCTGTAGTGCAGAACCAGATAGTGGGTTACGTAGGTCCACAAGGAGCACTAGAGGACAGATGCCCGCTTGCTGGAGAGTCAAAAATGTAATGTGAATTTACCTGTAAATTGCAAATGCTGAAAATGGTTTATGTTTTTGTTGCCTGTTCAATGATTATGTTTCTCTAGTTACCCTTCAGGTTTATTTGGACTGACAGGTTATGGACGCTGAATAACCGGAACTACAATGTAGATAATTGCACTTGGTGCCTCTTACGAAGATGGCCGCGGAAGAGAAAAACCTGTCTGGCGTGGCCTCCTTGTGGCCCAAAGTAGCTAGCCTCAGCCTTGCAGCCATGCCCAGGGCCAACGTTTGGGGTTTGCTTTGGACAGGTCCCCTACTTTGTTCCAAGACTTCACCTTGTTGGGTGACATGGACACCCGGTCACGGACACGCCGTGACCTCTAAAGACTAAAACTTCTTGTACATATGTTGTTGTATTATTGTTTATACCCTTGTATTCGTGTAGGTTTTAAAAATGTGTTTAGTCCCGGAGTACTAAATTTCACTAGGGGGGAATGTGGCACCCCAGGGGTCTGGTTACCACAGTGATAGAAATATCACGTCTGAGAGCAAGTGGGAGGTTTCCTGGTCAGGAGCCCTTAAACATGCAAAACCTCCTGTCCCAGGCCAGATAGGGGAGGAACCTGCCCTATATAAACTGGATCTGGGGTGGGGTTAGGAGAGAAAGACACAGGGAAAGCAACAGCTAGGAGCTCTGTAGGAGCAGGAGCTGTGTGCCAGTGGCTGGAGCTAAGCAGAGCCTGGCCTGACATAAGAATTTAAGAACCGGACACCGGAGTCCGAGGCTGTAAGGATCTCTAAGTCCAACAGCAGAAACCAGCCGGCAGGGGATTCCAGGTCCTCTGGACATAGAAGCCCGGAGGCACAGTCACAAGGAAGGGACCAGCACCGCCATCGAGGAACGGAGGCTATCAGAAGGCCCCAAGTCACCAGCCATACGGGTGAGCACCACACGGTACACTCAGGGACGTGGGCTACTTCCACTCGCTTACAGCAAGGTAGCCAGGAAGAGTGCAGACAGACGGGGAGGCCTACAACTCCACCTGGCCAGGGGAGCTCCTGCTTGCTCACAGACTGACCAGGCCTCTTATGCTAGCCAGTACTCCCGGGAGAGTCTGCCTTATTATCACCAGTAAAGACCCTTAACTGCACTGCAAAGAGTCGTTCCTGCTGCGCTTGTGCACCATCACTCCCATCATCCACATTCACTGCCCTGAGGCTATACTCTTCCCGTAGGGAGTTATTCCATCCTTTGCTGCGCATACCACACCAGCCTCAGTGGACTGCCTCGCAGGGGCGGTACACCCTGACCGCAATCCACGGGTGGCGTAGTCGGACAATTAACCTAAAACTCATACACGACCGCCACTGGTTTGACCACCCTGGTTTGGCCACGGGACCGGGTCGCCGCCACGGAGACTACAATCCCCAGAGACCCGGCTCCGGGTAACCCACACACGTGTACACTCGGCCCAGGGGGCGCGTCACATGTCACCTGCAGCGGTGCTCAGTGAGGATCACCCCAAAGGCTGACTCAATCACAGGGGTGTCATCCCCATGGGTGCATGTCACCTGTAGCAGACCTAAGTAAAGATCACCCCAGAGGCTGACTCACTCACAGTGGTGTCATCCCCATGGGTGCATGTCACCAGTAGCGGCAGTGCTCAGTAAGGATCACCTCAGAGGCTGGCTCACCCACAGTAGTGTCATCCTCACGGGTGCATGTCACCTGCAGCGATGTTCGGTAAGGATCATCCCAGAGGCTGACTCACCCACAGAGGTGTCATCCCCATGGGTGCATGTCACCTGCGGCAGGGGTGATCAGTTGTATCACCCCAGAGGATGACTCACTCACAGGGGTGTCATCCCCATGTGTGCATGTCACCTGTAGCAGTGCTCAGTAAGGATCACCCCAGAAGCTGACTCACCCACAGGGGTGTCATCCCCATGGATGCATGTCTCCTGTAGCGGTGCTCAGTAAGGATCACCCCAGAGGCTAACTCACTCACAGGGGTGTCATCCCCAAGGGTGCATGTCACCTTCAGCGGTGCTTAGTATCACTCCAAAGGCTGTCTCACCCACAGGGGTGTCCTCCCCATGGGTGCATGTCACCTGCAGCGGTGCTCAGTAAGGAAAACACCAAAGGCTTCCTCACTCACAGAGGTGTCATCCCCATGGGTGCATGTAACCTGCAGCGGTGCTCAGTAAGGATCACCCCAGAGGCTGACTCACTCACAGGGGTGTCATCCCCATGGGTGCATGTCACCTGCAGCGGTGCTCAGTAAGGAAAACACCAGAGGCTGTCTCACTCACAGGGGTGTCATCCCCATGGGTGCATGTCACCTGCAGTGGCAGTGCTCAATTTGGATCACCCCAGAGGCTTCCTCACTCACAGAGGTGTCATCCCCATGGGTGCATGTCACCTGCAGCGGCAGTGCTCAGTATGTATCACCCCAGAGGCTGACTCACTCACAGGGGTGTCATCCCCATGGGTGCATGTAACCTGCAGCGGTGCTCAGTAAGGATCACCACAGAGGCTGTCTCACCCACAGGGGTGTCATTCCCATGGGTTCATGTCACCTTCAGCGGTGCTCAGTAAGGATGACCCTAGAGGCTGTCTCACTCATAGGGGTGTCATCCCCACAAGTGCATGTCATCTGCAGCAGTGCTCAGTAAGGATCACCCCAGAGGCTGTCTCACGCACAGGGGTGTCATTCCCATGGGAGCATGTCACCTGCAGCGGTGCTCAGTAAGGATCACATCAGAGGCTGACTCACCCACAGGGGTGTCATCCCCATGGGCACATGTCACCTGTAGCGGTGCTCAGTAAGGAACACCCCAGATTCTGTCTCACCCACAGAGGTGTCATCCCCACGGGTGCATGTCACCTGCAGCAGTGCTCTGTAAGGATCACCCTAGAGGCTGTCTCACTCACAGGGGTGTCATCCCCATTGTTGCATGTCACCTGCAGCGGTGCTCAGTAAGGATCACCCCAGAGGCTGACTCACTCACAGGGGTGTCATTCCCACGGGTGCATGTTACCTGCAGCGGTTGTCAGTAAGGATCACCCCAGAGGCTGACTCACTCACAGGGGTGTCATTCCCACGGGTGCATGTTACCTGCAGCGGTGCTCAGTAAGGATCACCCCAGAGGGTGACTCACTCACAGGGGTGTAAGCCCCATGGGTGCATGTCACCTGCAGCGGTGCTCAGTAAGGATCACCCAGAGGCTGACTCACTCACAGAGGTGTCATCCCCATGGGTGCATGTCACCTGCAGCGGCAGTGCTCAGTAAGGATCACCCCAGAGGCTGACTCACTCACAGGGGTGTCATTCCCACGGGTGCATGTCACCTGCAGCTGTGCTCAGTAAGGATCACCCCAGAGGCGGTCTCACTCACAGGGGTGTCATCCCCATTGTTGCATGTCACCTGCAGCGGTGCTCAGTAAGGATCACCCCAGCAGCTGTTTCACGCACAGGGGTGTCATTCCCATGGGAGCATGTAACCTGCAGCGGTGCTCAGTAAGGATCACATCAGAGGCTGACTCACTCACAGGGGTGTCATCCCCATGGGCACATGTCACCTGCTGCGGTGCTCAGTAAGGATCACCCCAGAGGCTGACTCACTCACAGGGGTGTCATTCCCACGGGTGCATGTCACCTGCAGCAGTGCTCAGTGAGGATCACCCCAGAGGCTGACTCACCCACAAGGGTGTCATCCCCATGGGTGCATGTCACCTGCAGCAGTGCTCAGTAAGGATCACCCCAGAGGCTAACTCACTCACAGAGGTGTCATCCCCACGGGTGCATGTCACCTGCAGCTGTGCTCAGTAAGGATCACCCCAGAGGCTGACTCACTCACAGAGGTGTCACCCCCATGGGTGCATGTCACCTGCAGCAGTGCTCAGCAAGGATCACCCCAGGGGCTGACTCACTCACAGAGGTGTCACCCCCATGGGTGCATGTCACCTGCAGCGGCAGTGCTCAGTAAGGATCACCCCAGAGGCTGACTCACTCACAGGGGTGTCATTCCCATGGGTGCATGTCACCTTCAGCGGTGCTCAGTAAGGATCACATCAGAGGCTGTCTTACCCACAGGGGTGTCATCCCCAAGGGTGCATGTCACCTGCAGCGGTGTTCAGTAAGGATCACTCCAGAGGCTGACTCACCCACAGGGGTGTCACCCCCATGGGTGCATGTCACCTGCAGTGACAGTGCTCAGTAAGGGTCACCCCAGAGGCTGACTCACTCACAGGGATGTCATCCCCATGGGTGCATGTCACCTGCAGCGGTGCTCAGTAAGGATCACCCCAGAGGCTGTCTCACCCACAGGGGTGTCATCCCCATGGGTGCATGTCTCCTGCAGCGGTGCTCAGTAAGGATCACCCCAGAGTCTGACTCACTTACAGGGGTGTCATCCCCATGGGTGCATTTCACCTGAAGCGGTGCTCAGTAAAGATCACCCCAGAGGTTGACTCACCCACAGGGTTGTCATCCCCATGCGTGCATGTCACCTGCATCGGCCGTGCTCAGTAAGGATCACCCCAGAGGCTGACTCACCCACAGAGGTGTCATTCCCATGGGTGCATGTCACCTGCAGCGGTGCTCAGAAAGGATCACCCCAGAGGTTGACTCACTTACAGGGGTGTCATCCCCATGGGTGCATTTCACCTGCAGCGGTGCTCAGTAAGGATCACCCCAAAGGCTGACTCACTCACAGGGGTGTCATCCCCACGGGTGCATGTCACCTGCAGCGGTGCTCAGTGAGTATCACTCCAAAGGCTGTCTCACCCACAGGGGTGTCATTCCCCATGGGTGCATGTTACCTGCAGCGGTGATCAGTAAGGATCACACCAGAGGCTTCCTCACTCACAGGGGTGTTATCCCCATGGGTGCATGTCACCTGCAGCACTGCTCAGTAAGGATCACCCCAGAGGCTGACTCACCCACAGGGGTGTCATCCCCATGGGTGCATCTAACCTGCAGCGGTGCTCAGTAAGGATCACCCCAGAGGCTGACTCACTCACAGTGGTGTCATCTCCACGGGTGCATATGTGGCGCCCCTGAGGGTTCGACCGCCAAAGGGATGCTGCACTTCTTTAATGGAGTGTGGTGTTCCTCCTCTGAGGTAAGAACAGTGTGATAGTCGTGACCCAACCTTTGCATCCAACACCACATTTCTCTACCAGAGGGGGCTAGTATGCACTAGGTGCTGCTCCCCTGGTTACAGGGAGACTGAGGAACACAAAGTGGTAGGAACCAGTTAGTGGGTGAGGGTGGAGGACTCACAATTTAGTTACACTTCAAATTTAGTATTTAATGTTTAGCCATCTTTGGTCTTGGTCTGTCGCTGGTCCTTGATGAGAGAGTTGGTGTTCTTCGGCTGTTCTCTGTGCTGTCATATACTGTGTGTTTATGTGACCTCCCTCCGGGAGCGCAGATCCTGTGTGGGCCTGCACCGGCAAGGGACATAGCCCTCGTACCCTGGCCTTGGGACGAGAGGTAGGTTGTAGACAAGGAATGTCTCAACCCGGCCAAGGACCAGGACCAAGAAGGCCCGGAAGTTGAGAGTGTGGCTCCATAGCAAATGGATCCCAGGGAGGATGCAGACGGAGCGGAGTACGCCACCTGTCCTCTCTATGCTCATCTAGTCAGAGGGATTCCGGCTGCAAAGAGGGGTACCGGCCCCCGACACCTGATCTTGCTACTCTACGTCCTTGTCAGGGAAGCCCGGGTAGGCCCTGAGGATCCCGTCGGGTATCAGAAGGAATGGCGCAGCCACCTGTGCCCTTTATCTGAGAGGAGCTCAGAGGGAGATCTGGCCTATTTCGCACACACACACGGACAGGAAAGGATTCGGTCTGTAGTTCAGGAACACTCTGGTGTAGGGTCCCAACTGAACGCTGGACTCACTCGGAGGTTGTCGGACCCCCGTCCCTGGTGACCGCAGGACTCCGCGGGGAGCAGGGAGTCGCCTTCCATCTGCCATCTCTAAAGTGAGTAAAGCCTTGGAAGTTCACCCCTATAGCCTCCGGACTGTTTATTCTGCACCACACCGTGAGACGTGGAGCCTGTCTCCCTCTACTACTACCCCCCTCCATCCTGTCCCTCAGCCCTGAGGCCTTGCTCCGCCTGTGGGGAGTAGTAATAACTTTGGCCGCCATATCACCATGCCTCAGCGGACTGCAGCGGCGCTGGTGACCCTTCACCAGGCACCACAGGTGGCGTAGTCGTTAATCAGCCACTCAACCCAGACAAGCCCATACCATCTCTTTCTAATGTCATGGCCCTGAGCACGGGTTGGGCCCGGGCCACGGCTGCATCCCACCTCTCCTGCACACCGAGTCCCCCAACACCCAGGGTAAAACACGGGCTTTACGAGTAGAGGCGTCACAAGGCGTCACACATGTCACCTGCAGCAGTGCTCAGTAAGGATCACACCAGAGGCCGTCTCACTCACAGGGGTGGCATTCCCATGGGTGAATGTCACCTGCAGCGGTGCTCAGTAAGGATCACCCTAAAGGCTGACTCACTCACAGGGGTGTCATCCCCATGGGTGCATGTCACCTGCAGCGGTGCTCAGTAAGGATCACCCCAGAGGCTGACTCACTCACAGGGGTGTCATCCTCATGGGTGCATGTCACCTGCAGCGGTGCTCAGTAAGGATCACCCTAAAGGCTGACTCACTCACAGGGGTGTCATCTAGTGTTGAGCCACCCCCGTAGTGTTAGAGTTCGGTTCGCCGAACTGTTCGTCGAACACCGTTAAAACCAATGGCAGGCAAACTAAAACACATAGAAACACATAGAAAACACCTTCAAAGGTGTCCAAAAGCTGACAAACTGCTCAGAAGACACAACTAACACATGGAAAAGTGACAAGTACATATAGTCATGCGAAAAGAAAAGAGGTGGAGGAGTAAAAGGAGGGGGAGACACAGATAAAGGCATGTCATGCCCTTCTAAAACCAAAAAAGTGCGAAGCCGACACGGCCAGTCCGTTCCTGCCCGTGCGACCTCCGTGTCGCTGGGTTTGTGCCAGAGCCGCGGTGGACCCTGACGGCCAGCCCCCCCCTCTCCCAATACTGGTGCCTGCCCACTGGTGGGTCGAGCGAGCCCCACTGCGGAGGAGGCAGGTCTAATATTTTTAATTTAAATTGTCTTTCTAATTTGAATGAGTACACTTTAAATCCTTTTACAAGGATCTATTGGAGGGCAAGTCTCATGCCAGCGGCCGCGGTAATTCCAGCTCCAGTAGCGTCCACTAAAGCTGCTGCAGTTAAAAAGCTTTTATAAGGATCGAGCTTGGCGGTCCACCACAAGGCGTCCTACCGCCAGTCCCAGCCCCTGTGCCTTGGGTTGCTCTTCACCGAGTGTCCCGGGGGTCCGAAGCATTTCCTTTGAAAAAATTAAGTGTCCAAACTACAGGTGGTGTAGCTTGCTTAACAGCTGGGATAATCCGCTGACTAGCAGACACTGCTACTAGGCACAAAGTATATCCTGGGCTAGATGCAGTTAAACATTTGTAATTAGATACTTTCGTTGGATGCTGAGAAAGCATTCCATAGAGTCTCCTGGCACGCCATATATTATTCTCTTAAAAAGCTTGGGGTAGGGGTCTAGGGGACCCTTTTATAGGCAAAATCACGGCCCGGTATCGCAATACGTCACCTAGGCTGAAGATAAATGGAACATTTTCATCACCTTTCATAATCACCAATGGGACAAGGCAGGGATGTCCTCTGTCCCCTCTCTTATACATCCTAGTGACGGAGCGCCTGCTCTCATCAATTCGCCATAACCCCAATATTAGGTGGATTGAGGTGGGAGGCACCGAGTACAAGTGCTCTGCATTTGCTGATGATGTCCTAGTATATATCTCTCAATCACATATATCCATCCCTGCTGTTATGGCAGAACTAGATCACTTTGTTACATGGTTAAATTTTAAAATCAATGCAGCGAAGTCTGAGGCCCTCGATGTCTCCCTCCCCAAATCCATACAGGATTCCATCCAGTCCAACTTTCCCTTTGCCTGGCCCTCACAGGGTATCAAATACTTAGGAATTCCTATTCATAGAGACCTCTCCCGTCTATGTTATCTTAATTTTGGGCCCTTTATTGAACAACTCCATACAGACCACGGTTGGCAAGTTAGAACTGTAAGATTCACTACGTGAACCACTGGTGTTTTGTGGAAAAGCACATGTACACTGTGTTCCAAATTATTATGCAAAAAGTGTTTAGGAGTGATAAGGGAAGAATTTGTTTATTTGTCAGTTAAACTCATTGATGGTGATGTGTGTCAGGGCTCTTTATATCACTGTAAGCAATTGCAGACACCTGTGCTAATTAGTTTGGCAGGTGTGTCCAATGAAAGACAAGACTACTTAAGAAGGCTGTCCCACATTATTAAGCAGCCTTCATTTTCTGCCAAAAATGGGAAAGAAAAAAGGATGTGTCGGCTGCTGAGAAGCAACAAATTGTGGAGTGTTTAGGTCAAGGCATGACTACAATCAACATTGCCAAGACACTTCATCCTGATCATCGCACAATCAAGAAGTATGTAGCTGATTCACAGTACACACGTGTGCGTGCTGATAAGGGAAAATTGAGGACTCTTTCCTACAGGCAATTACGTCAGGTTAAAAGAGCAGCGGCAAAAAAGCCTTGTCAAAGCAGCAGACAAGTTTTTGAAGCTGCTGGTGCCTCCAACGTCCCCCGAACAACAAGATGCAGGGTCCTTCAGAGGTTTGCAGCTGTGCGTAAGCCATCCTGTCGACCTCCTCTATCCACTGTACACAAGCAGAAACGGCTCCAGTGGGCCAAACAATACATGAAGACTGACTTCAAAACTGTTTTGTTCACCGATGAGTGCCATGCAACGCTCGATGGTCCAGATGGATGGAGTGGAGGATGGCTGGTTGATGGACACACCATGCAAACACGGCTACGGCTCCAACAAGGAGGAGGTGGAGTAATGTTTTGGGCTGGAATCATGGGGAGAGAGATTGTCGGCCCCTTTAGGATCCCTGAAGGGGTAAAGATGAACTCCATAATGTATGTGGAGTTTCTCAAACAGCACTTCCTGCCATGGTTCAAGAAGAAGAACCGTGTATTCCGCAGCAAGATCATTTTCATGCATGATAATGCACCGTCTCATGCTGCACATAACACATCTGCATCTCTGGCTGATATGGGCATAAAAGGGGACAAACTTATGGTGTGACCCCCATGCTCCCCTGACCTCAACCCCATTGAGAACCTCTGGAGCATCATCAAAAGGAGTGTCTATGATGGCGGGAGGCAGTTCACATCTAAGCAACAGCTCTGGGAGGGTATTCTGTCCTCATGCAAAACAATTGAAGCAGAAACCATCCAAAACCTGACAAATTCAATGGACGAGAGAGTTCAGAAGCTCCTTTCGAACAAGGGGTCCTATGTGCAAATGTAACATCACCTAAAATAAAGTTTTGAGTTGAAAACTGTTTGATTTCAGTTTCTAATAACCTGCTAATGCTTATAATTTCAAAAATGACCATTTTTTTGTTCTTTATTAAAATTAAAAGGTTGATCGAAGAGTGTGGGGGATCTAAGAGTGTGGCAACCCAGTAGTCAGGATTATTTCGAATTCTGACAATCTGAGGGTCATGTTGTACGTAGTGCAGCAAGAAGGCACTCATATGTCTTGCGCATCTAGGAGCCCCAAAATTATTTTCCGGGCTAGATGCAGCTAAAAATTATTATTAATTTGAAAGCTGGTGGAGCTTAGTATAGATGGCCTAATAGAATCAGTACTGCAAACTGCTACAAGGCCCAAATTATTTTCCAGCCAAGATACAGATAAACATGATTAGTAATTTGAAAGCTTAAAATGGTTGGTGAGGTGATTTTAACAAATCATCAAGCTTTTACTCTCCCCAGGATGACACAGGGGTAGAAAAGTTGTTTCGGATCCATGATTTGTTCATCTTTATGAACGCGAGTCTGTCTATATTCTCAGTGGAGAACCGTGTGCGCATATCTGTCAGCACACCACCAGCAGCTCTGAACACATGTTCAGACAGAACGCTGGCTGCGGGGCATGACAAGATCTCCAAGGCGTAAATGGCGAGCTCCGGACATTTATTCAGATTGGAAGCCCAAAAAGAGCAAGGGTCCAGTGACACAGTCACGGCTTCAATGTTTACTTGGAGATACTCCTGTACCATTGTCTCTAGGCATTGACTATGTGCCAGACTTCTTGTCTCCTGTGGCCTTGCAAAGGATGGGCTAAAAAGGTGGTGAAATGATTCCGCAAAATTGATGTTACCAGCAGATACTGTGTTTCTGTTACGTTTTGAGTGCTGAACACTCGACGGTCCCACGGTTGGCAAGTTGGAACTGTGAGATTCACTACGTGCACCACTAGTGTTTTGGGGAAAAGCACATGTAAGATTCTGCAACAGTCTCTGCTGATACTCCTGCATGCGTGCATCTCTTTCTATGGCAGGAATAATTTCTGCAAATTTACTTTTGTACCGGGGATCTAACAGTGTGGCAACCCAGTAGTCAGGATTATTTCTAATTCTCACAATTCGAGGGTCATGTTGCAGGTAGTGCAGCAAGAAGGCACTCATGTGTGTTGCGCATCCAGGAGCACCAAGTCCCTGTTGTGTTGATGGCGAGGTAACAATCATGCTTCCTTCCTCTGTCCTCTCCCCCCAACCTCGCACAACAGAAATGTGATCAAGGTCTCCCTCATCTGATGAGTCTTCCATCAGTTCGTCCTCCACTTCTTCCTGGGCTCCTGCACCTTCCTCACTAGTTTGGCTGCTACCATGCGCCCTGGTAAAACCATCTCCCCCACCCTCACATGCCTGCCGCCTTGGTGCTGCCGACCGTCTGGACCTTGCAGATGTTAGCCCTTCCGCATACAACTCCTCTTCCTCTACTTCCTCCACCTCCTCTTGTGCCACCACCTGACTCCGAATTCTGTTTAACATGTGCTCCAGCATGTAAATCACCAGAATAGTCATGCTGATAATGGCATCGTCAGCACTAAACATCTTCGTCGCCATTTCAATACTGTGCAGAAGGGTGCATAGGTCCCTGATCTGAGACCACGCCTCCAGCGTGATTTGCCCCACCTCTGGATCTCGTTGGCCCAGGCTATACGTCAGAACGTATTGCACCAGGGCTTGTCGGTGCTGCCACAGTCGCTGCAACATGTGCAGAGTTGAATTCCACCAGGTAGGTGTAGCACCCCGAGGGCTCGGCTGCTACAGGGGTATTGCACCTCAAACCAGAGGTGTGATATTCCACTCCCGGGTAAGGATGGAGTGTGGACCAGGACTCAGTAAGCTGCATGCACCACACACACCCCATTTCCGAGGGACAGCTCAACAGTGCTCCCACTAGACAGAAGTGCAGGCACAACAGCATCTGTCCCTGGCTGGAGTGGGGCGGGGGGTGGAATACCCAGTGGTGTAGGAGCAGATAGGGGTGGGTGTCTGGGCATAGGTAGGAGCCCATTGGGAGAGAGAGAGAGAGAGAGACAGAGACAGAGAGAGAGAGACAGAGACAGAGACAGCGAGACAGAGACAGCGAGACAGAGACAGCGAGACAGAGACAGCGAGACAGAGACAGCGAGACAGAGACAGCGAGACAGAGACAGCGAGACAGAGACAGCGAGACAGAGACAGCGAGACAGAGACAGCGAGACAGAGACAGAGACAGAGACAGAGACAGAGACAGAGACAGAGACAGAGACAGAGACAGAGAGAGAGAGAGAGAGAGAGAGAGAGGCAGAAACAACAAGGAACTGAAACAGAAAGGAAACAAGGAACAGCACATTAAGAAAGGCCCAGAGACACGAGGACAGAGGGAACCCTAAGGACCCAGGAGACTGCGGGTGACGGGTTGGCAGAGCAGGGTACCAGAACCCAAATTGGTGGAGGCAACAGATTCCTCAGCCAAAGACCGGAGGTTGTGACCACATCTTGGTGCGACCCCTCACTACATCCACCAGGAAAGCATACCGCATAGCGCCAGGGAAACCGGAGATAGGTTTCGCCAACAGAAGGCCCGAGGAAGCTGGGTCACTGGTGGGGACGGCCAGAGAAAGGAAAGGAAGGGAGCCCTGTGCCACACTCTGGAATTGCCTGGGAGTTGGTCGAGCCCCTTGCCTGGTGGACGCAGCACGGCTTGGGCAGTAACCGCCGGTACCGAGGTGACTAGGACCAGTAAAGGACTGAGTAAAGCATTGGAAACTGCAACCACACGTCTCTGTGTTTCATCGCCGCACCAGCACCATTAGTACTGGGATGCTCACACCATCACTCCCATCTTCCACACTAACTGCCCTGGGGCTGCACTCTTCCCGTGGGGAGTTACACTACCTAAGCTGCATATACCATCAGCCCCAGCGGTCGGCCTTGCAGCGGCGGTCCGCACTGACCGCAATCCACGGGTGGCGTAGTCGGACAATTACAATACCAATAGACTGCCACTGGTTTGACCACCCTGAGCCACGGACCGGGTCACCGCCACACGGAGACTACCACCCCCAGCATCCTACAACATGCCCGGTTCCGGGTTCCCCAGCACAGGCCCAGGGGGCGAGTTAACTTTGGCGTAGTCGGCAGGATCGAGACCAACCCGCCACAAACGGGTATTGCGTTCCTGAAGAAAATTGTACATGTACGTGGAAAAGAAGTCTCCCGCCATTTCCAGAAGTTTCTCACCGTCCGGAGTCGTTTCCCGCCATCCGGAGCCGATTCCCGCCATCAGACGCCATCTTGGACCGTTTCCCGCCATCGGACGCCATCTTGGGTCATTTCCCGTCGTCTTCCCGCCATCCGCAGTCGTTTTCCCACCATTGGGCGCCATCTTCGGGACGCTGCGCGGGAAGAAGAGGGGCGTTGGCGCCGAAAGCGCGCGAGATCTGAAGCTCCGACCCACGCACCAAAGCTGCGTAAGGTCCTGGAAGGGAGAGGGAGCGACGCTGACGTCACAGGAGCGCAACGCAAGGTCCTCAACCCCGACGATCGACTGCGGAGCCGCGGCCTACGGAGGAAGATCAACGCAAGGTAGGCCACGGTCCACCAGGGGGGAGGAGGACACCAGGAACGGAGAGCAAGATGGCAGACCGGCAGCAGACCAAGCTGCCCAGCATCGGCAGTGCCCCAGCCGTCGCGGGCCCCGACCAGCGCCAGGAGAAGACGCGTGATGCAGGAGCGGTCGCGGGAGCAGGTAAGAGGAGTCTCCCTGTCCCGGACGCTGCCAGCGTCAGCCTGCTCCCGGGCCCCCTGGTGGAGCCGCCGATCCCGGGCGCTGCAAACACCGACCTGCTCCAGACCCCGCAACAAGCCCTGGTGCCGAGCCCTCCAGCCCGCGCCCAGGCCCAAAGTCGCACCCTCTGACCCCGGGCGTCATCAACAGCGACCTTCTCCAGGCCCGGTCGCAAGGCCTGCTACACAAGGGCGCAAAGGGACTGTATGCCCTCCATGTCCACCGTCTAACAGAGGAGGAACTGCGGTACCGCCCAGACATGGACTACCCTGAGGGCCCCGACGGGTCTGAAGATTACAAGGAAGGAGCATCAGGAGGACACCGTTACCAATGAACGGTAAAGTGGAACTGTAAAAAGTTACCCGTCAGGGGTATGAGAACTGTTGCTGAAACTGTTGCTGAGTGGAGTGTGGTCCCCGTTGGGACTAATGTGGAACTGTTAAAGGACTGTTATCTGTGTGCCCCTAATCCCTAACCAGGCTGAGGACAGTGAGCAGCCATTCCCCTATCCCCACTGGTCGAGGACTGAGAGCGGCCATCCCTTGTAAATAGTTGCGCTTCTTAAAGCGCCCCCTACTGGTTCTATAAAAGAACTGCAACGTCTACCTCAAGACGGATTAAATGGACTGTTGCACTTAAAAGAAGAACGAACACCTGGTCACAAGTTGCACCGCGGCCAGAACTCAAGAATGTGTTTTTTGAAAAAAAAAAAATGTTTTACTTAAGAATGTCTTATACTGAAAAAGTTTTATATGCTGCTAAAAGAGTTTATGGTATTTTATGTGTGTGTGAAGAAAGTCTTATAATGTTTATACCAGTCACGTTGGAAAGAAAAGAGTACCTCCCATAAAGGGATGAGTTTTTGGTTAAATGTCTTATATGCGAAAGCATTCTAAAAATTTTGTATGTTGAAAATTGTTTTATACTTTTCCAGCCCGAGAACGTGCTGTGATTTACCAGGGGGGAATGTAGCACCCCGAGGGCTCGGCTGCTACAGGGGTATTGCACCTCAAACCAGAGGTGTGATATTCCACTCCCGGGTAAGGATGGAGTGTGGACCAGGACTCGTAAGCTGCATGCACAACACACACCCCATTTCCGAGGGACAGCTCAACAGTGCTCCCACTAGACAGAAGTGCAGGCACGACCGACTATGTCCCTGGCTGGAGTGGGGAGGGGAAAGTACACCCAGTGGTGTAGGAGCAGATAGGGGTGGGTCTCTGGGCATAGGTAGGAGCCCATTGGTTGCTAGTCACCTGGGCTCATGGTCAGAGGGAGGTATAAAAGGTGGGCACCATCTTAGAACAGTGTTCAGTCTGGGCTCAGTTCTGTGAAGAGGAGAAGGCAGGGAGCAGAGCTGCTGCATGGGCTCTGCTCCCTGGGCAGGCCTAGCACAGAGGCCGGAGCCAGAGAGAGAGAGAGAGAGAGAGAGAGAGAGAGAGCAGAGGAACAGAAACAACAAGGAACTGAAACAGAAAGGAAACAAGGAACAGCACATTAAGAAAGGCCCAGAGACACGAGGACAGAGGGAACCCTAAGGACCCAGGAGACTGCGGGTGACGGGTTGGCAGAGCAGGGTACCAGAACCCAAATTGGTGGAGGCAACAGATTCCTCAGCCAAAGACCGGAGGTTGTGACCACATCTTGGTGCGACCCCTCACTACATCCACCAGGAAAGCATACCGCATAGGGCCAGGGAAACCGGAGATAGGTTTCGCCAACAGAAGGTCCGAGGAAGCTGGACAAAGGTGGGTCACTGGTGGGGACGGCCAGAGAAAGGAAAGGAAGGGAGCCCTGTGCCACACTCTGGAATTGCCTGGGAGTTGGTCGAGCCCCTTGCCTGGTGGACGCAGCACGGCTTGGGCAGTAACCGCCGGTACCGAGGTGACTAGGACCAGTAAAGAACTGTGAGTAAAGCATTGGAAACTGCAACCACACGTCTCTGTGTTTCATCGCCGCACCAGCACCATTAGTACTGGGATGCTCACACCATCACTCCCATCTTCCACACTAACTGCCCTGGGGCTGCACTCTTCCCGTGGGGAGTTACACTACCTAAGCTGCATATACCATCAGCCCCAGCGGTCGGCCTTGCAGCGGCGGTCCGCACTGACCGCAATCCACGGGTGGCGTAGTCGGACAATTACAATACCAATAGACTGCCACTGGTTTGACCACCCTGAGCCACGGACCGGGTCACCGCCACATGGAGACTACAACCGCCAGCATCCTACAACAGGCCCGGTTCCGGGTTCCCCAGCACAGGCCCAGGGGGGCGAGTCATAGGCACATCGCATTTTAGCCGGTGAAGTGGCAGGCCCAACGACTTCTGTAGAGATGTAAGTCACTGAGTTGCGGGATGCGAACGGCGGAAGTGAGCACACAGCGACCGTGCCCTCTGCAGAAGGCTATCTAGTCCGGGATAGAGGGCTAAAATTTGCTGGACAACCAGGTTCAACACGTGAGCCATACAAGGCACGTGTGTGACATTGCCCAGGCGAAGGGCCACACCCAGGTTTGCAGCATTGTTGTACACGGCCTTCCCTGGTTTCAGGTCCAGTGGAGACAGCCATTCATGAAACTCCTCAGCTGTGTGACTCACATTTCCCAGACATTTCAAAGTAAAAACTGCCTGATGACGTTGAGCCCTGCTGCCAGCATAGTAAGGAGGTGTGCAGGATCCCTTCTGCGCAGTTAGAAAGCTTGTGGCATGACCAGACAGGCTTTGGGTGCAGGTGGAGGACCGAGAGGAGGTTGAGGAGGCAGAAGCAGTGGAGGAACTTCGAGATAAAGAGGATTGACGCACAACTTGTGGGGACGGTAAGACTTGGACAGCAGCCCCTTGTCCTGCTGTCACCATAGTTACCCAGTGCCCAGTCAGCGACATGTAACGCCCCTGTCCATGCCTACTTGTCCAAGTGTCTGTGGTGAAATGCACCCTGTCACACACAGAGTTTCTCAAAGAAGCGGTGATGTTGTGTGCGACATGCTGGTGGAGCGCAGGCACACCTTTCTTTGAGAAGTAGTGCCGACTGGGCATCTGGTACTGGGGCACTGCGATGGACATAAGGTCTCGAAAATCCTCTGTGTCCACCAGGCGGAAAGGCAGCATTTTTGTAGCCAAGAGCTTGCAGATGGTGAAATTCAACCTCTTAGCTTTGTCATGGCTAGGAGGAAATGGTCTTTTACTTGTCCACATCTGAGGGACCGAGGGCTGGCTGTTGTGCTTAGACGGGGTTGAGAAGGGTGTCCTCGGCAAACTGCCGGTCTGTGATGAAGATGCAGGTGGACATGTTAGGTTGCCTTGATCCAAAGGTGGTGCTATCGATGTCGGACAGCGCTGAACACCAGCTGGTGTTTCCACCTCCAAAGAAAATGATGACCTGCCAATCACGCTGGCTGTTGCGGGTAAAGAGGTGGCAGGTCTGCGTCCCAAAACAGGTGTGACTGCTGTCCCCCCACAGAGGATGAAGAGGCCGCGGATGCACAAGATGTGGCAGACGGTGGTTGGCCTGGCCGGCTAGGCCGCATTGTAGCACAGTGAGCTTCCCACTGCAACTTATGCTTCATATCCATGTGCCGGTTCATGCATGAAGTACTCAAACTATGTATTTTTTGGCCTCTACTTAGCTTTTGCTGACAAATGATACAGATAACACGAGTTGGGTCATCCTTATCGATCTGAAAAAATGCCCAGGCTATGCAAGGCTTAGCACCCATGCGACCTGAAGAGCCACCACGACTTGTGGTCAGAGGCAGAGTTGTGGTTGAGGATGCAGTTGTTGACGTGCTTCCAGTACTACGCCTCTATCCAGGAAGGCGCAACCTGACCTCGTCGTCACTAGCATCCTCCTCCACCTCCTCTGCTGACCTCATCGACTGGCTGACTGTGAGTTGACAGTAAGTGGGATCTCCAACCTCGTCATCATCACCCTGTGTGTTCTCACACCCATCGTCCTCAGAGCCAACCTCTTCCTGCCCTGACCGAAAAGTCAAGTTGTTGCTCCAATCAGTTATTTGAGTCTCATCATCGTCTTCATCATTGTCTCCACCAACAGGAGTTACAGTTTGGGAACGAGGGTCTACATTATGCTCAGAACCTTCTTCATCTGGTCCTGGATCCGACTCAAAGATTCTGGGCATCAGTGCAGATCATTTCCTCGTCTGGATTCACAGAAGCTCTGGAGCAGACCTCTGATTCCCAGGCTATAGTATGAGTAAACAGCTCTGCAGACTCAACCATCTGTTCTACCCCATACTCAGACGGGCAGCTGGAGACTTGGGAGCTGTGAGGAAGCAAGTGCAATTGGGGTGACACCTCTGAGGACTGGAGTATTTGTGATGTTGTGAGGTGGAGGAGAGCCCACTTAAAGGAGCACTTGATATCCGTTGAAGCACCTGCTGTTTTTGTGCCTCATCTGGAATTTGTAGCGATTGGCGTGGCCGTAAGAAAGGGATCTTATCACATTGTCCGCTAAAAGAAGTAGACATCTTAGTTTGGGTGGAAGATGGTCTTTCTTCTGCAGATGTTACTGTTGCTTTAGCACCTACCACACGGACACAACCTTTTTTTCACTTCCCAACACGCCTATTCCCCTTTCCACCAGCAGCAGGCCTTTTTCCACTCATTTTGGTGGTTAACTAATTCACAACTCTGGAGTTGTTTGCACAAAAAACAATGGATGGGAATCGAGCAGAGCTGAGTGGCCAAAATGTGGTATTAGGCCAAAAGTATCGGCTGGGTTAGATGCAGATAAAAATTATTTTGAATTTGCAACCTGGTGGAGGTTAGTATAGATGAACTAATAGAATGATGCTATGCCCAAAAGGTTTTACTTCACTAGGTGCAGTAAAAAAAAAATTGTATTCTATACACAGGAGGTGTAGCTTGAAACACAAATAGGCTACTCCACTGACTAACACACACTGCAAGAGGCCAGAAAGGATTTGCTTTGCTAGATTTAGCCAAATTCAGTGAAAAAAACTTGCACAGCACTGGCACAGACCTGCCTGGCAAGAACTGATGTAACCTAGCCCTCAAAAGGACTGCAATTACAATTAGTCTTTACTCCCAACCTATCTATTTAAGAGCACAGACCTGCCTGATAAAAGTATTAGGAAATGATGTAACCTAGTCCTTAAAAGGACTGCAATCACAACTATTCCCTACTCCCAAGCTATCTGTAGATTTGTGCAAAAATTGGCTTGAAATTAACAAAGTATAGCGCACACAGCAACAGCGGTGCCGTCTAACACGCAGCTGCAGCTGTGAGAAAATGGTGACGACGGGGAAAATGGCTGGGTCTTATAGGGCAAGGACATGTGACATACATTGCCAATGACACATGCCCTTGCTTGTGTGAAAAAAAGTACTTCGCTCCGTGTGTGCGCTGCTGATAGGCTGAAAGACTGCACCTCCCCACTGTAAATGCAGGAAAGAGAAAAAAAATGGAGATCTTCATTATTCCTGCAGAGACCATCCCCTGCCCCTCCCCCCGCTGTACACTCAAACTGCGTATTAACATTAATTTTCAGCATTACTGAGAAAAAATCCAGTTATGATTTTGGTGCACGAACAGTTATCGAACATAACCTCAAACAGCCAAATTTTTTTCAAATTGTTCGTGTTCGCCGCACGTCTCGAACACCGCCCAAAACAGCTCGAATTTGAGATTGGCGAACAGTTCTAGTCGAACACCGCTCATCTCTAGTGTCATCCCCATGGGTGCATGTCACCTGCAGCGGTGCTCAGTAAGGATCACCCCAGAGGCTGTCTCATTCACAGAGGTGTCATCCCCATGGGTGCATGTAACCTGCAGCGGTGCTTAGTAAGGATCACCCCAGAGGCTGACTCACTCACAGGGGTGTCATGTCCATGGGTGCATGTCTCCTGCAGCGGAGCTCAGTAAGGATCACATCTGCAGCACCTGTGGACCACAAAGATTCTGGCTATGTGGTGAATTCCTCCCCTAGTTCTGGGGAGAGGATCATCATTTCTCAGCCAGTTCCCCGGCCTTACTGCACGTGGACACTGGGTTTAGAAATGGTGTCCGATTCAGCACTTTGGAGTATGCCTGCAGTTTGTCATTACAAAATGAGCCATCACCCAAATCCTCCCATTGTTTACTTTCCTTACATTCATCCACAAAATTACCATGGGATTTCCACGATCTACCCTTATATCTGGAGAGGGAACATGTGGCTTGGTACCTTTATAAAGCAATTTAAATTGTTCCCGACAATTTACCGCTGGCAGCACAGTTCCCTTTCTGATCCCAGTATAGGGGGTCCAAGAACAGCCGAGAGCAGGGTTCTCGGAAAAACCTATTCTCGTATTTTAAATCAGGACCCTTAAAATACTTGTAATACATGATGCAATGTAGTTCTTCAGGTTTGTGAAAATCTGCACCCGGATCCCCTATATCTCTTCTTCTAAGGACTCAGTAACTGAAGATGGTCCTGCAGTTATTAGACTAAGGCTGTAAGATCTACAAAAGACAAAAATATATCTCATACCCTACCATCATTATATATAAATGTAAAGCAAAGTTGCATAATAAATATAGGGTACTTAGTGAACTATTTTTGATCAAAAAAAGTATACAAGCCGTCCCACCAGCGGCAAGGTGACCCTAAATTGGGACGGTACCTATACTGCCTATATTAAAAACCTTACTGTATATCAAAGTTGAAGTAATGCATATAAAAGGGTAGACAAATAGGACCGGGTCCCAACTCTAGACCACCTAGGCCCGTGGTAAGCTACATATATACTAATCAGCTCAACAAAGGGGATGCAACACCCTTAAATTGCACAGAATGCAAACAAGACAAAAAACCAAGAAGTGTGAACATGCTCCTATTTCTTGCATGTCTACCATCTTAGACCTCAGTTCACATTTCTTGGTTTTAAGGCTGTAAGATGTAGCGTTTTTACGGCTGCGAAAACTCTAGTAAAACAGTCTGCCATGCATAGCAATGTGAATTCGGATGTGCTGTGCACATTATGCGCTAATTAGCGCACCGAATTCGCATTGCGTTGCAAAACGCAGCATGACCATTTCTACAGCAATTACGCTGCAAATTCGCGGCCATTGAGGAACACTGAAACGCAGCAAACCCGCAGGTATGTGTGGATTTGCTGCGTTTCAATTAAATTCAATGGCCGCGAATTTGCAGCATAATCGCGATGTGTGTGGTACCCGGGATGAAGAGGAGACTACAACTCCTCTCATCCCGGCTACCACGTGGTGAAAAAAAGAAATAAAAAAGTAAAAAATAAACAAAACCTGTATATTCACCTCTCCGGCGGCCCCCGATCTGCTCTCCGGTCTCCTCCGGTCTGCTCCCGCCCACGTCCTCTCTCCTTGGCGTCCCACGGTGTACTGTCAGGACCTGCTGTGACGTCATTTAGTCACCTGATGGTCACGTGACCGCTGACGTCGGCGGTCAGGTGATGGTCGCGTGACCATCAACTGACTAAATGACGTCACCGCAGGTCCTGACAGTACACTGTGGGACACTGAAGAGCGAAGACGCGGCAGGGAGCAGACCGGAGAGGTGAGTATACAGGTTTTTTTTTATTGTTAATATTTTAATTCTCTTTTTTTTACTATAGATGCTGCATTTAAAGAATCAGTTGTTCACACATTATAAATCCATGCCGGTTGCATGGATTTATATTGTGTGACCAACTTGTTAACCACTTTTCCAAGTGATGCTCAAAATCGCTTGAAAAACTGCTTGAAAAAACGCATCTAAAAACGCTGAAAAAACGCTTCTCTCTGGCAGAAAAAACGCATGTAAATCTGCACGCATTTTTTTCTGCCAGAGAGAGGCAAAAACGCTCTGCATCAAATATGCTACGTGGGTAGTGTTGAGCCACCCCCGTAGTGTTCGGGTTCGGTTCGGTTCGTCGAACACCGGGATGTTCGAGGAACTGTTCGTCGAACACCTTAGAACACCGTCGAACACCGTTAAAACCAATGGCAGGCAAACAAAAACACATAGAAACACATAGAAAACACCTTCAAAGGTGTCCAAAAGCTGACAAACTGCTCAGAAGACGCTTTCTTTAAAAAAGCCGGCCGGCAATTCAGCAGCGGCATACACCGGTACCCGACAATTTAGACAAGAAGGAATAGAGCCTCACACATATATTAGATAGATAGAAACATGTCAGTCACATATATATGAAGTACAGTGACAGTGTTGCTTACTGTACTTGTCATTTAGTGTAAAGGATTTATTAAAAAATATAATAGTGTTTTCATGCACCGTCTCTTTAAGAAAGCCGGCCGGCAATTCAGCATCTGTACCCGACAATTTATAACAGACAGAATAGAGCCTCACACATAGATTAGATAGATAGAAACATGTCAGTCACATATATATGAAGTACAGTGATAGTGTTGGTTACTGTACTTGTCATTTAGTATTAAAATAAAGGATTTATTATTAAAAAAAATTGGCGTGGGGTTCCCCTTAATTTTAGTCTCTAGCGGAGGTTAAGCAGACAGCTGGGGCAGATGTTTGAAGCCTGGGAAGGGGGTAATACCCACGGAGCTTCCCAGGCTACTAATATCAGCCCCCAGCTGAATACATAGCCTTTACTAGCTATTAAAATGGGGGACCCCCCCAAAAAAATGACGTGGGGTCCCCCCTAATTTAATAGCTAGCAAAGGCTAGGCAGACAGCTGGGGGCTGATATTAATAGCCCAGGAAGGGAGCCATGAATATTGGCCCCCTCCCAGGCTAGAAACACCAGCCGTCAGCCGCCCCAGAAATAGCGCATTCATAGGATGCGCCAATTCTGGCACTTAGCCTCGCTCTTCCACGCTGCCCTGTAGCGGTGGCAGGGGGTAATAGGGCTGGGGTTGATGTCAGCTTATAATGCCAGCTGACATCAAGCCCAGGTTAGTAATGGAGAGGCGTCTATAAGACACCCCCATTACTAACCCCATAGTCAAAGTTAAAAGAAAACACAAACACCCAGAATAAAGTCCTTTAATTGAAATAAAGACACAATCCTTTATTGTTCTAAATTAAACCATACTTACCATCACGCCCATTCTAGCTGAAGCCAACGATCTCCTGCAATAAAAGAAAAATAATAAAGCAACCTCATCCTTACCTTTCCATGGTTCCCACGACAGCTTCAGCTCTGCTACATCGAGATGACAGGCTGGACCGCAGCAGAACGCCGCCATCCAGCCTGTCATCCCGCAGACACTGAGAAGCGCAGGCATGCTTGCGCTCTGCAGTGTCTGGCTGTGACGGCATAAAGATGAGACGAGTTCATGTCCAATGAACTCGGCTCACCTCATGCACGTCACTGACAGCGTGGGAAAATTCTCACGCTGAAGCGCTGAGTGCAGGAGAATTCTCCCACGCTGTCAGTGACGTGCATAAGGTGAGCTCATGTCCAATGAACTCAGCTCATCTCCTGTACGTCACTGACAGCGTGGGAGAATTCTCCTGCACTCAGCGCTTCAGTGTGAGAATTCTCCCACGCTGAAGCGCTGAGTGCAGGAGAATTTTCCCACGCTGTCAGTGACGTGCATGAGGTGAGCCGAGTTCATTGGACATTAACTCGGCTCATCTGGATGCCCTCACAGAGAGACACTGTGGAGCGCAAGCAAGCCTGCGCTTCTCAGTGTCTGCGGGATGACAGGCTGGATGGCAGCGTTCTGCTGCGGTCCAGCCTGTCATCTCGATGTAGCAGAGCTGAAGCTGTCATGGGAACCATGGAAAGGTAAGGATGATGTTGCTTTATTATTTTTCTTTTATTTCAGGAGATCGTTGGCTTCAGCTGGAATGGGCGTGACGGTAAGTATGGTTTAATTTAGAACAATAAAGAATTCTGTGTTTATTTCAATTAAAGGACTTTTTTCTGGGTGTTGTGTTTTTTTTAAATACTTTACTAGAAATTCATGGTGGTCATGTCTAATATTGGCGTGACCCCATGAATTTTGGGCTTAGGGCCAGCTGATAATGCCAAGCTGGCCCTAACCCCTTTATTACCCAGTGAGCCACCGCATCAGGGCCCTGGATGAGTTGGGTACAGCGCCAGAAGATGGCGCTTCTATGAACGCGCCATTTTCCGGGGTGGCTGCGGACTGCAATTTGCAGCGGGGGTGGCCCAGAAAGCTTGGGCCTCCCTGCGCTGCGGATTCCAGCCCCCAGCTGCCTAGTTGTACCTGGCTGGACACAAAAACAGGGCGAAGCCCCACGTCAATTTTCTTTAAATTATTTCATGAAATTAAGAAAAAAAGGGCTTCCCTATATTGTTGTGTCCGGCCAGGTACAAATAGGCAGCTGGTGGTTGGGGGCAGCCCGTTCCTGCCTGCTGCACCTGACTGGACACAAATATAGTGCGATGCCCCACGTCAATTTTTTTTTAATTATTTCATGAATTTCCTGAAATAATTTAAAAAAATTGAAGTGGGGCTTCGCACTATATTTGTGTCCAGCCAGGTACAGCAGGCAGGAATGGGCTGCCCCCAACCACCAGCTGCCTATTTGTACCTGGCCGGACACAACAATATAGGGAAGGCCTTTTTTTCTTAATTATTTCATGAATTTCATGAAATAATTAAAAAAAAAAATACGTGGGGCTTCGCCCTATTTTTGTGTCCAGCCAGGTACAACTAGGCAGCTGGGGGCTGGAATCTGCAGCGCAGGGAGGCCCAAGCTTTCTGGGCCCCCCCCGCTGCAAATTGCAGTCCGCAGCCACCCCGGAAAATGGCGCGTTCATAGAAGCGCCATCTTCTGGCGCTGTACCCAACTCATCCAGGGCCCTGGTGCGGTGGCTCACTGGGTAATAAAGGGGTTAGGGCCAGCTTGGTATTATCAGCTGGCCCCAAGCCCAAAATTCATGGGGTCACGCCAGTATTAGACAAGACCGCCATGAATTTCTAGTAAAGTATTTAAAAAAAACACAACACCCAGAATAAAGTCCTTTAATTGAAATAAACACACAATTCTTTATTGTTCTAAATTAAACTATGCTTACCATCACGCCCATTCCAGCTGAAGCCAACAATCTCCTGCAATAAAAGAAAAATAATAAACCAACCTCATCCTTACCTTTCCATGGTTCCCACGACAGCTTCAGCTCTGCTACATCGAGATGACAGGCTGGACCGCAGCAGAACGCTGCCATCCAGCCTGTCATGCCGCAGACACTGAGAAGAGCAGGCATGCTTGCGCTCCTCAGTGTCTCGCTGTGACGGCATCCAGATGAGCCGAGGTCATGTCCAATGAACTCGGCTCACCTCATGCACGTCACTGACAGCGTGGGAAAATTCTCACGCTGAAGTGCTGAGTGCAGGAGAATTCTCCCACGCTGTCAGTGACGTGCATGAGGTGAGCTCATGTCCAATGAACTCAGCTCACCTCATGCACCTCACTGACAGCGTGGGAAAATTCTCCTGCACTCAGCGCTTCAGCGTGAGAATTCTCCCACGCTGTCAGTGACGTGCATGAGGTGAGCCGAGTTCATTGGACATGACCTCGGCTCATCTTTATGCCGTCACAGAGAGACAATGTGGAGCGCAAGCATGCCTGCTCTTCTCAGTGTCTGCGGGATGACAGGCTGGATGGCAGCGTTCTGCTGCGGTCCAGCCTGTCATCTCGATGTAGCAGAGCTGAAGCTGTCGTGGGAACCATGGAAAGGTAAGGATGAGGTTGCTTTATTATTTTTCTTTTATTGCAGGAGATCGTTGGCTTCAGCTGGAATGGGCGTGACGGTAAGTATGGTTTAATTTAGAACAATAAAGAATTGTGTCTTTATTTCAATTAAAGGACTTTATTCTGGGTGTTTGTGTTTTTTTTAACTTTGACTATGGGGTTAGTAATGGGGGTGTCTTATAGACGCCTCTCCATTACTAACCTGGGCTTGATGTCAGCTGGCATTATAAGCTGACATCAACCCCAGCCCTATTACCCCCTGCCACCGCTACAGGGCAGCGTGGAAGAGCGAGGCTAAGTGCCAGAATTGGCGCATCCTATGAATGCGCCATTTCTGGGGCGGCTGACGGCTGGTGTTTCTAGCCTGGGAGGGGGCCAATATTCATGGCTACCTTCCTGGGCTATTAATATCAGCCCCCAGCTGTCTGCCTAGCCTTTGCTAGCTATTAAATTAGGGGGGACCCCACATCATTTTTTTGGGGGGGTCCCCCATTTTAATAGCTAGTAAAGGCTATGTATTCAGCTGGGGGCTCATATTAGTAGCCTGGGAAGCTCCGTGGGTATTACCCCCTTCCCAGGCTTCAAACATCTGCCCCAGCTGTCTGCTTAACCTCCGCTAGAGCCTAAAATTAAGGGGAACCCCACGCCAATTTTTTTAATAATAAATCCTTTATTTTAATACTAAATGACAAGTACAGTAACCAACACTATCACTGTACTTCATATATATGTGACTGACATGTTTCTATCTATCTAATCTATGTGTGAAGCTCTATTCTGTCTGTTATAAATTGTCGGGTACAGATGCTGAATTGCCGGCCGGCTTTCTTAAAGAGACGGTGCATGAAAACACTATTATTTTTTTTAATAAATCCTTTACACTAAATGACAAGTACAGTAAGCAACACTGTCACTGTACTTCATATATATGTGACTGACATGTTTCTATCTATCTAATCTATGTGTGATTCTCTATTCCTTCTATTCTAAATTGTCGGGTACCGCTGCTGAATTGCCGGACGGCTTTTTTAAAGAGACGGTGCATGAAAACACTATTATTTTTTTTGATAAATCCTTTACGCTAAATGACAAGTACAGTAAGCAGCACTTTCACTGTACTTCGTATATATGTGGCTGACATGTTTATATCTATCTAATCTATGTGTGAAGCTCTATTCTTTCGGTTCTAAATTGTCGGGTACCGGTGTATGCCGCTGCTGAATTGCCGGCTTTTCATGTTTCACTGTTGGCACTGTTCCCATCGATTTGGGCAATCACTGTAATGCCACAAGCACCATGGCTGTGGCATTACAGTGAGTGGCAGACAATCCCTGCATGATTGGTGCTCTAAATAGCGCCAGACATGCAGGACACGCTTTTGGTGCACGAACAGTTATCGAACATAACCTCGAACAGCCGAATTTTTTGCAAATCGTTCGGGTTCGTCGAACAACTCGAACACCGCCCAAAACAGCTCGAATTTGAGATTGGCGAACAGTTCTAGTCGAACACCGCTCATCTCTATACGTGGGCACATAGCCTAATGGTATCTGGGTTCCCCATACCCTTGGAGCACCATTGTCTCCGCCATGGATTTTGCCTGAAGTCCTGCAGCAGGTGGGATTATTCCCGGTCTCAGGGCTTGCATCTTATCCCACCCACACAGTTGATAATATAATTTGTGCACTTTTGCCTGTTCCGGGGTCCCGTACCTCCAGTGGTGTAGATGATGGTTCTCTTACTATTTGCTCCTGTTACCACTATGCAGGCAGCAGACAGTCCAATAGTGGGTATCTCTTCTGGATGCACTAAGGTTCTAATGGCTCCTGACTCAACAAGAAAAGTGACCTCACGGCCCCCCACGAGGAGGGTCACTTCTGGAGGTAAAGTGTTCTGTAAATACATTTCTATTTCAGCTAAATGTAATATTTCCTCAGGAACCTAATTTATTTATTTATTTTCCTTCTGACCAAAAGGTCCTTATCACACAAGGGCATCATCTCAGTCCTTTTCTCCTGTTTTTTCTTTTGTCTACGTTTTTCTCTCGTCCTTGCCTCTCTCAACCATTTATTTGCACTGTCATGACCATACTTTCTTTTCTCTTTCTCATTACCTTGTTCTATTTCTTGTACCAAATTTTCACATTCTGTCAAAGTAAGTTTACCATCAAATCCAAACTTTCTCTGCCATTAATCAAGGTACTTCCCACATTCAGGGTCTATTTTATGCATATACTTACTATCCCCATCTAGTGGTTCCTTCTTATCATAACACCAAAGACAACCACGTTCCACACGTTTGCCTGGAACATTCCCCATGTTTACAGCTTATATCCCAAATTCAAGACTGTTTGTTCGGCTTCAGTAGTCCCCTCTGGGTACAATTGTATCCAGCCGTCAGATGTAATGCACAATAACAATCCCGCCTTATAATGTGGACAAGACATTAAAATATAGCTGTGGGTCTACGTCCCGTAAGGATGTTATGTGACATTCTTATACACAAGAAGAAGGCAAAAAAGAAGATAAGAACTACACACAATGCAAATCCTTGAGCACAATGGATGTCTACCCACTTGTAAGAAGTCTGACAAATATCAGCGGAATTCATATGTCATCAAGAAGATAAGAAACCAGTAACAAAAATTCAATTACTGTTACTAATACCCAGGATCTAAATAATCCTCACTGATTACACTATGTCCTATATATTTACCAGCTTGAAACTCTATATCTTGCCACCTTCATCCAATAAAGATTTGTGGGGGACAGATATGACAACACAGTGTAATAAACAAGACAGGTCCCCAAGGGACGGGCTGCAGATGGCAAATGTGGTCGCTGATAAGGAATAGATATATATGTTCACAAGGACTTTTGACTAGAGTAACAGTACAAACACAATGTACAACAACATACACAGTCAGGGATTGGACATACACAGACACAGACATATATTGTCAACAATGTATAATAGACAAGAAAAGCATATAAGACAAGAGATAAAAGTTCCCTCGTACTCCTAGACCTGAAGTGCTGAGATAAAGTCTATTGACATCGCCTCTTTATTTCCAGAAAAGTTCCCGTTCTTAAAATCAGGTATTCAGAGCACCTCCGGCGCGGACTCTACTAACTCCTCATGATCGTGATAAGGCCTCATTCGACCGCCGCAAATCTGACTTTGCGTCCACTTTTTAAACTAGGAGGATTCAGTCACTCAATGTTATTAAAAGAAAAACACATAACAATACAACAGCAAATATTCTCTATTTAGGGATCAGATGGCATGTACCTAGGTGTTTTAAACGTTACAATAATCTATGAGTTGTCTCCAGTCCAGAAGTGACTGTCGACCACACCTAATTGGACTCCCTTATACACACAGAATTTTATATTTCAATCCTTATACATTCACTCAAGAGATCATTCAGGGAGTCTCATATGTAACATAAAACATATATTTATATATATATATTTATGGCTTTTTAATTCTTCAAAAACAAACAAATGAAAACAGCACATTTAACAGGAATCAGCAGACAAGAAACTACAGAAGACAAAAACAAAATATCGGTAAAAATTAATCTTATATTGAGCTCTTATATTGGGTTTATCCAGTGGATTCCTTAATTCCCGAGGGTCCTCGACCCTCACCATCTAGATAAGTTTAATGTGCACACAGAGTTTTTGATTCCACAGTAGCCTTCTCACATCGGCTATGTACCCATTCTACGAAATTTCTTTCCGGAACTAACAAACTTCAATCAGATTTATGAAGTTTTGCAACTTAAAGGAGTTTTACAACTCCAATTGCATATGTTCACAATCATAGCCCCCAAATCAATTTCTAGAATAACTTTAATACTGGATTAAGAAAATTACCGAATATAATAAAGATTATAATTAAATGGTCTTACCTGTATTCAGATATAGACGATTCCCAGAGATCCTTGGACTATACGAAATCCGTCACTCTCCCTCAGTCCGGGATAACTGACAATGCTTGTTTTGACGCCTAATCTTAAGGCGGAGGACTTACTTAAAGAGTTACAGAATTCCCCCGTGCACGGTTTGCTGTGCTCACCGGTGAGGGAAAGATGTTGGATTCCCGGCCAATGCAGCAAAATGTCAGTGGAATTTTCTTTCTTACCAATTATAAATCGTCCACACTTGAATTAGTAGGATAATCTATTGTGACTCATTGTGAAAGGACTTTATAGCACTGCAGTTTCTTTTTGCTCTGATTAGCTCTCCTACTGGAATAGCTTGTGTGCTGTGTGAAGGATGAAAGCTCTAGGCATGAAGAATTGTATCCCCTGCTGCTGTTTTTCTGTACTACTTTCGATTAAAGAACCATGTATGCCTGAGACTTATAGATCTAAATATGTGATTGACTATTGATTAAAAAAAAAATGAATGAACCGAAGATTATAGTTGTTATCATTCAGATAATCCAAAAAGAGCAGAACATTGGATGATTTGTCATCCCAAATGATGAGCAGGTCATCTATATACCTCGTGTAATAATTTAATAATAATAATTTTTATTTACATAGCGCCAACATATTCCGCAGCACTTTACAATTAAGCGGGGACATGTACAGACAATAAATTCAATACAAAGTAAGACAGTTTAAACAGTTACATCAGGAGTGAGGTCCCTGCTCGCAAGCTACAATCTATAAGAAAATGGGGGGACACAATAAGTGAGAAGTGCTTGTTATTTCAGGTCTAGCAATTATAATACATAGGGATTTTCATATAAGGCTGCATGATACGGTCATCAGTCAGTATGTTTAAGTGCATTAATCAAGTATCGAGTGCAGTTATCGTGTGCTTGAAGGGTGTGGAGACAGATGAATAGTAGGGAGCAGATTCTGAATTATATTTAGAAGGAGGGAACAGAGAAAAGTTAGTTTACTGAGTTGAAGTGGTAGGCTTGTTTAAAGAGATGGGTTTTTAAAGCGCGCGTAAAGACGTGGGGGCTAGGCATCAGTCGGATAGTCTGGGGTTGAGTATTCCAGAGAACTGGCGCAGCACGAGAGAAGTCTTGGAAACGGAGGTGTGAGGTTAGGGTTGTTAGTCTTAGGTCATTTGTAGAACGGAGGGCACGTGTAGGGAGATAGACAGAGATGAGAGAGGAAATATAAGGCGGTGCAGAACTGTGGAGAGTTTGTGGGTGAGATCAATGAGTTTGTATTGTACCCTGTAGCGAATGGGTAACCAGTGTAATGACTAGCACAAGATGGAGGCATCGGTGAAGCGGCTAGGCAGAAATATGACCCTGGCTGCCGCATTCAGGACGGATTGAAGTGAAGAAAGTTTGGTAAGATGGAGACCGATCTGAAGAGAGTTGCAGTAGTCCAGACGAGAGTGAAGAGCGACAGTAAGAGTTTTAGCAGCTTCAAAGGTGAGAAAAGGTCGGATTCTGGAGATGTTTTTAAGATGCAGGTGACAAGAGCGAGTGAGTGATCGGATATAGGGAATAAAGGAAAGTTTAGTGTCGAATATGACCAAGCGAGCATGCTGCTTGGGAGTTATAGTTGTGTGGCGCCCTGCTGCGCATTGGTGCCACAGAACCCAGAAGGGTGCATGGATGGACTTCTCCACAAGAGGCCCTCACACATTCACACACCTCCACCCTACCACCTCAGACCACCAGAGGAAGCCCGTTAGGGACATATAAAGGGAGGGTGGAGCCAGGCAGCTCAGTTCAGTCAGTGAGAAGTTAGTTGTCAGCTCAGACAGAAGGGAGTCTGTGAGCAGAGAGAGCGTGCCGACGCTCAGAGAGCGGTGAAGACACAGCACGCCAGCTGCCGAGTAGTGAGGGTCCCGAGTGTGGTCGACGGCGAGGAGAAAAAGAGAGTGAAGCTAAGGGGGCAGAGGAGCCTAGTAAGCTCACCCCATTATACAAACCGGACACCGGGTCCGAGCCTACAGGGACCCTTTACACCCAGTAGGGATAACCGGAATCCCAGGAGGACTACAAGTCCCTGGCAAACCTGAAGCTAGACACCTACAGGACCAGGAACCACGAAGGCCCCGATGTCCAGGGAAAGTGGTTACCAACCAGAGGTCCTACTTCTGAGCAACAGGTGAAGTAAAAGCAGGACACACAGTCTAGGCTCAGTTGCAGGCTGGCCAGGAACATACACAGAGACTGACACGGATCAGGAGGCCCTATACCCGCTCACTGGGGAGAGTCCAAAAGTGCGCCCTTCACCTGGAGTACCCTGGACCGTACCTAACAACGGCACCAGTAAAGGTAATGAAGCAAATCCCATGTCTCTGTCCGTTACTTCTGCTGCGCCATCGCTCCCCCTGCGCCACAACGCCCAGCGCAACCTGCATCGTTTTCACTGCCCTGAGGCCTGCTCCACCTATGGGGAGCAGTTCCATCTCAAGCTGCCCTAACACCTGCCTCAGAGGACTGTTGCAGCGCTGGTGATCCTCACCAGACACCACAGGTGGCGTCTCGACAAATCCCCTATAAATATCCCCTTTTTGCACTGTCCGCTCTGGGTCACGGACCGGGCCAGCCACCGTGATCTCCCCCAAAAGCAGCCATAAGGCCCGGCTGCCGAGCACCCCACGGCCCTGGGGGCGAGTCAGTTGAACCCTTCAATGTAATTTCGATGTTAGGTAGAGTTAGGTTAGTAGAGGGGAGAAACACAAGAAGTTCAGTTTTGGAGAAATTCAGTTTAAGATAGAGGGAGGACATGTTGTTAGAGACAGCAGACAAACAATCCTTGGTATTTTGTATTAGGGTAGGGGTGATGTCAGGGGAAGAAGTGTATAATTGGGTGTCGTCAGCATGGAGAGGATACTGGAACCCAAATCTGCTGATTGTTTGTCCAATAGGGGCAGTGTATAGAGAGAAGAGGAGGGGGTTTAGGACTGAGCCCTGTGGAACCCCGATAGTAAGGGGACGAGGAGAAGAAGAGGAGTCGGCAAAAGATACAGTGAAGGAGCGGTCAGAGAGGTAGGAGGAGAACCAGGAGAGAACGGTTTCCTTGAGGCCTATAGAGCGAAGCATAGTGAGGAGGAGTTTGGAAAAAAAAATTTAAAAAATTCTCCTTTTTCTCCTTTCTCTCTTTCCTTTCAGGGCTTAATATTATGCTTTTAATAATGTAACAATTTCTCGTCTGAGATTAAGCCCTGATGGAGCATGTGTGTTCAGAGAAAATATCCAGAAAGCTTTTTTGTTGCGGACCGCATCAGTATGACTGCCGCCTCTAACATGTTTCGGTATTTGTTCTATCGCGTATACACGCAGACCAATTACTGCGATTATGACATTCCACAAGATGGTGTGAGATATTACAGATGTTTCTCTCTGTGGCTCGTCAATGTCATACAGGTGCTCCCTGATTACGGATAGTGGAACCAACATATTTGAGGTCACAGATTGTGCAGCATAAACCACCTGATCACTGTTGCAGATAAGAAGCTTTTTATACTGAATTTTTAACTCTGATCGTAACTGTAAAGATGATTGGTTTTGAACGACACTGGGCAGGTTTTGCACTGAGTTTGTCCGCGCTTAAAATAACCCTTTAATGACAACCATGTTTGAGATGTGGGTTTTTTGTGATGGTGAACATGCAAACTAGGTGATAATACATTTCCTAGCGTTTTTGCTTTCCTTGGCACTATTCTTGTAATGACAGGATTATCTTGCAAAATGTGTAGATTGCGTCGCACTATCTGGGAAATGGACCTAAAATAAGGACTATGATTAAGAACCAAAACTGGCAAGCAGTTTTTTTTATTTAATTTCATCCTAGTTTTATTAATTAACCCCTTACCGACCCAGGGCGTATTAGTACACCCCAGGCCATCACCCCCGGTTCAGTGAGGGCTCCGGCGCCGAGCCCGCACTGAACCGGGCACATGTCAGCTGCTTATTACAGCTGACATGTGCCCGCAACAGCCGCGTGTGGAATCGCGATCCACCCGCGGCTGTAAACATGTTAAATGCCGCTGTCAATCTCTGACAGCGGCATTTAACATCGCCGCGCCGGAAGCGCGGCCTTAGCCCCGCCCATCGGTGACCCTGTCACGTGATCGCGGGTCACCGATGGGTGGTCATGACAACCCTGGGTCTGCAGCAGACCCCAGTGGTTGTCATGTAAAGATTACTATGAGCGCAACCTAGTGGTCGGCGCTCATAGTACAGGAGCATTTCTGCTGCATACAGGGGAACTACTGGTCCCCTGTATATAGCAGAGGCGATTGGACAGTTGCTGCTTCTAGTCTCCTATGGAAACTATAGAAGCAAGCAAAAAGTAAAAAAAAAGGTTTTCAAAAATATAAAAAAAAATTTAAAAAATATAAAAGTTTAAATCACCCCCATTCAAAATAAAATAATAAAAAAGAACCTATACATGTTTGGTGTCTACGATCTTGTAATGACATGGAGAATAAGAATGGCAGGTCAGTTTTAGCATTCAGTGAATGTGGTAAAAAAAATAAAAACATCTGTGGTATTGCACTTTTTTTGCAATTTCACCGCACTTGGAATTTTTTTCCCGTTTTCCAGTACATGATACGGTAAAACTAGTAATGGCATTGGAAAGTAAAATTTATCCCGCAAAAAATAAGCCCTCACACGGCCATATTGACCAAAAAAAAAAACGCTATGGCTCTGGGAACAAGGGGAGCAAATAACGAAAATGCAAAAAGGGAAAATCCCATGGTCGCGAAGGGGTTAAGTCCGTCCTATTCCTAGTATTTGCAATCTGTTGTGCTCTGTTTAGGCACCAATTGGGATAGTGTCGATCAGAAAGGCGCTGTCTGAAGGTATGTGCACACGATGCAGAAATGAAGCAGAAAATTTCTGCATCATTTCTGCATCTCCCTGGCAGAAAAAACGCATGCAGATTGTGCATGCGTTTTTCCTGCGGAATACATGCAGATTCACATGCGTTTCCGCATGTGGATTGACAAGCGCTTTCCAGGCGATTTTAGCATCACCTGGAAAGTGCTTGACAACTAGGTCACACTATATAAATCCATGCAACCGGCATGGATTTATATAGTGTGACCCGAGAGAGTGGTAAAAATTAAAAATAAATGTGTACTTTACCCTCCGATGGCCCGCGCTGTCCTGCTCACTCCGTTCTCCCTCGCCGGCAACTTTGAATTGAAAGACCTGCCGACGTCAGCGTCAAGTGACCCGTCACATGACTGACGTCAGCTCAGGTCCTTCAACTCACTGCAAAGTGCCGGGAACCAAGCAGGAGCTGTGCGCAGGCCGACAGAAGGTAAGTATACATTTATTTTTTATTTTATTCTTTTTTTTTTTACAGATTTTTTAATGGTACCTGGGTGTGGATGAGACTCTCCTCTCCTCCACACCCAGGTACCATCCGCACATTAGAACGCGCCAATTACGCAAGTACAGATGCAGTCTTGCGGAATTGGCGCGTTCTAATGCAAGTCAATGGCGGCGAAAACGCAGCGTTTCTGCAAAATTAATGGACATGCTGCGGATTTTTGAGTGCAGCGTTTACGCTGCGGAAAAATCCGCATCATGGGCACAGCACATGCGGATTTCAATTGGGGGAACATTGCTGCCCTTCTACCATGCGTTTTTAATGCGTTTACGCAGCTGCAAAAACGCCGCGGAAACGCATCGTGTGAACTCAGCCTGATAGTCCTGGATTCTAGGTCAGAGCACTGCAGCTGCAATTCCGCTCAGCTCTAATAAATTCACCCACAGGAACAGCTTTGTTAACATGAAAAGGGTGGAATGAACGAGCATCCAAAATTGTATTACCTGCTGAAGGTTTTCTGTAGGTTTTAGTTACAATTGTACAATTATTGACACCAATAAGTTCCAAATCCAGGAATACCATTTTTTTCACCATGATGACTATGTGTGAAATGCAAGTTAAACTGGTTGTCATTAAGGTAAGAGATGAAATTTGGAATCTCTGATACCGCCCCCTCCCAAACAATGATCATATCACCTATATACCTAGCATATAATTTTATTGAAGATGAAAACGGATTATGGATAGTATACATAAAACACTCTTTCCACCATGCCATAGTCAAATTGGCTACGGATGGTGAGAATTTGGCTCCCATCGCCACTCCGCTAATTTGCAAAAATAACTTTCCATTAAACATAAAATAATTATGGCGGAGTAGAAATGAGAGCACATTTTCTATATTTCTATATACTCTTTAAGTTCAGGTGTGTAAGAACTGTACCTGTCCAGGTGGTATTGGACAGCCATAATAGCTATGTGTTGGGGAATGCTGGTGTAAAGAGAAGAAACATCACAAGAAACCCAGGTGTATCTGTGGGACCATATGCAAAACATCACGAGAATCCTGTAAAAAACCCGGTATTCTTTGTACCAATGATTGTGAGGCACTATCTAGCTATGCGCCCAAATGCTCGTTTAACGAGCCTATTCCTGACACTATTGGTCTTATAGAAATAGGTGATAACGGTTTAGGTGTTTTAGGCAGCGCATGGATGATAGGAATAATGGGTGATGTTACTTCAAGGAATTCCGTTTCTTTTTTTTTGTCAGTATACCCAAAGAAAAACCTTCATCAATTACTTTTTTTAGTTTTTTTCTGCAAAAAATAAAGTAGGGTCACTAGCAAGTGGTAAATAAGTTTTACTGTCCTGCAAGTGCGACTCTATAGCAGCCAGTTTCAGTTATAATGGCGCTATTGGTGCAAAATAGTTTAGCAGCCCGCACCTGCCTGGAATTGGTAGTACTATTATCCATGATGAAAATCCGGATAAAAAAAAACAACAATATACAACAACACACCCCAAAACAATAGAAAAGTGTGCAGACAACTTGGTCTGTCAAAAAGTCTGGTGCTAAGTCAAAAAGGGGAGCACGAAAAATCAAGTACAGTAATATGAATAAAGAGAAAGTTTCAGCTCACCCCTGAGATGTAATCCCAGTCTGGCATGGAGCACGGAGTCCTCGCTGCTGCACAGTGCCTGGGGCAATGAGGAAGTGAAGATGGATCCAGCTCAACACACCAGGCAGTTGATTAAAATTCAACAATCTTTATTGGCAAATCCTTTTAAAAATTTGTAGAAAAGGCAAAAAATGGACATCTCAGACAACAAAGCATATATTATGGGGTGGTGTGTAAAAAAAAATGCCATACGCGTTTTTATTTATTTATTTTTTTTTTTCACATTTTTTTTTTTTTTTTTTTTAATCCATACGCTCCATTAGGGCTTAATCTCAGATGACAAATTATGTTATATTATCAAAAACTCAAAAACGTAATATTGAGTCTAAAAGGAAAGAGAGAAAGAAGAAAAGGATATATATATTTTTTTTCGTTTATTCATTTTTCTCTTAACATATATGCTCCACCAGGGCTTAATCTCAGATGAGAAATTATGTTATATTATCAAAAACGTAATACTGAGTCAAAAAGGATGAAGACAGAGAGAGGATAAAAAAAAAATGTAAAAAAAAAAAAAAGTATATATATATATTTTTTGAGTTTTCTGCAGTTAATCTGTTTATTCATGCACATATTTATCGTCTGCAGGTTGTGTGGCCCCCTTTTTTCTTTTCTCCTCCCTTTTTCTTTTGGGATATTTTCTACTCTTACTTGTACAGGTTTTCTCAGAATATTCTTTTTCATAGCCAGTGCTCAAGAGTTTTTTTTACTCGAAACACGTATGGCATTTTTTTACACACCACCCCATAATATACGCTTTGTCGTCTGAGATGTCCATTTTTTGTTTTTTTCTACAAATTTTTAAAAGGATTTGCCAATAAAGATTGTTGAATTTTAATCAATTTCCTGGTGTGTTTGTCTCGCCCAGTAGGATATAAGGGACTCGTTACCCGGGCCTTTTACTTTGTTTAGGATGTCACGGCAGTCGGCTCCCGGGCCCGTACTCTGGGGTCTCTCTTGAAAAAGGGGTTTTAGTGTACAGTTTGTCTCGTGACGCCACCTGTGGAGGGAGATGATTATCCCAATACCAGCATTATAGGCTCCTTAAACAACAGTGAAGCTGACTCGCCCCCTGGGCCGTGGGGCACTCGGAACCGGACAATAGGGGGACGATGGGGGTAGTAGTGGCGACCCGGTCCCGTGGGTCAGGGTGGTCAGACCAGTGGCAGTCTTTTAGATGTTTTAGATAATGTCCGACTACGCCACCCGTGGATTGCGGTTATTAGGAACCGCCGCTGCAAGACAGTCCGCTGGGGCTGATGATGTATGCAGCTGGGATGGTGTGACTCCCCACGGGAAGAGTGCGGCCCCAGGGCAGTGTAGTGGTTGGTGGGAGTGATGGTGATGAGAGTCCCAGTACCGGTAGTGCTGGAGGAGCGAAAGAGCACACAGACAACGTACTGCAGTCCAATGTCTTTTACTCACAGTTCAGGTACTCCAGGTCACTTCTGTACAGGTAGTGACCGCCCGAGCCGTGCTGCGTCCACCAGGTGTGGGGCTCGGTCAACTCCCAGGCAGTTCAGGAGTATGGCTCAGGACCCCCTTTTGTCCTTTCTCTGGCCTGCCTCACCAGTGACCCACTTTTGTCCAGCTGCCGCGGACTTGTGCGGTTAAACGTGGGCCCCGTCCTCCGCTGTCCTATATGGTGACTTCCTAGTGACGCGCCCCTGGGCCTACTTGGTGTAGCGTTGCGCACGCGGGGACTACCCGGAGCCGGGCCTGTTGGGGGTAGTAGTCTCGTGGCGGTGACCCGGTCCGTGCCCAGGGAGTCAAACTGTGTGGCTGAGTATTAGCAGTAGATGTTGGAGGACTACGCCACCCGTTGAACGCAGCTATGGAGCTGCCGCTGCAGGGCAGACCGCTGAAGCCGGTGGAAGGATTGTGCAGCGTGGATGGTATAACCCCCAACGGGAGGGGTATGGCCTCAGGGCAGCCGACGTGGATGAAGGGGGTAGCAGGAACCACTCAGAGACGGTGCGGTGTAGTTTTGGGTCTTTACTGGTGACAAGGTAGACCCTCCCGGAGTACTGGCTAGCGATCGGGGCCTGGTCAGTCCGTGAGCTGATGGGATCTCCCCTGGCCAGGCGGAGTTGTAGGCCTCCCCAACTAATCGTACTCTTCTGGCTACCTTGCTAGAGGCTGATAAAAGTAGCCCACGTCCCTAAGTGTACCGTGTGGTGCTCACCCGTATGGCCGGTGACTCGGGGCCTTCTGGTAGCTTCCGCTCCACGTTGCGGTGCTGGTCCCTTGCGTGTGACCGTGCCTTCGGGTTTCTTGGCCAGAGGACCTGAAATCCCCTGCCGGGCGGTTTCTGCTGCTGGGTAAGGATTAATCCCCACAGCCTCGGACTCCGGGTCCGGTAAGAATTCTTCAATCAGGGCGAGCTCTACAGCTTCCAGCCCCTGATCTCTTTTAGCACAGCTCCCACAGAGCTCCTGATCTTTCTTTCCCTAAAGCTGCTCCACTACAGACCAGACTGTGTCTCTGTCTGTGTTCTCTGCTCTTTCTCTCTCTAACCCTGCCTCAGCCCTAGTTTTATATAGGGGAAGTTCTTCCCCTCCCAGGACTGGGCAGGAGGTGTGGCATGCATAGGATTCCTGACCAGGAGACCTCCCACCTGCTCACAGACGTAATATTGCTATTACTGTGGAAACCAGACTCCTGGGGTGCCACACTAGCAGGTTTGCTGAGGTGTCGCACCAATAAATGATCACGACGACCGGTCTTTGGCTGAGGGTAGTTTCTCCTCCACCAACTTGGGATCCGGTACCCTTAATCTGCCTGACCCTTCACCCTGGATTCTCGTGGGTTCTTAGGGTCCCTTCCACCTTCTTGTTCCTGAGCCCTTCTGTTTCTCTGTCTCTTCTTCTCCTTTTCTGTTCCTTCCTGTTCCTCTCTCTTGGAGCTGGGATGAGCCACAATCTCAGCTCCCCTTCACCTCCTCCTCGGCCTCTCACTAGGCCCTCCTGGAGTAGAGCTCCCACGGAGCCTCTACTCCCTGTCTTCTCCTCTCTGGACAGAACCTAGATCTAAGATGGTGCCCACCTTTTATACCTCCCTCTGACCATGAGCCCAGGTGACCAGCAACCAATGGGCTCCTACCTACGCTCAGGAAACAACCCCTATCTGCCCCTACAGCACTGGGTGTTCCACCCCCCTCCCCACTCCAGACAGGGACATAGTCGGTCGTGCCTGCACTTCTGTCTAGTGGGAGCACCGTTGAGCTGTCCCTCGGAAATGGGGTGTGTGTGCTGTATGCAGCTAACTGAGCCCTGGTCCACACTCCATCCTTACCCGGGAGTGGAATATCACACCTCTGGTCTGAGGTGCAATACCTCTGTAGCGGCCGAACCCTCGGGGCGCTACATTCCCCCCTGGTAAAGCACAGCACGTCCTCGGGCTGGAAAAGAGCAAAAACAGTTGATTACAGGACATGCAAAAACTTTTTAAAACTTTTCACATTTAGAAGCAGACAACACAGCTTTATGGGACACACTTTTCTTTTCACTAGACATTATGAAAACACTTTCAATACTTCCGGAACTCTTTTGTATAAAACATCTCGTAAAACATTTGCATTATCACCTAGCAGCATATAAAACTTTTTCATGTAAAACATTTTTAGGCAAGACACATTCTTGTATTCTTGGATCATGGCCGCGGTGCAACTTGCGACCAGGTGTCCTTCCCTCTTAAAGGTGCAACAAAACTTGTCTTGAGGTAGACGTTGCAGGCTTTTTATAAAACCAGTAGGGGGCGCTTTAGGAAGCGCAACTATATACAAGGGATTGGCCGTTCCCAGTCCTCGGCCGGTTTTGGGGAGGGGAATGGCTGCTCACAGTCCTCAGCCTGGTAAAGGGAAGAGGGATGGCTGCTCTCAGTCCTCAGCCAGGTTACTTAGGGGATAGGGCAACAGTCAAACAGTCCTATATCAGTCCCAACGGGGACCACACTCATTTTGAAACAGTCCCAAACAGTTCCTTTGTACCCTGACGGGTAACTATATACACTGGTATGCTACTTTCACTGGTAGCGATACCCTCCAGCTGCTCCTTGCTCCTCATAATCTTCAGGCCCGTCCGGGCCCTCCTGGTACTCAGAGTCCGAGTAGTGCTGTTCCTCCTCCTCCTCTACTACTCTGTGGACGTGGAGGGCGTACCATCCCTTCACGCCTTGGTGTCGGGTGTAAGACACCACATCCCCTGGAAATAGATCCCGCCCTCGATGACCCTCCGGCAGGTGGCTCTCCACATCCCTCCTCGTCACGAACACGTCGCTGATGGTCTCGGGGTCTCGGATGAAACCCCAGCCGCGCTCCATCTGGAACTTCACAACAGTCCCGGTGACTCGGGGACTGCGGGCAGTTCGGGGATCTCGCCGGGCCTTCATTTTCTGCTCCACGCTCTGGACCTGCAGCTTCTCTTGTTTCACGCGCCGTTCTCGCTGCTCCCTCTCAAACATTTCCAGCTGTTGGCGGCAGGCCTCCCGCCGTTCGGCTGCGTCCGCCCATGTTTCCTTCGTGAACCCCATTAGGTCCTCCCCTGTGGGGTCCCATTCAAACTTGGCATCCTCCAACGGCAGCTGGGGGTTTTCCTGAGGCGCCGGAGCAGGTATGAGGGGCTCAGATGGTACTTCAACCTCCGCGGGCGGGCTCTTCCGAAAGCGGGGGTTGACAAACTCGGGGGGCCAGATGAAAGGCAGCCCATCCGGACTGGTATGTTGGGCGAAAAGATCTGCGCCCAGTGGTGGTACTGCAGAGGCAGGGGGCGCGAGAGGGTTGGCGGCGCCCGGGGGTACGTGGCCTTGCGACCAGGCCCGCGCAGGGCGTTTCCTAGTTGCACCCTGGGGTGGTACAGCAGGTGCAGGGGGTTCCGTCGGGGCAGCGGCGCCCGGGGGCGCTAGGCCTTGCGGCCGTGCCTGCGACAGTGGTTTGCTAAGCACGCCCGGGGTCAGAGGGCACGGCGTGGGGCAGGGCTCTCCAGCAGCGTCGACGGTCTGGGGGCCGGTTGATGGCGGTGGAGGCATGGTGTCGACGGCGGGTCCAGGTACGTTAGGCTCCGCAACAGGGTGCAGGGGCAGGTCGGCGGCCCCAGGGTTCGGGGTAGGGGCGTCTCCGTTACCTGCTTCTGCTGTCGCTGCGTCATCTTCAGCCTCCGCTCCGCCTTCACTGCCCCCGGTGGCTGGTGTGCTGCCGGATGTCGACGGCGCCTCCTGCTGCAGGGTCACAGCCCGCCAGGCCACTTCTTCTTTCCACCCGGCGATCACGTCCTGCTGCACCCGGACCATCCTCCGGTCCAGCTCCTCCAGCGCCGCCCGCCCATACTCGGGGTCCTCCTTGGGGAGGTGGGCTAGCAGCTCTGTGAGGCTGCATGATGGTGTGGCTTGCAGCAGGCCCCTTGCCAAAGTGCTGGAGCTGGTTCCTTTCTCCATCTCCGGGTGCGGCCTGGCCAGACTGATCCAGACCACCCCCTGCCCCGCAGTTTTCTTCTCTTTCCGCCCCCATGAGGGGTGGGTCCTGGGGCATTCTGCTGACAATCACTCTCAGGGGCAGCCCCCCCACGTTGACGGACATTTCTACAGCCGGGCTCATCGTTGTTGGGGGCGGGCTTCCTCTTTGGCGCCATTCTGGGACCCGGCCCACGACGGGAGGCGGCCTCCTGTGGTCTTTTGGCGCGCACATTATGGCGCTCGTTCTTCTAGGGCGGGCGCCATCTTTAGTACAACGAAACAGTCTCTTTTCAGGCGCGCAATACCCGTTGCTAGCGGGCACGAAATCCTGCCGACTACGCCAAAGCTGACTCGCCCCCTGGGCCGTGGGGCTCTCAGAACCGGGCAATAGGGGGACGATGGGGGTAGTAGTGGCGACCCGGTCCCATGGGTCAGGGTGGTCACACCAGTGGCAGTCTTTTAGATGTTTTAGATAATGTCCGACTAGGCCACCCGTGGATTGCGGTTATTAGGAACCGCCGCTGCAAGGCAGTCCGCTGGGGCTGATGATGTATGCAGCTGGAATGGTGTGACTCCCCACGGGAAGAGTGCGGCCCCAGGGCCGTGTAGTGGTTGGTGGGAGTGATGGTGATGAGAGTCCCAGTACCGGTAGTGCTGGAGGAGCGAAAGAGCACACAGACAACGTACTGCAGTCCAATGTCTTTTACTCACAGTTCAGGTACTCCAGGTCACTTCTGTACAGGTAGTGACCGCCCGAGCCGTGCTGCGTCCACCAGGTGTGGGGCTCGGTCAACTCCCAGGCAGTTCAGGAGTATGGCTCAGGACCCCCTTTTGTCCTTTCTCTGGCCTGCCTCACCAGTTACCCACTTTTGTCCAGCTGCCGCGGACTTGTGCGGTTAAACGTGGGCCCCGTCCTCCGCTGTCCTATATGGTGACTTCCTAGCAGGTTTGCTGAGGTGTCGCACCAATAAATGATCACGACGACCAGTCTTTGGCTGAGGGTAGTTTCTCCTCCACCAACTTGGGATCCGGTACCCTTAATCTGCCTGACCCTTCACCCTGGATTCTCATGGGTTCTTAGGGTCCCTTCCACCTTCTTGTTCCTGAGCCCTTCTGTTTCTCTGTCTCTTCTTCTCCTTTTCTGTTCCTTCCTGTTCCTCTCTTTTGGAGCTGGGATGAGCCACAATCTCAGCTCCCCTTCACCTCCTCCTCGGCCTCTCACTAGGCCCTCCTGGAGTAGAGCTCCAACGGAGCCTCTACTCCCTGTCTTCTCCTCTCTGGACAGAACCTAGATCTAAGATGGTGCCCACCTTTTATACCTCCCTCTGACCATGAGCCCAGGTGACCAGCAACCAATAGGCTCCTACCTACGCTCAGGAACCAACCCCTATCTGCCCCTACAGCACTGGGTGTTCCACACCCCTCCCCACTCCAGACAGGGACATAGTCGGTCGTGCCTGCACTTCTGTCTGGTGGTAGCACCGTTGAGCTGTCCCTCGGAAATGGGGTGTGTGTGCTGTATGCAGCTAACTGAGCCCTGGTCCACACTCCATCCTTACCCGGGAGTGGAATATCACACCTCTGGTCTGAGGTGCAATACCCCTGTAGCGGCCAAACCCTCGGGGCGCTACATACCCATGTACACCCGAGAGGCCAAGAAGACCACAACCCCACGCGTATGTTTCCCCTAGTGGACAGACCTCCCGCATTCCCAGGGACGGCCTTAGGCAGAGCCTGTAAGAGAACCAGTATACAATAACGGCCATAGGGATAAATAACACACAACAAGGAAAGAAGGTATGTATGAAAAGACAGAGAGCACCAAATATATACCAACATGATTTTATTATTCATCAAGACCGGATGGACATGCAAAAATTAAAAGCATTTAAAAAGCACAAAGCTTAAATCCAACAGTATACCACATTGAAATATAATAGTGGTCAAGACCTCAAGAAAATATAGTCACATTACTTTGCTTAGACATTAGACAGTTAACTCAGGGATTAGCTCATCAGTTGGGAGGGGTTAGAGTAGTTTTTATAGAAAAGAATATCTGGGTTGCAGGTAGTTAGTCAGGGTGTGAGTCCATGACACGGACACCTTTACTGGTACAGTGCCTGTATAAGAGAGAGCAGAGTGGAGAAGGAAGGCTGAACATACAGGGAGACAGGTTCCAGCAAGCAGATACAGTGGTGAAGAGAGTGTTTTATCAGCGCACATTTTCTGACAGAATGAGGATACATTTGATGCTCAATTTGGATGCCAGCACAGTCCTGGGCTTAAAGCCAGCAAGAGGTACTGGGAAGCAGGCCTCTGTATCCTTCATTAGGAGAATTTCAGTTGGGTCACTGAGGAAGTGGAAGATGGTGGATCTCAGGACAGAATGAGGACGAAAACTGAAAAGGCATATAACCAACGATATTTCACTAACTAAAGACCATGTCTTAATCTGTATGCTGCAGCCGTGTGTAGAAGAATTGCACAGTAAAAGTGAGCCTGTTAATCCAGATCTAAGATCTCCTGTCCTGTTTGAAGCTGGTTCCGGTCCCATGGACAATGTAACAGTGAGTAAAGAAAATCCTCCATCACACAATACACTGCACTCTCAATCCTTTATACAACCCCTGGCAAAAATTATGGAATCACCGGGCTCGGAGGATGTTCATTCAGTTGTTTAATGTTGTTGAAAAAAAGCAGATCACAGACATGGCACAAAACTAAAGTCATTTCAAATGGCAACTTTAGGGCTTTAAGAAACACTAAAAGAAATCAAGATAAAAAATGTGGTACTCAGTAAGGCTATGTGCCCACGATGCGTTTTTCAAGCGTTTACGCTGCGGAATTTTCGCAGCGTAAACGCTTGGGAAACGCTTGGTAAACCTTCCCCCATGGTCTCCAATGCAATTCCGAACTTTCAATGCCCATGCTGCGTATTTTTCCCCAGAGTTTATGCTGCGCTCAAAAATCCGCAGCATGTCCATTAATTTTGCGGAAGCACTGTGTTTTTGCCGCCATTGACTTGCATTAGAACGCGCCAATTCCACAAGACTGCATCTGTACTTGCGTAATTGGTGCGTTCTAATGTGCAGATGGTACCCGGGTGTAGAGGAGAGGAGAGTCTCATCCACACCCAGGTACCATTAAAAAAAAGAATAAAATAAAAAATAAAGATTATATTCACCTTCCGACGGCCCCCGGACTCCTTCTCTTCGCTTGCTGACAGATCGCGCAGGACTGAAGGACCTGCGCTGACGTCATAGTCATGTGATGGCAGGTCTTTTCAGTACCACGATCTGACGGCAGCCAGCACAGGAGCGCTGCAATTCTCGGGGGCCATCGGAAGGTAAGTATTAGTTTAATTTTTTATTTTTAACCACTCTCTCGGGTCACACTATATAAATCCACGCCCGTTTGCATGGATTTATATAGTGTGACCTAGTTGTCACAAGCACTTTCAAAGTGACGCTAATCGCTTGGAAAGCGCTTGTCAATCTGCATGCGGAAATGTCAGTGAATAACGCTTCATTTCCGCATGTTCCTGGCAGGAAAACGCATGTACAATCCGCATGCGTTTTTTTCTGCCGGGGAGATGCAGAAACGCTCAGGAAAAAATCCGGAGCATTTCTACATCGTGGGCACATAGCCTAAGGGTAATTTTTTTCAGACCAAGCAGAGGGAAAAAATCATGGAATCACTCAATTCTGAGGAAACAATTATGGAATCACCCTGTAAATTTTTATTTCCAAAACTAACACCTGCATCAAATTAGATCTGCTCTTTGGTCTGCATCTATAAAGGAGTGATCGCACCTTGGAGAGCTGTTGCACCAAGTGGACTGACATGAATCATGGCTCCAGCACGAGAGATGTCAATTGAAACAAAGAAGAGGATTATCAAACTCTTAAAAGAAGTTAATCATCACGCAATGTTGCAAAAGATGTTGGTTGTTCACAGTCAGCTGTGTCTAAAATCTGGACCAAATGCAAACAATATGGGAAGGTTGTTAAAGGCAAAAACATACTGGTAGACCAAGGAAGACATCAAAGCGTCAAGACCGGAAACTTAAAGCAATATGTCTCCAAAACAGGAAATGCACAACAAAACAAATGAGGAACGAATGGGAGGAAACTGGAGTCAATGTCTGTGACCGAACTGTAAGAAACCGCCTAAAGGAAATGGGATTTGCATACAGAAAAGCTAAACATAAGCCATCATTAACACCTAAAGAGGAAAAAACAAGGTTACAATGGGCTAAGGAAAAGCAATCGTGGACCGTGGATGACTGGATAAAAGTCATATTCAGTGATGAATCTCGAATCTGCATTGGGCAAGGTGATGATGCTGAAACTTTTGTTTGGTGCCGTTCCAATGAGATTTATAAAGATGACGGCATGAAGAGAACATGCAAATTTCCACAGTCATTGATGATATGGGGCTGCATGTCAGGTAAAGGCACTGGGGAGATGGCTGTCATTACATCTTCAATAAATGCCCAAGTTTACATTGATATTTTGGACAGTTTTCTTATCCCATCAATTGAAAGGATGTTTGGGGATGATGACATCATTTTTCAAGATGATAATGCATCCTGCCATAGAGCAAACAAAAACTGTGAAAACATTCCTTGAAAAAAGACACATAAGGTCAATGTCATGGCTGCAAATAGTCCGGATCTCAATCCAATTGAAAATCTTTGGTGGAAGTTGAAGAAAATGGTCCATGACAAGGCTCCAACCTGCAAAGCTGATCTGGCAACCGCAATCAGAGAAAGTTGCAGCGAAATTAATGATGAGTACTGTTTGTCACTCATTAAGTCCATGTGACTCTCCCCCTGGGCCGTGGGGCACTCGGATTCCGGCAATAGGGAAACGATGGGGGTAGTGGTGGCACCCCGGTTCCATGGCTCAGGGTGGTCAGACCGGTGGTAGTCTGCTATGCCCTGTTGGTATGTCCGACTACGCCACCCGTGGATTGCGGTCAGTGCGAACCGCCGCTGCCAGGCAGACCGCTGGGGCTGATGATGTATGCAGCTGGGGTAGTGTGACTCCCCACGGGAAGAGTGCGGCCCCAGGGCAGTATAATGGAGGATGGGGGTGATGGTGTAGGGAGTCCCAGTACCGTTAGTGCTGGAGGAGCAAGGAGCACACAGACAACAGGTTGCACTCCAGGGTCTTTACTAGAACAGGTGAACTGACCCACAAACAGTCCCGGCTAAGAGGGGACCTGGATGTCTGAGAGCAAATGGGAAGTTGGTCCTGGTCAGGGTGAGGGTGTAGGCCTACCGTGCTCTCTGCGCTCCTTCTGGCTATCTCCTCCTTATAGGGTAACAGCCCACGTTCCCGAGCTCACCGTGTCCTCTCGCCCGTATGGTTTGCAACGTGGGTCCCTTTCTACTCTCGGCCTGGTACGGCTTTGCTGGTCCCTTCTGCTGTGGCGGAGCCTCCGGGCTTCTTAGGCCAAGGAACATACAATCTCCTGTGGACTGGTTATCTGCTGCAGGACGTGGAATCCTCACAGCCTCAGACACCAAAGTCTGATAAATTTGGTTCTTTGTCTGCCAGGACAGGCGTACTTCACCTCTTGTCCCTGGCTTGTGGCTCTCCTACTGCCACACGTCCTCTTAGGGTGCAACACAACTGTTTCTCTCTGCTCTGGGACACCTCTCAGTCCTGAGACAGGTCGTCCAGTTCTCTCTAACCCTGCCCCCAGTTCCAGCTTTTATAGGGGCAGCCTGCTACCCCTACTGGCCTGAGACAGGAGGTATTGCATGCTAATGTTCCCCTGACTAGAAAACCTCCCCCTTGCTCTCAGACACAGCTTTATTATATTTGTGGCATCCAGGCCAGGGTGACACACATGCCTCAGAGACTGAAAGCTGTTATTAAAGGCAGAGGTGGTGCAACAAAATACTAGTGATGTATTGGAGTGTTCTTTTGTATCTTTGTTTTTCATGATTCCATAATTTTTTCCTCAGAATTGAGTGATTCCATAATTTTTTCCCTCTGCTTGGTCTGAAAAAAATTATCTCTACTGAGTACCACATTTTTTATCTTGATTTCGTTTAGTGTTTCTTAAAGCCCTAAAGTTGCCATTTGAAATGACTTTAGTTTTGTGCCATGTCTGTGATCTGCTTTTTTTCAACAACATTAAACAACTGAATGAACATTCTCTGAGCCCGGTGATTCCATAATTTTTGCCAGGGGTTGTAGAAGAGGGGACTCAGGGCGAAGAGAACTCAGTTCCGGCCCACAGCATGTTGATACCGGCCCTGTGCCTCCCCCCTTCACTTACAACACTGAAATTCATAGGGAGTTTCCACCCAAAGTGAGCTAATATTACTTTTTTTGTAAATTGTGAAATTTGAAAGTTGCTTCTGAGAGGGTACTCTGCCCCATGCGCAGTTGGTGAAATTTCTAACTACTGCCGGTAACAAGCCTCGCTGTGGACCGCCAGTTCGACCCAAGATCATACTAACAACTTTTCATCAGCAGCATTTGTAACATACACTACTGGAGCAGACATTTTTAAGCTGTTGGGGGCAGTGTGTCCCATTGTCTTGGTGTGAAATTGTTTATCAGCTTTCACAGTTAAAGATGAAAACATGCTCTGTGGGTGAAATTTATTATCAGCTTTTGTGGGGGAAATGTGATAACATGCTCTGTGGGTGAAATTTATTATCAGCTTCTGTGGGGGAAATGTGGAAACATGCTCTGTGGGTGAAAATTTTAACTGGACAAGAAGGCAATTGTCCTGCTCTTACCCCCATTTATCTTCCTTTTGTAGCCCCATAGCCCTAACTATGACCATTTTACATCCATTCTAAAGCAACGAAGTTCAGGTCCCCTTTGACTTGTATTGGGTGCAGGTTCAGGTCCAGGATCAAGATCGAGGTCAAGTTCGGACCCAAGCCAAGGTTTTTACTGTATTTTTGTCTAACCCAGCGAACCCGAACATCCACAGGCTCGCTCATCTTTAGACAATACTCCTTCCACTTTGCTATTTATGTGTAAACACATGTACCCTTTTTATTGTCCAACTCTCTGAAAAAACTTCTACTGTCTCAGTTGCCTGTCTATTTTATAACTATTTGTCTACGCACAAAAGACATCCAGTGTTGGTACTGCAGGGGTCTTTTGTCCTAAAAGGAGCTGCTGTGTATTAATTTCCTACTTCTTTATGCCCATTATACAAGTCTAACTTTAAGACTATGTTCACACATTGCGTTTTTTCAACGTTCTTTTATGCTTTTTTTTATGCACATTTTCTGCTGCGTTTTACAGTACCAGGAAAGTTTATGAGATTCCAGAAATCTCATGCACATACCTTGGTTTTTGTTTCATCAGTATTTTGTGCTTTGGATGTTTTTTGCAGAATAGAGCATGTCACTTCTTTCAGCGTTTTTTCAGCTTTTTCACCCATTGGAAGTAATGGGTGGTGAAAAACGCTGAAAAAAACACCAAAAAACACAGATGTCAGTTTTTTCAGCGTTTTTTGTGCCAAAACCTGATGAAATAGAATGAGATTTTTTTTTTCACTGAACTTTATGTACATGCATAAAAAGACAAAATTGTAGTGAAAAAAATGCAGTGAAAAACGCAGCAAAAAACTAGCAAAATCGTGAACAAACTTTCCTGGCAAGAGATTAGTTTTTGCTGCAGAAAAAAATGCTGAAAAAATGCAACGTGTGAACATAGCCTAATAGTGTCAGCTATAATGCCAGCTCTTGTCCTACTGCAAAAAAGAAAGAGGAAGAGGAAGGTGGGGTGAATGCCCCCTCCCTGGTGCTGTACAGATTTTAATATTTTCTATGATTCTCAGCGGACAGGTGAGGAATATGGTGGTTTATTACTTTTCATTTTATAGCAATAAATGGGAAAAATAGGGTCAGGGAGCATTTATTTAAAATAAAGGACTCTGTGTCTTTCTTTCAATTAAAGGACTTTATTCTGGCTGTGTATTTTTTACAATATGACTATGGAGTTAGTAATGGGGGTGTCTTAGAGACACCTCTCCATAACTAACCCCTGGGCTTGATGTCAGCGGTCATAAAACATCTGACATCAATCCCACAAATATTACCCCACTTGCCACCACACCAGGGTAAGTGGGAAGAGCCGGGCAAAGCGCCAGAATTGGCGCATCTAATAGATATGCCTTTTCTGGGGCGGCTGCGGGCTGCTACTTTTAGGTGGGGGAGGGACAATCTCCATGGCCCCTTCCCAGTCTGAGAATACCAGCCCCTAGCTGTCTGCTTTAGCTTGACTGATTGTCAAAAATGAGGGGGGACCCCACGCATTTTTTTAATTTTTTTATTTAAATAATTAAAAAAAAAGTCTTGAGACCCCTCTATTTTTGATAACCAGCAATCATAAAGCTGACAGCTGGGGGCTGCAGCCCGCAACTGTCGGCTTTACTTGCGCTAGTTAGCAAAAATAGAGGGGACTGCACATAATTTTTTTTTTTATTTATTTATAGCACAGGTGCTGGCAGATGAATACTCTCATCAGCCTGCTGAACACAAACACTAACATATACTTCCTGGAGAAGTCCGTGTTTGGGGTCTGTGCACGGACACTAGGTGTTCGGTATGGATCCTGAACTTTACTGTAGCAGTGGTGGTCGGTCTCCAAGGCAAAAAGTTGTCAACAAAAGTGATAATAAGAATGGCTTGCAATTTACCTTTTAATAACATTTACAAAGGGATTACTTTTTACAAGCACTATCCAATAATAGAAATAACTCTTTAACTGCTTCACTCGTCAGCCATAATTGTGTCTGCTCGTCCCGAGAAACCATTTACACGCTTGTTGCACAGATGTTTGTTGAAGCAGAAACGTTTCTGGAGTCTCCATCAGTCGTCCGCAGATGATCTGTGGTTTCATCTTGCATCCGGTTAAGACCTAAACCTTTCAGCATTTTCCAAAAATGCTTTCTAAATTTTGTACCAACAAAAAAGTACAGGACAGGGTTGAGACAAGCATGGAAGTAAGCTATAGCTTCCATTACAACGCTCGTAATTGTAAAGGAATCTGATGTGAATCCCTTATTGAGGACTTTAGCCAGGACAAGGGCATTATGAGGCAACTGTGTAGCTATAAATACAACCACTATGACCACAATTATGTTCATTGACTTCCTCTTCTGAACGCCTCTGGCATTAACCAAGGTCCAGAGAATAAAGCTGTAACAAAGCACCATTGAGGCCAAGGGAATTAGAAATCCCACTGTCATCTAGAATGAAACCACCACGATCTCCATGATGGGAGGGTAGTATTCTTCAAAACATTCCTTCCGGTCACGGCTGTTGCTGTATATGAACTGGGGAATGGAAAGGAGCAGAGCCAGGGTCCAGAGGAGGACGCACACCCCGTACCGCCACTTGTGTTTAGTCACCTGGTATTTAGCTGCCTTAGTGACTTTAGTGATAGAAATAAACCTGTCAAATATGATTGAGGTGAGCGTGAGCATGGACGTAAATAAATTCACCCTGTATGTGATCCTTATGATCTTACACAGGAAGTCTCCAAAAACCCAGGCATGTGCCGATTCATATGCCAAGAATGGGAGGGTGAGCAGAAACAAGATGTCTGCAATGGCCAAATTCACCAAAAAGGTGTCGGTCAGAGTCTTTATCTTCTCGTAGAACACAAACACGAGTATAATGAGCACATTTCCTATAAGTCCGAGGACACAAGTCACGGAATAGGCAATGAGTGAGAACAAGCTGTGGAGCCAAGGGTGGTCATCGACTGTATGATTATCATCATTCATATTATTGTAGTCTTGTGGGTAGTCTTCAGCGCCCATCTGTATGTAATTGGAAAGAGGTAATTAGTTGTTAGTAGTGATAGTAAGATCTGCAGTTATTCTCTCTGTCAGGAGAGCAGGCTCAGAAAGTCAGGTAAGACAAGCCTTCTTAAATATTAAAATGCCAAATGTGAAATGAAAAATGAAAAATATATTTATACTCGTCTCCTCGACCGATGCAATGTCTGCCATTGTTCTGTCATAGCACTGACGCCCTGTAACAATGTCATGTGAGTGCTGGTAGACACAGCACCAACATTCATGGTCCAGGAGGTGAGCATACGTTTTTATTATCTTACATGAGGTGCTATAACATTTAAGAAGGGGTTGTGCAGTAGTAGACAACCCCTTTAACACTATTGGGTCCTGCTGGGTTGCAGTTACAAGGCTGGACAAATAATAACCATGTAAACAATTCTTATGGGTAGTTTGCATTGTTTGAGCCCTAAAATCTCATATTGAATCAGTAAGTTCATTGAACTGCTCCTAAAACCTGGAAAATGTGACTGTGGCTGCTTCCCTAACCTGTCACTGACCTACCTCACCATGGAGATGCCAACCCTATATTATACCTGGTCACAGACCTAACCCTGGGCATAAAAATCAGATCTGTTACTAATTGGAGCACTTAAATGTTTGACCATCATGATGCACTGAGCATGGACCACAATCCGTGGACTGGGTGCGAGTCTCTCAACCTTAGTGTGACAGCCTTATAGAAACATATGAAGCTGTGATGCTTGGTTTTGTTTGCGGTGTGTGTGTGGACTGACCTTCACGGACATGTGAATGAACCCTTGATTTGCTCTATTAAATGGATGGTTTGCATTTATGGCACCTCTCAAGTTAAAAAGAGCAGGGGGATCATGCACAGATCCCACCACTGGCACCAATTATTCAAGGAGAACACCCGGAGAGATGATGCAGATTCCACAACGATGAACAACACACCACCGCCTCCAATCGTCAGGAGAATTACGCAATTGACTGGCGAGTGATGGACAAGGCCGCAGCTGTCTTCACTACTAGGCCAGTTATTGGGGATCTCACAGTGAGCGTATAGTATATACACATAAGATTTCAGCCCATGGAATATATCTATATATACACCCTGGTACAGTCACTGCCAAACTCCACAATAATAAAAGGAACTAGCTGCTGCCACCACCTATTGTTTATATAGGCCAATTGGACACCCATTACAGATAGTGTGTTGCTTCAAGGGTGTGGTACACCCCTGAGGAACTGAGCTATTCAATTTTATATACTTAATCTGAAAAGTAGGCAGTGTTTATAAAAATATATAAAGATGATACAAAATGGACAAAACAATGCAGTATATATCACATAAAATAAAAAGGGATAAACAGAACAAATATACTAAACCTCATGTCGGAGAGTTGTCTCTCATGAGGGGGAGCTTTTCTTTTTTGGGGGGTATCGATGCACAACCACAGTGCATTGTGTCTCCCAGGACTGACAAAGATCATAGTTCAGCATTTGCTTTTATTAACACAAGTAACAGAGAACACAGAAAAAAGGGTACACAACCTCAATGTAAATAAGGGTGCGTCATCATGTACCAATATCTAAGTAACATAAGAAAAGAGAAAAGTCGGTACATATAAAAGAGAGACACGAGCTGAGGGCATCCTCCAGGGCTTCCAGTCTGGACCTTTCATATACATCCGTCCATTCTGGTGCCGGAGTTCCTCCCTCAGTTGGAGTTCCTCCTCCAGCTGCAGACTTGGGTGAGTGAGATTTAAGGGAAAAGGGGAAAAGTGAAGCTTCCAAATTGGTTACTGCCCTCAAGGCACTATTACAGCAATTATCCGCTCCAGTAATGACAAGTAATAAAGTGATACTGCCTTTAGTTAGTATGCATAAGGATGCATTTTTCTGTCGGATTAGCCCTCTGGGGTCTCATTTACATGATAAGACAAGACATAAAATTTTGGAATAATGACTACATTACATGATAAAGCTTTAACCCAGGGGTGGGGAACCTCAGGCCCACCGACCATTTACGGCCCTCGATGACCTTTTATCCGACCCCCAGGCAGATTCCCGGGAACCGCAGATCTTGGGCCAGCAGCTGTATTTTAAGGGTCACCGGCCTATTAAATTGTTCTTGTTCTGTGAGCATGAGCACGCAGTATTCACTACTGAACGTTGAGGCACGTGCAATGAAACATTATGTCCTGACACCAGTGCCAGCATCAGGATGTACTTTGTAGGTGGAGTTAGAGTGCATACAAAGCCATCCACAACCTGTCTCCTTCATACATCTGTGACCTAGTCTCCCGGTACATACCTACACGCAACCTCCGATCCTCACAAGATCTCCTACTCTACTCCCCTCTTATCTCTTCTTCCCACAATCACATGCAAGATTTCTCCCGTGTATCCCACCTACTCTGGAACTCTACCCCAACATATCAGACTCTCGCCTACCACGGAAACCTTCAAAAGGAACCTGAAGACCGACCTCTTCCGACAATCCTACAACCTGCAGTAACCACCGCTCCACCATACCGCTGCACGACCAGCTCTACCCCCACCCACTGTATCCTCACCCATCCCCTGTAGACTGTGAGCCCTCGCGGGCAGGGTTCTCGCTCCACCATACCGCTGCACGACCAGCCCTACCCTCACCCACTGTATCCTCACTCATTCCTTGTAGATTGTGAGACCTCGCGAGCAGGGTCCTCTCTCCTCCTGTACCAGTCTCCGACTTGTATTGTTAAAATTATTGTAAGTGTTTTTGCTATGTATACCCCCTTTTTTCATAATAATAGTAATAATACACTGACATCTGGTCATTAATGTCTGTGGATCAACACACAGTTGACAAAGAAAGGACACCAGTAAATAGGCCATTTGATAGGTATAGGCAAAAGGTTGCAAAAACTATGAATAATTGGTTGCAAGTAGAGGTGAGCAAATCTTTGAAGGTTCGATTCAATTCAGATTGACAAACTTCCCAATGTTTGTCGAACAGTTCATCAAACATATCCGAACCCCATTGGATTCAATGGGAAGCAAAACTAAACGCATACAGAACACCTTCAAAGGGGCCCAATAGCTGCCAAAACAGCTCAAATTAGAGGCAGACACCATGAAAAGTGGCATCAATTTACCCACAGTACACATTTTCCAATTGCACAGCAGCAATCAGCCATGGGCCGTGCATGAGGTATCAGGGCCTGGGCCAGCATTTACAGCTTTGAATTTAACTTCAAATTAAGACAAGGAGGGATTGGTGTAGGTCTGCTGTACTTGGAGCCCTGATACCTCATGCAACAGCTCAAGCTACTTTTCTGATCAGCCACACTCAGGTGGCACAAATATAATTTTCATGGACTACCATTGGTACAAAAATTTAAGCATAGTAACACAGGTAGTTGACTGAAAGTAAGTGGAGGCCTGACGATCTACTGCTACAGGCAACAGACATGAAGGAGACCCAATCAGGAATCTCCACATTTCTGAAAATTAGTGGCAGACACCACCAAAGTGGCTTCAATTTCACTAGAGTAGAAGTAGTATAATGGAGATCAAAACCTCTTTCACTGCAGCCAACCCAGCAGAAGGAGACCCAATCATGATTCTCCACATTTCCAAAAATTAGTGGCAGACACCACCAAAGTGGCATCAATTTCACCAGTGTAAAAATAGTATAACGGGGACTGACACCTCTTTCACTACAGCCAACCTAGCAGATGGAGGCCCAATCAAGAGTCTTCACATTTCCAAAAATTAGTTGGATGTACCCTTCTCCTTTCTAAACCAGCTGTTTAATAAGCCTATGCCCAGACCTGTGAGTCACCTGTTAGTAATTTACCAATCAGTATTTCTTTGCTCAGATAGTGTGGCTGGAGCACGCTATTAGCAACCAAAATTTTGATTTTATATTGTGGAGCCCTGGAAACAGCAGAATCTCAGTGCAAAGTATCATGGTACTAACAGAAGAAATTAGATTTTTGTTACTGTGGATGAGGACTGTAAACAGCATAATATCTGTGCAAAAAAAAATACAAGCTGAGATGTGGCCTGCTGTTTGTATCACGGTAGTAACAGAAGAAATTAGATTTTTTTTACTGTGAACATGCCCTGTATACAGCTGAATCTCAGCACCAAAAAATTACAAGCTGAGATGTGACTTGCAGTATACATCACGGTAGTAACAGAAGAAATTCAATTTTTTTTACTGTGGACGAACCCTGTTTACAGCTGAATCTCTGCGCAAAAAAATGACAAGCTGAGATGTGGCTTGCTGTATGTATCACATTAGTAAAAAAAGAAATTATTAGTGAAGAGTGAGCACTAAAATGCTCGGGTGCTCGTTGCTCTGGTCGAGCAAATCGTAATGCTCAGGTGCTCGACCCGAGCAACGAGCCCAATATAAGTCAATGGGAAACTCGAGCATTTTTCAGTTGGCCCCCCAGTGGAAGTCTGCAGGGGACCTAAAAATTGTCCAAATCGATGGGAACAGTGCTGAAATGACATGGGACCAGCATGAGGAGGACTCCGGGAAGCATCTCTGACTCCCAAGCCACTGCTGTGAACAATGTTGTCAGCGTATTACGCCACTTTTACGGATTCACAATAAAACATACAAAAACAAAGCCAAAATGGATTTTCCTGGAAAAACGTTAAGGGACATTCTTTCCAGGGTAATGACTTGTATATAAGGCAAAAAAATGCTCTTCCGAGCCTTGGGCTAAGTTTACACATAGTGTTTTTCATGCGTTTTTGCACTTTTGCATTGCTTTCAATGGTGAAAAATACATTCACCAGTAAATGTCATTTTAACATTTTACCACCTTATCTGCCCATGTGGTATGTGAGACATGATCAGACACATCCTGTTGCATTTATGAAGGAGGGACTCTGAAAGTAACAAAACCTATTTTTACAGGGTCATCAGTCGGCCCTTACCATTGTTAAAGGCCCAGCAGTCGTCCCTCACTATTGTTAGAGGGCCATCAGCTGGCTTTGCTTTGCTGTTTCCATTATTAAGGAGCGGGTCTCCTATACTGTTATTGGGTATGCAGTGACTACAATGGCTGCCAAAAATCTGGACGCACCCCAATACCTTTTTGAAGAGACATAGAAGAGGGTCTCAGTAAAAAAAAATGTTCCCATCATAAAGGAGCGGGTCTCCTATATTGTTATTGCGTATGCAGTGACTGCAAGGGCTGCCAAAAATTTGGATGCTCTCCAATACCCCTTTGAAGAGATGTAGAGGAGGTCCTCATTCAAAACATTGTTAACATTGTTATGGAGTGTGTCTCCTATACTGATAATGCCCATGCACTAAGTGCATGGGCTGAAAAAACATTTACCCCTGGGGGGTACACATGAACATACTGTATAACACAGAATGGTAGAGGTAGGACTCTAAAATCTTTCCTACCGGGATCATAAACACTAGTGATGAGCGAGCACTAAAATGCTTGGATACTCGTTGTTCGAGTCGAGAAAATTGGAATGCTGTAGTGCTCGGACCGAGTAACGAGTCCAATGTAAGTCTATGGGAAACTCGAGCATTTTTCCGTCGACACCCCCTGGTGGTCTGCAGAGGGCCTAAAAATCGATGGGAACAGTGCTCAAATGACATGGGAACAGCATGGGGAAGACCCCTGGAAGCATTTCTGACTCCCAGGTCACTGCGGTCAACATAAATCAGAGGCATTACGCCACTTTTACGGACTCACAATAAAACATACAAAAATAAAAGCAAAATGAATTTTCCTGGGAAATATGTTAAGGAACATCCTTTCCAAGTAATGACTTGTATATAAGACAAAATAAATAACTAAAAACAAAAATGCTCCTCCACAACTTGGGCTATTTTCACACGTAGCACTTTTGCATTGCTTTCAACCAAGACAAATGCATTCACCAGGATTTTTAACATTTTAGGGTTCATCATCAGACACATCCTGTTTCATTTATGATGGAGGGACTCTGAAAGTCACAAAGACTATTTTTATAGGGCCATCAGGTGGCCCTTACTATTCTTAATGAGCCAGCAGTCGGCTATGTTTTGTTGATCCCGTTATTAATGAATGGGTCTCCTATACTGTTATTGCGTATACAGTGACTGCAAGGGCTGCCAAAAGCTTGGATGCAACTCAATGCCCCTTTGAAGAGACATAGAGGAGGGTCTCAGTAAAAAAAATGTTCCCATTATAAAGGAGCGGGTCTCCTATAGTGGTAATACCCATGCTGTGACTGGAAGGGCTGCCAAAATTTGGGAAAAACCCCACTAACAATTTAAAGACATACAGCTGGGCCACAGTAAAGAGTATGACATGTTCCCATTAGAAAGGAGAGGGTCTGCTATTCAGTTATAGGGTATGCAGTGAGTCCAACGGCTGCCAAACTTTAGAAAAAAAAAACACGAACAATTTAAAGACACATAGAGGTGGGCCTCAGTAATGACATATTCCCATTAGAAAGGAGAGGGTAACATAGTAACATAGTTTGTAAAGCCGAATAAAGACTTGCGTCCATCAAGTTCGACCTGTTAGTTCTGTAATTGCTAAAGTTGATCCAGAGGAGGGCAAAAACCCCAAATGATTTGGCCAATCTTCACCTGAGGAAAAATTCCCTCCCGACTCTGAAACCAGCAGTCAGAATAAATCCCTGTATCAACCTACTATTTTATTTTATTTTTAAGTATATGCTGAAATCTGCCTGGTATCTAGAAATGCATCCAGTCCCCGCTTGAACTGGTGTAGTGAATCCGACATTACCGTCTCCTCACTCAGTGAATTCCATATTCTCACTGCTCTTACCCTAAAGAACCCCTTCCAATGCTGGTGCTGAAACCTTTTCTCTTCCAGTCTTAGTGAATGCCCTCTTGTTACCATAATATTCCTCCTTTTGAACAAATCCCTGGCAAGATCTCTATACTGTCCCCTAACATATTTGTACACATTTATTATGTCTCCCCTCAACCTTCTCTTTTCCAGGCTGAATAGTCCTAGTTTTGACAACCTCTCTGGGTATTGCAGTCCCTCCATTCCCTTTATTAATTTTGTTGCCCTCCTTTGTACCTTTTCAAGCTCGTTTATTTCCTTTCTATATATTGGGGCCCATAACTGAGCACAGTATTCCAAGTGTGGTCTGACAAGTACTTTGTACAGTGGAAGAACAATGTTCTCATCCTTTGCAGCTATACCTCTTCTGATACATCCCATTACCCTGTTTGCCCTTACAGCAGCGGCCTGACTTTGGGCACTCCAATTTAGTTTGCTATCAATCAAGATGCCCAAGTCCTTCTCCATCTCTGAATTCCCCAATGATTTCCCATTCAGTGAGTACTGGTGACTTCCATTTTTCCTTCCCATATGTATGACCTTACATTTCTACTCATTAAACCTCATTTGCCATTTAATGCTCCACCTACCCAGCTTATCCAAATCCCTCTGTAGGTCTGCACTGTCCTCTTTTGTATTAATTGTTTTACATAACTTTGTGTCATCTGCAAATATTGATATTTTACTATTTATCCCGTTGACTATGTCGTTAATAAAGATATTAAATAACATTGGGCCTAGTACAGACCCCTGTGGTACCCCACTAGTGACGCTTACCCAATCTGAGTATATTCCATTTATAACCACCCTCTGCCTTCTATCCCTTAGCCAGTTTGCTACCCACTTGCAGACATTTTCTCCCAGCCCCATCATTCTCATTTTGTATACCAACCTATTATGTGGCACGCTATCGAACGCTTTTGAGAAGTCGAGATACACGACATCCACTGGTTCCCCCTGATCTACTCGAGAGCTAACCTCCTCGTAGAAGTCAATCAGGTTTGTTTGGCAGGAGCGATTCCTCGTGAATCCATGTTGGTTCGGGATTAAAAGATTATTAGCATCAAGATGCTCCGTAATTGCCTCTTTAATGAAGCTTTCAAAAATTTTGCCCACAACGGACGTCAGACTCACCGGCCGATAGTTTCCGGCGTCACTTTTCGCTCCCTTTTTGAATATTGGCACTACATTCGCCTGTCGCCAATCAAGTGGCACAGACCCAGTCTCAACAGAGTCCTTAAATATAAGATATAACGGTCTGTCTATCACATTACTTAGTTCCCTTAGTACCCGTGGGTGTATGCCATCAGGTCCTGGTGATTTGTTTATTTTAATGTTACTGAGGCGTTTCTGTACCTCAACTTGGGTTAGATTTGTCATACTTAGTGGAGGATTAAGCTTGTCACTTCTCATTTCTCCTGTTAGTTCGATTTCCTTTGTGAAAGTTGTCGAAAAAAAATTATTTAATAGATTAGCTTTATCCTCATCTTTCTCTATGATTTTGCCTTCCTCACTTTTTATCGGTCCAATATTATCCGATTTAATCCTTTTACTATTTATATACGTAAAGAACAGTTTGGGATTTGATCTACTTTCCCTAGCAATACGTCTCTCTGTTTCCTCCTTCGCTATTTTTATTTGTTTTTTGCAGGTTCTCGTTTTTTCCTTGTAACACTTTAGTGCCTCCTTACTGTTTTCCTGTTTTAATCTCTTGAATGCCTCTTTTTTGCTATTTAACGCCCCTTTTACGTTCTTGTTCAACCATATTGGTTTCCTCTTATTTCTGGCCCTTTTATTCCCATACGGTATATACCTCTCGCACTGAGTATTCAGAATTCTTTTGAAGGTTTCGCATTTACTATTCGTATTCCTTTGATTAAGAACTTTGTCCCAGTCAATAAGTTGAAGGCTTTCTTTCAGCTGATCAAACTTCGCCCTCCTAAAGTTTAATGTTTTTGTTGTTCCCTTATTGATAACCCTACTGAAGAGCATTTTGAAGTCGATAATATTATGGTCGCTATTACCTAGGTGCCCCCCTATCTGTACCTCAGTTATTCTATCAGGCCTATTAGTCAATATTAAGTCCAACACGGCCTTCCCTCTCGTTGGTTCCTGCACTAGTTGGGAGAGATAATTATCCTTAATATTTGTCAAGAACCTTTTTCCTTTCTGAGATCTACAGGTTTCTGTTTCCCAGTCAATATCCGGGTAGTTGAAGTCCCCCATAACAATCACTTCATTATGTTTTGCTACTTTGTCTATTTGTCCTAATAGCAGATTCTCATTCTCCTCTGTTATATTTGGTGGCTTATAGCAGACCCCCAGTAATATTTTATTATTATTTTTTGCCCCTCTATCTCTACCCACATGGACTCGATTACTCTTCTCCCTCTCCTATATCTTCCCTTAGTCTGGGTTTTAGACATGACTTTACATATAAGCAGACTCCTCCGCCTTTCCCCTGTTTCCGGTCCCTTCTAAATAAACTATAATCTAATAAATTTACCGCCCAGTCGTAGCTATCGTCTAGCCAAGTCTCTGTTATACCTACGATGTCATACCTCTCCTCCGATATAAGCGCCCGCAGCTCATCCGCCTTATTGGTCAGGCTTCTTGCGTTGGTCAGCATGCAAGATAAAACTTTGGGGTTATTTAGCATCCTATTCTTCTCTAACGATCTAACTGTACTATCCCCACCCCCCTCTCCACCCTCATTATATTCACTTCTCCCCTTTCCCCTTGCTTGCCTCACATCCCACCTATTTCCTTGGTTCCCCCCCCCCCGTCTCTAGTTTAAAAACTCCTCCAACCTATTAGCCATCTTCTTCCCCAGCACCACTGCACCCTCCCCATTGAGGTGCAGCCCGTCCCTACGGTAGAGCCTGTAGCCGACTGCGAAGTCGGCCCAGTTCTCCATGAACCCAAACCCTTCTGTCTTGCACCAACTCTTTAGCCACTTATTCACCTCCCTAACCTCCCGTTGGCGCTCCTGTGTGGCTCGCGGGATTGGTAGTATTTCTGAGAAAACTACCTTGGAGGTCCTTGCCCTAAGCTTCCTACCTAGGTCCCTGAAATCATTTTTAAGGACCCTCCATCTACCACTCACTTTGTCATTGGTGCCGATGTGGACCATGACCGCTGGGTCTTCGCCAGCCCCACCCAGTAACCTGTCAACCCGATCCGCGATGTGCCGGACTCGAGCGCCAGGGAGGCAGCACACCGTTCGGCGATCCCGGTCTTTGTGACAGATTGCCCTGTCTGTCCCCCTAATAATAGAGTCACCCACTACCAGAACCTGTCTTGCCTGCCCTACACTTCCCCCCTCCCCCTCATTACTGGAGCATACACTCCCCCGGCGATCAGAGGATCTGTCGTGCTCCAATAATGCCGGTTCTGAACCAGCCTTCCTGTACTTCTTCCCTCTATCCCTCCTAACTGTTATCCAGCTCCCTGCCTGTTCAGCCTGCACTTCCCCTCTATGCTCCACCCCCAGTATTGACCCATTGAGTGTCTGCTCGGTGAGCAGCAAACTCCGTTCCATGTTGTCGATGCTCCTCAGTACCGCTATCTGAGCACTTAGATCCAGAATTTGGGCTTCCAAGTGCACGATATGCTCACATCTCTCGCAGCAGTATGGATCCTCTAGCGGTTGCTCACGGAATGCATACATTGCGCAAGATGTACACTGCACGGCTCCGGCCAACATGGACGTCATTCTAAATATGGTGATACAGTCAGTATATATATACAAGTACAAAACACAATTATTTATATATAGGTGTATGGACGGGGATCAATTAGGGATGTGCAAGTGTATCAATTAGATATCGGCGGGGGATCAGTTAAGTATGGACGGAGGATCAATTAAGTATCAAGTATGGACGGGGGAATCAGCTAAGTAGGTCAGGTGGATTAATTAAGTAAAAAGTAAAGTAAAGAAAGAATGAAATACAGTCAGCAATTCAGTCCTAAGTCCTCCCTTCCAAACTCCCTGAATCCAAAGTCACTGAAAAACAAGTCACACACTTACTTTCGTTCGCACTTACGCTCCGGACACACGCAGCTCGTTCACACTCGCAAACTAAGAGATTTAAAGAGTTTTTTTTTTTTCCTTTTCCAGCAATGTACCCTTCACCTCAATGCACTTCCAAAGGACTTGATGCCCAACCAGCTGCCCCTTATAAACCCTTAATTATGACCCCTTCCCCTTAATTAACCCCTTGTGAGCAAATCTACACCTCAGGATTTTAGTGCAATGTAGTTAACCCTTAAATACACAGGTAGTAAACTAAGAAACTAAAACTGTAGTGAGAAAATAGATTTTAAAAAGCCCAATAAATGTAAACAGGTAGAAAAGCACTCAGCAGGTCACAATGCAGCCACTCACCGCAATTCACACAGGTATTTTCTGCAGGATTCCCAATACCTCTTCACTGAAAAACAAGTCACACACTTACTTTCGTTCGCACTTATGCTCCGGACACACGCAGCTCGTTCACACTCGCAAACTAAGAGATTTAAAGAGGTTTTTTTTTTTTCCTTTTCCAGCAATGTACCCTTCACCTCAATGCACTTCCAAAGGACTTGATGCCCAACCAGCTGCCCCTTATAAACCCTTAATTATGACCCCTTCCCCTTAATTAACTCCTTGTGAGTAAATCTACACCTCAGGATTTTAGTGCAATGTAGTTAACCCTTAAATACACAGGTAGTAAACTAAGAAACTAAAACTGTAGTGAGAATATAGATTTTAAAAAGCCCAATAAATCTAAACAGGTAGAAAAGCACTCAGCAGGTCACAATGCAGCCACTCACCGCAATTCACACAGGTATTTTCTGCAGGATTCCCAATACCTCTTCACTGAAAAACAAGTCACACACTTACTTTCGTTCGCACTTACACTCCGGACACACGCAGCTCGTTCACACTCGCAAACTAAGAGATTTAAAGAGTTTTTTTTTCTTTTTCTTCCTTTTCCAGCAATGTACCCTTCACCTCAATGCACTTCCAAAGGACTTGATGTCCAACCAGCTGCCCCTTATAAACCCTTAATTATGACCCCTTCCCCTTAATTAACCCCTTGTGAGTAAATCTACACCTCAGGATTTTAGTGCAATGTAGTTAACCCTTAAATACACAGGTAGTAAACTAAGAAACTAAAACTGTAGTGAGAAAATAGATTTTAAAAAGCCCAATAAATTTAAACAGGTAGAAAAGCACTCAGCAGGTCACAATGCAGCCACTCACCGCAATTCACACAGGTATTTTCTGCAGGATTCCCAATACCTCTTCACTGAAAAACAAGTCACACACTTACTTTCGTTCGCACTTACGCTCCGGACACACGCAGCTCGTTCACACTCGCAAACTAAGAGATTTAAAGAGTTTTTTTTTTTTTTTTTTCCTTTTCCAGCAATGTACCCTTCACCTCAATGCACTTCCAAAAGGGTACTACTCCCATACGTTTGCCTATGCAGTGCAGCAACCGCTGCCAAAAATTGGAGGAACTCCAATGCCCCTTGCAAGAGACGTAGAGGTTGGAGGGCCTCCTGCAAAAAACGCTCCCATTATTAGGAAGTGGGTCTCCCATACTGTTTTCCTATGCAGTGAAGCAACAGCTGCCAAAAATTTGGAGGAACTCCAATGCCCCTTGCAAGAGACATAGAGGTCAGAGAGCCTCCTAAAAACAATGTTCCTATGATTAGGAAGTGGATCTCCCATACTATTTGCCTATGCAGTGAAGCAATGGCTGCCAAAAATTTGGAGGAACTCCAATGCCCCTTGCAAGAGACGTAGATATGTTGATATGGTACATATAGTGGTGATATGGTGATGGAGGATGAGGATGCGGAGAAGGAGGAGGACAAGAGCAAATAGACAAAATCAGGAAGCGTATACCTATGTCTGGGTGTAAAGACAGAGGTGCATGGGAATAGAGTTAGACCTCCCCCCTAAAAAGACACTGTATTTGAGTTTATATCACTCTGCTATCATTTGGTGATGTTGAGAAGTCAGGCCCAATTCAGCCCTTGTTCATTTTTATAAGAGTCAGCCTGTCAGCATTTTCAGTTGACAGGCGGATGCGCTTATCAGTTATAATTCCACCAGCGGCACTAAAAACCCACTGTGACAAAACGCTAGCGGCAGGGCAACCCAGGACCTCCAAGGCATAGAGAGCCAGTTCATGCCATGTGTCCAGCTTGGATACCCAATAATTATAAGGCACAGAGGAATCATGGAGGACGTTGGTACGGTCGGCAAGGTACTCCCTCACCATCTTCCGAAACTTTACCTTCCTTGGGAGAATACCCCGCGCCTCAGGGCTTGTGCGATGGGAGGGTCTGAGAAAACTGTCCCAGAACTTTGACATTGTTCCCTTGCCTCTGCTGGATTGCATTTGTGTCTCTCTTGCCTGTACTCCTTGGTTGTCCAACAACTGTGACCTCTGCCGCCAGCGTTTTCAGATGGGAATTTGTTAAATAATTCCGCAACAAGGGCCTTCTGATACTGCCGCATTTTATTAGGCCTGTCCTGCAAGGGAATAAGAGACAGAAAGTTCTCCTTGTAGCGTGGGTCTAGAAGTGTCACCAACCAGTAATAAAAAAATGCAAGAGCGTAATAGAGTCTTATTCGATTAATAATTGTTGCAGAAGTATTACAAGCTGCTCACCTAGTAGGGTTGTGTTGGACACAATACCTATAAAGCCTGGACCCAGATGCTGCAGCTTCCTATGAATATGTCAGAGATAGATGCTGGGAATGGGAGATGTTTCTGCGTTCTCTGGAGTCACGACAAACCATTAGTATGGATAAAAATGTAGGTTTATTGTCTAGGCGTTTCAGAGTCCACCGACTTCTTCCTCAGGACAACCATACATAACGAATGACAGTCACCCAAAATTTGGACAACGCGAGGGTCACAGGAAAGGCAGTGTAACTTAAACTCAGCCATGTGTGCAAGACTGCAAAGAGGCAAGACTTCCGTGTCATCACCAAGAGGATGACTGAGCATGCTCTCCTCCTAATCCACCTCCTCTTCCTCCTCCTCCCTATCCTCAGGCCATCTACGCTGAACAGACGGTATGACAGTTGTGCAGGTAGTACCGTCTATAGCGCATGAAACTAGCTCCTGTTCTTCCTCCTCCTCATTGTCACCCAATCCATGTTGGGATGGGATGAGGCTGGGCTGTGTGTAATCACCCTGTATGGTTCCTTGCTCCATCTCATCGTGCTCAGCCAGCAATGCATTCTCTTTAATTGTGAGCAGAGAGGGTTTCAGAAGACAGAGAAGCAGGATGGTGAGCGGCGATGATGCCATAATTAGCATCATCATCCTGCTTCTGGAGTCCTCAAAGTTTTGGAGGATGGTACAAATGTCTGACATCCATGTCCACTCCTGAGGTTTTATGTGTGGAGTCTGATCTGAATACCTATGGCCTTGTCGATGTTGGAAGTCAACAGCTGCCCTCTGTTAGAACCCTCCTGTTTCTTTTTTCCATCTTGTGTTTTGCGGTCACGTGAGTTGTCTGTGGCAGTTGGATTTTTCTTTGTTAAAAAAAAGGACGTCCATGTCTGGATTTTCGTGAAATTAATAAAATTACCGTACGCAATTCCTACCCATTGCCGTTAATTCCTGACTTGTTTAACCAGTTAGTGGGGGCCAAGTGGTTCTCCAAAATTGATCTCCGGGGGGCATACAATTTGTTACGAGTGAAGGAGGGTGATGAATGGAAAACTGCTTTTAACACTCCGGTAGGTCATTTTGAGAATCTGGTGATGCCTTTTGGTCTTACCAATGCACCTGTATTTTTTCAGAACCTTATTAATGACATCCTGAGACCTTTGATTGGTAAGAATGTGGTTGTGTATTTGGATGACATTTTGATTTACTCACCGGATCTAGAGTCCCATTGGCAGAGTGTGCGTGAAGTTTTGCAGTTATTGAGTGATAATTCACTCTTTGCTAAGCTGAAGAAATGTGAGTTCGCTGTGCAGAAAATTAGTTTTTGGGCTACATTGTCTCCAGCGAGGGCTTTGAGATGGACCCTGTGAAGGTTCAGGCTGTGCAGGAATGGCCTAGGCCTATTGGTTTGAAATCTATACAGAGATTTTTGGGTTTTGCCAATTATTACAGGAAATTCATTAAGAATTTTTCTGTAATTGTTAAACCTCTAACCGATCTCACCAGGAAAGGTGCGAATACGGCCCAGTGGACTACTGAGGCCATTGAAGCGTTTGAGTATCTCAAAGAGAGGTTCAGTTCTGCCCCTATCCTTATGCACCCTGATGAGACCAAGCCTTTTTTGGTCGAGGTCGATGCTTCATCTGTGGGGGTCGGAGCAGTTTTGTCTCAGGAGAACTAGGGTGGAGTACAGCCTTGTGCCTTCTTTTCGAAAAAAATTTCAGAAACCGAACTGAATTATGATGTTGGAAATCGGGAGTTGCTGGCTATTAAACTTGCGTTTGAACATTGCCATCATTTTTTGGAAGGCGCTAGATTTCCACTTTTTTTTTCTCGGTTTCATTTTTCTGTTACCTATATCCCTGGTACCAAGAATGTTAAAGCCGATGCTTTATGTCGCAGCTTCTCTCCTACGGTCAGTGCCGAGGAGGAGGAGAACATTTTACAGAAAGGAGTTGTGGTGGCGGCATTGGACTCCGTTTTGGAGAATGGGATTCTGAAAGCTCAAGATGATGCTCCATCTAACACTCCCCATGGGAGGTTGTTCGTGCCTAGAACCTTTAGGAGAGATTTGTTTGTGGAGTGTCATGAGTCTCGGTTGGCAGGTCATCCAGGAATTTCGGAGACTAAGAGACTTATCAGTCGCACTTTTTTGTGGCCTGGATGGCAGAAGGAAGTCATCAAGTGGGTGCATCAATGTACTGTGTGTGCTAGGTCAAAGTTGCTTTGCCCTCTGGAGGTTCCTAGTGCGCCTTGGACGCATCTCACAATGGATTTTATTACTGATCTTCTTGTGTCCGAGGGTTTTACTGTCATCTGGGTGGTCGTGAACTGTTTTAGTAAGATGTGTAATTTGGTTCCATTCATTAAGTTGCCCTGCGCCAAGACACTCGCTAAGGCGTTTGTTAAGGAGATTGTCAACCTCCATGGCGTTCCCACGGATATTGTTTCTGATAGAGGACCTCAGCTTGGGGCTCGCTTTTGGCGTGATTTTTGTGACAGGTTGGGAGTCCATTTGTCATTTTCGTCTAGTTATCATCCTGAGTCTAATGGACAGACTGAAAGAAAGAACCAGGATGTTGAACAGTTTTGTGTTGTTTTGTGGCGGACAATTAAGAGGTGTGGTCTGAGTTTCTGCCTCTCGCAGAATTTGCTCTTAATAATCATACATCCTGGGTGTTCTCCTTTTTTTTGTTGTACTGGGAGACATCCGTCTTTTGGTTCGTTCTCCAAATTGGGGTCGGCGGTGCCGGAGGAGGAGAATTTTTCTGATGATTTGGAGAGAGTTTGGACTAATGTATGTTGCAACCTTCAAGAGGCTAACAAGAAGTCCAAGAAGTATTTTGACAGGAAACATAAGGAGGTTTTGTTTACTGTGGGTGACATGGTTTTGTTGTCCTCGAAGAACCTGCGGTTGACGATTCCCTCTAAAAAACTGGGTCCTAAGTTTGTGGGTCCATTTAAAGTGCATCAGGTTCTTAACCCGTCTGCTGTTAGGTTGGATGTCCCTACTTCCTGGAAGATTAATCCTGTGTTTCATGTTTCCTTGTTGAAAAAGGCTCATGTATCTGATAGGGACGCCACTGTCACAGTTCCTCCTGTTGTGAAAGACGGCGAATATGAAATTTCTCGTATCTTGAATTCTAGATGGCATAGAGGGAGATTACAGTATCTTGTCTCCTGGAAGGGTTTCGGTCCCGAAGACAACTCCTGGGTAAGGACGGATGATGTCTCTGCTCTTAGGCTTGTTAAAGCTTTCCACAGGAGGTTTCCGGATAGGCCTGGGCCTGGAGAGTCCGGAGGAGCCTCATAAAAGAGGGGGTACTGTTAGAACCCGCCTGGTGCTTCGGTGCCTTTCTCTGTCAAGTTCGCTTGGTCCTCTGGGACCTCTAGTACATTTTTGTCAGTTTGTCTTTTTGTGTTCTGCAACAAATTCTCAGTTTAGGAGGTGTCACATTTTTGTCCCAGTCCTTAGTTCTTTTAGGGACCCCTCCCTTAATTCTATAGGTCTTCGTTCAGACTAGCCGAGGACTAAGGTGGGTCTATTCACTAGGAACAGGCAGCCCGCTACATCGTAGGGATTCAGCTTAGTCTTACTGTAGGGACAGCTTTCCCCTATCTTTCCTTAGTACATGTTGCAGATCATAACACCATCTTCTGTTCACAAATCCTTCCCAATATCTACAATGTAGAGTTCCAATGTGTGGGGACATCGCAGATCAGTTGGTGAGCAGGAAGCTATAAACGCTGCTGAAGCACGGAAAGGGAGGCGGAAGCTGTAGCTGACTTTCTAAAGTGGGCACACAGGTGGCGTACTTTGACAAGCAGATCCGACAGATCCGGATAGGTTTTAAGAAACCACTGAACCACAAGGTTAAGCACATGGGCCAGGCATGGTACGTGTGTGAGCTCGCCTCGCCTCAGAGCCACCACTAGGTTCCGGCCATTGTCACACACGACCATGCCTGGCTGTAGGTGCAGCGGTGTGAGCCACAGATCTGCCTGCTCTTTCAGAGCTGTCCACAACTCTTCAGCGTTGTGCGGTTTGTCACCTAAGCATATTAGCTTCAGCACAGCCTGTTGCCGCTTGGCCGAGGCAGTGCTGCAGTGCTTCCAGCTTGCGACTGATGTGGTCATTTTGGAGATGGAGGCTGAAGAGGAGGAGGTGCAGGAGCTGTATATTGTGGAGGCAACCCAGGGCCCACAATCCTCGGCGTCGGGAGGATGTGTTCCGTCCCAAGGTCCGACTGGGTCCCAGCTTCCACTATATTAACCCAGTGTGCCATCAGCGAGATGTACCGTCCCTGCCCACAAGCACTTGTCCACGTGTCTGTGGTTAGGTGAACGAAAGCTTTCCAGAACTTAGAAACAAACTGGGTTCCCCAATCTGACACCACATCGGAGGGAACGCCGTGAAGATTCACAATCTCATTTTTAAATACCTGAGCAAGAGTCTTGGTATTCGGAAGTGCCGGTAATGCGATGAAGTGAACCATTTTATGAACCTATCTACAACCATTAGGACCACAGCCTTACCTGCAGATACCGGTAGGTCAGTAATAAAATCCATGGACAAGTGTGTCCATGGACTGCTAGGAATAGGCAGCGGAAGAAGGGGACCAGACGGACGGATATTTGATACTTTAGAAGGTGCACAAACACTACAAGCAGACACATGTTCAACCACATCATGATGCAATCCCGGCCCTCAAAAACGATGAGAAAGGAGGTCCGCAGTTGCCTTACCACCTGGATGTCCAGCAAGCACCGAGTTATGATGTTCCCTGATTATTTTACGACGCAGATTAGATGGTACAAATAACGTCCCCAAAGCGCAGGAGGCAGGGGCGTCCCCCTGAGCCTCCAACACCTCACCCTCCAGGTCAGGGTACAATATCGAAATGACTGCCCCTTCTGCAAAATTGGGGCAGGATTCTCATGGTCACCACCACCAGGGAAGCTCCGGGACAAAGCATCAGCCTTGATGTTTTTAATCCCTGGATGGAAAGTGACAACAAAATTGAACCTAGTAAAATACAGGGACCATCTAGCTTGCCTAGGATTAAGACGTTTAGCAGACTAAAGATATGACAGGTTATAGGATGGGCTGCCCCCTCCAACCCATGTCGCCACTCTTCAAACGCCAATTTAATCGCCAAAAGTTCCCTATTACCCACGTCATAATTTCTCTCAGCCGAAGATAATTTTTTGGAAAAGAAAGCGCATGGACGCCATTTACCAGGGGACGGACCCTGAGACAACACAGCCCCAACCTCCACCTCTGATGCATCAACTTCTACAATAAAAGATTGGGAAACATTTGGTTAATAATAGTAATCTTTTTATTTACATAGCGCCAACATATTCCGCAGCGCTTTACAATTCAAACAATTTACAGATATTATGGGCACTGTCCCCATTGGGGCTCACAATCTAGATTCTCTATCAGTCTTTGGCGTGTGGGAGGAAACCGGAGAACCAGGAGGAAACCCACGCAAACACGGGGAGGACATACAAACTCCTTGCAGATGTTGTCCTTGGTGGGATTTGAACCCAGGACCCCAGCGCTGCAAGGCTGCAGTGCTGTTGACTCAGAATAGGTGCTGTGGCAACACATCTCTTTAACCCTCCGTCAGGAACAACTGATCTGACAAGCGCAGCTCTTTTAGTTTAATTTCTCCCTCCTCGTCAGATTGTCAGAAAATCCCCCACCCCCCAATACCTTCCTGACTCTTGATGCTTTGTGAAACCTGGTATCACAGTTGTACTGCAGAGACTCAGGAGCAGTGGCGTACCACCAATGGTGGCAGGCCACGCAACTGCAATGGGGTCTGTGAGCCAGGGGGCCTGCCGCCCCTGCATCAGGCCCCTCTGGCTCCTGCCCCCCCAGGTCTGCCATCACTGCAGGCTGCAGCTAGATTGCCGGCACTTCCCAAGACTCCCAGACATAGCCGCACGCAGTGCAATGCTGTGCGGCTGTGTCTGGTAGTAATGACATGGCAGAGGCGACACTGCACCTTTAATTGTGCTTGTGTGTCGACCCTGTCGTGTCATTACTACCAGACACAGCCGCAGAGCATTGCACTGCGTGTGGCCATGTCTGAAGAAGTGCCCTCAAACAAGAGTGAGTTCTGACAGTTTTCATCACTTATCTCTGTCTCTGATGTGACCTTGTGACCTGGGAATGAGACTTTCTTTCTGGGACTCACCGGCTGTGCATTCCTATGCAGATGGAGCAGAGTGGAGTGTGTCTTTCAGCATTGTAGTGTTGGTGCACTGAGGATGATGTTCTGCATTGGACATTGGGGGACTCTTGGGCTCAGATTATGCAGTCCTATGTAAAGCCAGATTGTGGTATTGGCATATGTTGTGCTAAATGACAAACTGAGCTCAGCCACGTCTGCACCGAGAGCTGCAGCTGGAGAAAACCTCAGACTTTACATCTGATTTAGTGATGGCTGCTGGGTCTTGGAGTCTTGAAGCATCCAATAAGACAAAGATTAAGCATTTTTCTGGACGGTTGTGCTGGGACTTAGTCAGTCCTTATAGCTGCTGTACTGTGGGTTATCAAGTTGTGCAGTGCGCTGTGCGGCTGTGTCTGGTAGTAATGACACGGCAGGGGCGACACTGCACCTTTAATTGTGCTTGTGTGTCACCCCTGCCGCGTGATTACTACCAGACACAGCCGCACACTGTGCACGGCCATATCTGAAGAAGTGGCGGCAAACAAGCTGCAGCTCCGGAGTGAGGTTCTGGCTGTACAGATCCTGGGGGAGCAACCTGGGCTCCGACGGCGAGGGGGCCCCCCTGATGGTCCAGGGCCCCGACGAAGAGGGTGCCCCCCTGATGATCTGGTGCCATGTCTGTGATGGCCATAAGACATGCCGCGGCCCTGCACAGCTGGACGGTACACAGGCTGCGGGCAGGTGCGTGAGGTTTGTCGCCAGATTGCCCAATTCCCATATTAAATATATTTCTAATGTATGTGTGTGTATAACTGAGTATATATATTTATGTCTGTTTTATGTGTTTTTAAGAATGTGTTCAAATATGTACACATGTGCACGTATCTATGTACAGTACAGACCAAAAGTTTGGACATACCTTCTCATTTAAAGATTTGTCTGTATTTTCATGACTATGAAAATTGTACATTCACACTGAAGGCATCAAAACTATGAATTAACACATGTGGAATTATATACTTAAAAAAGTGTGAAACAACTGAAAATATGTCTTATATTCTAGGTTCTTCAAAGTAGCCACCTTTTGCTTTGATGACTGCTTTGCACACTCTTGGCATTCTCTTGATGAGCTTCAAGAGGTAGTCACCGGAAATGGTCTTCCAACAATCTTGAAGGAGTTCCCAGAGATGCTTAGAACTTGTTGGCCCTTTTGGCTTCACTCTGCGGTCCAGCTCACCCCAAACCATCTCGATTGGGTTCAGGTCTGGTGACTGTGGAGGCCAGGTCATCTGGCGTAGCAACCCATCACTCTCCTCCTTGGTCAAATAGCCCTTACACAGCCTGGAGTTGTGTTTGGGGTCATTGTCCTGTTGAAAAATAAATGATGGTCCAACTAAACGCCAACCGGATGGAATAGCATGCCGCTGCAAGATGCTGTGGTAGCCATGCTGGTTCAGTATGCCTTCAATTTTGAATAAATCCCCGACAGTGTCACCAGCAAAGCACCCCCACACCATCACACCTCCTCCTCCATGCTTCACGGTGGGAACCAGGCATGTAGAGTCCATCCGTTCACCTTTTCTGTGTTGCACAAAGACACTGTGGTTGGAACCAAAGATCTCAAATTTGGACTCATCAGACCAAAGCACAGATTTCCACTGGTCTAATGTCCATTCCTTGTGTTCTTTAGCCCAAACAAGTCTCTTCTGCTTGTTGCCTGTCCTTAGCAGTGGTTTCCTAGCAGCTATTTTACCATGAAGGTCTGCTGCACAAAGTCTCCTCTTAACAGTTGTTGTAGAGATGTGTCTGCTGCTAGAACTCTGTGTGGCATTGACCTGGTCTCTAATCTGAGCTGCTGTTAACCTGTGATTTCTGAGGCTCTCAAAAGCAGAGTTGACTCTTGGTCTTCCTTTCCTGGGGCTGTCCTCATGTGAGCCAGTTTCTTTGTAGCGCTTGATGGTTTTTGCAACTGCACTTGGGGACACTTTCAAAGTTTGCCCAATTGTTCGCACTGACTGACCTTCATTTCTTAAAGTAATGAAAGCCACTCGTTTTTCTTTACTTAGCTGCTTTTTTCTTGCCATAATACAAATTCTAACAGTCTATTCAGTAGGACTATCAGCTGTGTATCCACCAGACTTCTGCACAACACAACTGATGGTTCCAACCCCATTTATAAGGCAAGAAATCCCACTTATTAAACCTGACAGGGCACACCTGTGAAGTGAAAACCATTTCTGGTGACTACCTCTTGAAGTTCATCAAGAGAATGCCAAGAGTGTGCAAAGCAGTCATCAAAGCAAAAGGTGGCTACTTTGAAGAACCTAGAATATAAGACATATTTTCAGTTGTTTCACACTTTTTTGTTAAGTATATAATTCAACATGTGTTAATTCATAGTTTTGATGCCTTCAGTGTGAATGTACAATTTTCAAAGTCATGAAAATACAGAAAAATCATTTAATGACAAGGTGTGTCCAAACTTTTGGTCTGTACTGTATGTTAAATATTAATTACGGATATTCATTTTTGTATTCTGAATTCTGTATCATACATTGCATAAGATTGCATCCACCATCGTGATAGGGTTTCTAGATGACATGCGCTATTTGTGTATTTTTAGTTCAGTGTAAGTTAGTGCCATATGCAGAAGAACAGGTGTTGTAATGGGGCTATATAACCCCATGTTAGAGACAGGGTGGGCTCTTGCACTACACATGACACCAGAAGGAGGATCTACGTGTGAAGGAAGGAGATTACATATAAGCCCTGACACACGTGCAGGACACAGACAGATGCAACCTATCATCCAGGATCCCAGGAAATGATGGGTGAATCTATGGACAAATGGACAATCACTTTGTAACTATTTCATCTATTTTATGTAACTATTGCAATTATTCTTTTTAATGGACAATCCAAGAATAAATCGATACATTTTTTAATAAGAATATTGTGATATATATTCTTTACTCAATCGCATCTGATAAGAAGTCCATTTGGTGAGCATCCAGTCCTGATTTTTCAAGTGGAATTTCCTTCTTGAACAAAGGGGGGAGAGAAGAGGCTTGCAGCTGTTGTTCAAGTGTCAGGAAATCCACTAACTTCAAGAATCAGAAAGAACCTATAGATTGAGGACTGATATATTCTCCAGATGGATTGACAGGCACCAGAGGTACTACAAAGATCAGACGAGCTGAGGATAAGACGAGCTGATCAAAGCCCAGCTTAAAAGAGAAGTTGAAAAATGTAAGCAAAATATGGATATAATTTCTTCTTTTGCTAAACAAAGTAAGCTTAAATTCAAGGCTACTCATGAAACTGACTTAGATGTTTTATGGCTTAGCTTATATAGAGAATGTGAATTGCATAATTTACAGCTAGAATCTAAGCTAATGTCCTTTCAAAAAGACAACGAAAAATGTTAAAATATTATACAGTTGGTTGACGTATTTCATAGTCTTGTGTCAGAAAAGTCTAAGAAGGTCAATTGTGTAGAAATAGTGTCAAATGGTGATACTGATTCTGACTGTAATGTGGAAATTGAGCAAGATGTGAGACACGTGTCCGTGACAACTACTGAAGGTGACCTTGTGTTTGCCGAAGATACCGATATACAAAAAACTGACATGGGAGGAGACATGATTGACGTGCGAGAAGCTTACATATTAGGTGTTTTGGAAGGAGACGTGAGTGATGTAGGTTGAGCTGACGTAAAAGGCCTCCTAAAAATAGCAGAAAATTTAGAAGCTACAGAGGCCCAACTCTAAATTAAAGTTAGGAAAAATTTGCTAAAATTTTACAAAATCATGCCAAAATATGATGTCAAAATCTATGTCTGTAGAAATGTAGAGATATTTGAGAGCTTTTCTGATAAGTTTGATTTAACCAATGAGGAGAGGAATCAATTATTTAAAATGTGGATTCCTGTAACATTTTTCAGATGCCTAAATTTAATGTCCTCTGAACATGACTCTCCTAATGAATGGCATGATGCTGACAGCTTAAAATATTTGATTTACTGTGCCATTAAGGATTTCCCAGACATAGATGATCTACAAAATGTAAAAATTGGTAGGAAAGAATGTATATATACATTCATGTCCATATTTGAACGGTTGTACAAAATTCTCATCAAAAATGGAAAATTACAACAAATGATAACAACTTTTGTACAAAAATTAAAATTTTTAAATCCGGTATCTCGAGTTATTGCGTCACAAAAGGAATCTTTATTTTAAATGTGAACAGTTGCTTGATTTTGCTAGAAAACATGAAAATTGTGAAAAGAAAATAAATCAAGCTAAATTTGTAAAACCAGAAAAGGTAAAATTATATCAAAAGCCAATGAGTCATCCTTGAAATGAAATCTATGAAATACGCAGAAGATTTTATATATATTATAAGCCATATCAGATGATTCAAAAGTCAATTTCTTCACAGAAAGAGTTAAAAATTCAAAGCTGTGACCTCTCCATAAAAAAAAAATGGCCGGAATTGACGGACAGAGGCAGGTGGGACCAGCTCACAGTGACATAATGCAATGTAAACTGAAGGCTCAGTCATCTGATCTGTTTAAGGATGAGAAAATGTAATTTCTAAATAGAGCGTTTCTGGAAATTTTTGAGAAAGAGAAAAGATTTGGTTTAGGGAATGGCTAAGAAAAAACTGTAATTAGATATTGTATCAAAGTGTTACAATGTATCATTATTTATATATAGTAACATAGTAACATAGTTTTTAAGGTTGAAGGAAAGCTAATTCCATCTAGTTCACCCCATAGCCTAACATGTTGATCCAGAGGAAGGCAAAAAAAAAACATGTGGCAAACACTAAGCTCCACATTGGGGAAAAAAATTCCTTCCTGACTGCATACGGCAATAAGACTAGTTCCCTGGATCAATGCCCTATCAAGGAATCTAGTATATATAACCTGTAATATTATACTTTTCAGGAAAGGCATCCAGGCCCTTCTTAAATGTTAGTAGTGAATCCCTCATTACAACATCATGCGGCAGAGAGCTCCACAGTCTCACTGCTGTTACAGTAAAGAATCCGCGTCTGTGATTATGATTAAACCTTCTTTCCTCGAGGCGTAGAAAATGCCCCCTTGTCCCCGTCTCTGGCCTCAGAGTAAAAAGATCAGTAGAAAGGTCTTTGTACTGTCCCCTCATATACTTGTGCATAGTAATAAGATCACCCCTAAGCCTTCGTTTTTCCACGGTAAATAACCCCAAGTGTAATAACCTGTCTTGGTATTGCAGACCCCCCAGTCCTCTAATAACCTTGGTCGCTCTTCTCTGCACCCGCTCTAGTTCAGCTATGTCTTTCTTACACACTGGAGACCAGAACTGTACACAGTATTCTAAGTGTGGTCGCACTAGTGACTTGTATAGAGGTAAAATTATCTTCTCCTCATGAGCATCTATGCCTCTTTTAATGCATCCCATTATTTTATTTGTCTTTGCAGCAGCTGCCTGACACTGGCCACCAAACATGAGCTTGTCATCCACCAATACACCCAGGTCTTTTTCAGTGACACTTTTGCCCAGTGTTTTACAATTCAGCATATAATTATACATTTTATTTGCTCTGCCCGAGTGCATTACCTTACATTTATCCCCATTAAAGTTCATTTGCCATTTATCAGCCCAAGCTTGTAGTTTACATAGATCCTCCTGTAATATAAAATTGTCCTCCTCTGTATTGATTACCCTGCAGAGTTTAGTGTCATCTGCAAATATTGAAATACTACTCTGTATTTATTTATTTGTTTTACTCACTTATATAGCGCCATTAATTCGACAGCGCTTTATAGACATTATGGGCGCTGTCCTCATTGGGGTTCACAATCTACATTCCCTATCAGTATGTCTTTGGCGTGTGGGAGGAAAACAGAGAACCCGGAGGAAACCCACGCAAACACGGAGAGAACATACAAACTCCTTGCAGATGTTGTCCTTGGTGGGATTTGATCCCAGCGCTAACCACTGAGCCACCGTGCTGCCTCTGTATGCCCCCTACAAGGTCATTAATAAATATGTTAAAAAGAAGCGGGCACAATACTGACCCCTGTGGTACCCCACTGTTAACTGTGACTCAGTCTGCGTGTGTTCCATTAATAACCACCCTTTGTTTCCTATCACTGAGCCAGTTCTTAACCCACATACATATATTTTCCCCTATCCCCATTGTTCTCATTTTATGTGTAACATCCCTGGCGGCGTGCTGGCATGGCTTACCACCTCCCACCATGCAAGACCGCCATCTTACCTATCAATCCAGGCTGCACACTTTGCTCCAGTGCCTGCTGTGTCTCTTGTCTGATTGCTTAGGGCGGCGGCGCGGCTACTGCCAGATTCTTATAGTTACTGTGTGCGCACTCCTAATGCCTCCCTAGCCTATTGCTGTGAGTCACTGGATACTTAAACCCCCTCCACCCAGCAGGGGGTGCCTGAGCAACACTTTCATTCAGTGTGTTCTGTGCAACTGAGTTGCCAGGTCCTGTCCTGTATCTTGTCTGTTTCCGCCCCTGGGGGCTGTATACCCAGGCCTGTTACCTGTATCTGTGACTTCTAGTCTGTCTCCGCCACCATGGGGGCTGAGTTCCCAGGCTCGTTCCTGTATCTTATTCCTGGTTCAGTTCCTGTCTGAACTGTGTCCTAGCCTGTTATCTGTTTCTCTCTATGTCCGAACCTTCCCTTTTCCTGCAGTGTCTGAACCTGCACCTAACTCTAACTTGTTGTCTCTGAACTTCTGTTTGTGAGTTTTGTGTACACTCGCTACTTCATTGTAAGTACCTTGTGTGTATCTGGTTCTGCTTGTTCACCGCACCTGTGGTTTTGCTCTGCCCTGCTTGTTCAACGCACTTGCGGTTTCGCTCTGCTCTACTTGTTCACCGCACCTGCAGTTTTGCTCCGCTCTGCTTGTCCACCGCACCTGCGGTTTTGCTCCGCTCTGCTTGTCCACCGCACCTGCGGTTTTGCTCCGCTCTGCTTGTCCACCGCACCGGCGGTTTCGCTCTGCTCCACTCTGCTTGTTCACTGCACTGGCGGTTTCGCTCTGCTCAGCTTGTTCAGCGCACCTGCGGATTTTGCTCTGCTCTGTTCGTTCACCGCACCTGCAGGTTTTGCTATGCTCTGCTTGTCTACCGCACCTGCGGGTTTTGCTCTGCTCTGCTTGTCTACCACACCTGCGGGTTTTGCTCTGCTCGTCTACCGCACCTGCGGGTTTTGCTCTGCTCTGCTTGTCTACCACATCTGCAGGTTTTGCTCTGCTTGTCTACCGCACCTGCGGCTCCGTTCCTGTGTCCCAGTCTGTACTGGTCCCTATCCTGCTTGTGTTCCTACCTGCCAGTACCCGCCTGTCTGCATGCCAACCATGTCTACTAGTGCCCACCTGTCTGCATGCCAGCTGTGCCTGCCAGTGTCCACCTGTCTGCATACCAGCCATGCCTGCCAATACCCACCTGTCTGCATACCAGCCGTGCCTGCCAGTACCCACCTGTCTGTATGCCACCCTAACCTGTCTGTTCTTGCATTCCCCGGTGTGGGTCAACAGCTGTGACCGGGGTCTTACCTGGAGTAGCACCTGGTCCCTCTGCTCGGTTCCTCCCTGGTTCATGGAGTTGACTGAGCCGCCGTGTGACCTTGGTCGGACCAAGTTGATACTTTGTTATGCCCCTCCAGGCACTCCTCGGTTCATGGTCCAGTGGGATCACTAATCATGCTCACGCCAGTCAGTCCGGGCTTGAAGAAGAGGGGGCGTAAAGGGGGGGCACTGTAACATCCCTGGCGGCGTGCTGGCATGGCTTACCACCTCCCACCATGCAAGACCGCCATCTTACCTATCAATCCAGGCTTCACACTTTGCTCCAGTACCTGCTCTGTCTCTTTTCTGATTGCTCAGGGTGGCGGCGCGGCTACCGCCTGATTCTTATATTTACTGTGTGCGCACTCCTAATGCCTCCCCAGACTATTGCTGTGAGTCACTGGATACTTAAACCCCCTCCACCCAGTAGGGGGTGCCTGAGCAACACTTTCATTCAGTGTGTTCTGTGCAACTGAGTTGCCAGGTCCTGTCCTGTATCTTGTCTGTTTCCACCACTGGGGGCTGTATACCCAGGCCTGTTACCTGTATCTGTGACTTCTAGTCTGTCTCCACCACCCTGAGGGCTGAGTTCCCAGGCTCGTTCCTGTATCTTATACCTGGTTCAGTTCCTGTCTGAACTGTGTCCTAGCCTGTTACCTGTTTCTCTCTATGTCCGAACCTTCCCTTTTCCTGCAGTGTCTGAACCTACACCTAACTCCAACTCGTCTCTGAACTTCTGTTTGTGACTTTTGTGTACACTCGCTACTTCATTGTAAGTACCTTGTGTGTATCAGGTTCTGCTTGTTCATCGCACCTGCGGTTTTGCTCTGCCCTGCTTGTTCACCGCACCTGTGGGTTTTGCTCTGCTCTGCTTGTCTACCGCACCTGCGGGTTTTGCTCCGCTCTGCTTGTACATCGCATCTGCGGGTTTTGCTCCGCTCTGCTTGTCTACCGTATCTGCGGGTTTTGCTCTGCTCTGCTTGTCTAATACACCTGTGGGTTTTGCTCTGCTCTGCTTGTCTACCGCACCTGCGGGTTTTGCTCTGCTCTGCTTGTCTACAAAACCTGCGGGTTTTTGCTCTGCTTGTCTACCGCGTCTGCGGGTTTTGCTCTGCTTGTCTACCACACCTGCGGCTCCGTTCCTGTGTCTGTACTGGTACCTATCCTGCTTGTGTTCCTATGTTAGAACCTTGCTCTTAGGTTTTTTTTCCTTTGCTGGTCACATGACCTTGTTGGCCTATTTAAGCCTGCTCCGCCCTTCTGGCTTTGCTGGACTTCATTGTATATCTACTTTCTAGCTAGCCTGTGCTCTGTGTCTTGCTCTGTTAGTTTGCTTGGTCTTCTGACCTCTATGTTCTATATATTTTGTTTGTTCGTCTGTCTGCTACTATTTCTGTTAGGAGGTGTCCCATATTCCTCCCAGTCCTTAGTACTTGTAGGGATTCCTTCCCCACATCTATAGGTCTCCGTACAGACTAGCTTAGGACTTTAGCAGGTCTGATCGCAGGATCAGGTCCCCTGTTACATCGTAGGGATTAAGCTGAGTTCTATCGCAGGGACAGATCTCCTCTCTTTCCTTAGCTCTGGTAGCAGAACATAACAGTAAGTCCAGCCAGCAAATTCTCTAAGGAAAGATTTTTCTGTTCCATCATGGTGTCGGTTCAGGATTTGGTTCATCGCCTGCAGGGACTCTCTCTGGAGGTGGCCGAGCTCCGTCAGCACGTGAGTAACTGTCCTGGAGCACATTTCTTGGAGCCTAAGGTATGTTTGCCGGATTTATTTTTTGGTGAACACTGAGAATTTTTTTCATTTAAAAATGCTTGCTTATTGTATTTTCGTTTGAGACCTAAGTCCTCTGGGGATGAATCCCAGCGCGTAGGGTTCATAATGTCACTTTTGCGCAAAGAGCCTCAGGAGTGGGCCTTTTCTTTGCAACCTAGTGATACATGCTTCAGATCAGTGGATAGTTTTTTTTCTGCTTTGGGACTATTATATGATGATCCTGACCGTGTCGCATCTGCTGAGACTGAGTTGAGACGTTTAAAACAGGGATCAGGTAATGTGGAAAAATATTGTACTCATTTCCGTCGTTGGTCTACTCAAACAGGGTGGAACGATTCTGCTCTGAAAAGTCTATTTCTTGCTGGGCTCAGTGAAAGGGTTAAAGACCTGCTAATTGCTTATCCTACACCTGAAGATTTGCAACAGGCTATGCAATTAGCTATACGGGTGGATAGAAGACTGCGTGCAAGGGTTAATGAGAGCAAATCCTCTGCTATGTCAGTTTCTGGTTATGAGAATGTGTGTACTAACAGTGGTGAACCGATGGAGATTGGATCGGTGGCACCTCGCTCTCAAGAAAAAGACCGTCGATTTTCTGAAGGCTTGTGTTTCTATTGCGGAAAATCTGGTCATTTGATTAAAGGTTGTGAGCTTCGTATGAAGAAAGAAAAAAAAATGGTCAGTCATGCCCGTATTGCCTGTTTAAATTCCAAGGGTATATTTTTAGCTGCTTCCACGATTGCTCAGAAAAAATTAATGTAATTTCGGGTGTTTGTCGATTGTGGGTCTACTCTGAATGTAATTGATGGGGGATTCGTGGAAAGACTCAATTTAAAACCTGAACCTTTATCATCCCCCATTGCTGTGGTTTCTGTGGATGGTTCCCCTTTGAAGAATATTACTCTCAAGGTCTGTGAATTTCCTCTCACTATTAATGGTGTTCACCATGAGAAATTGGATTTGGTAGTGTTGAATAACTTGCCTTCTCCAGTAATATTGGGATTGCCCTGGTTAAAATTTCACAATCCTGTATTGGATTGGTCTACCAGTGAAATTAAATCCTGGAGCCATAAATGTTATGACAAGTGTTGTAACGGGCGTATTGCAGCTTTGGATAGGGGAGAATTGCCTGTTCCTATTCAGGATTTTTGGAGAGTTTTTTCTGAGAAGGAATCGCAGGTTTTGCCTCCCGATAGAGACTATGATTGTTCTATTGAATTTGTCCCTGGAGCGACTCTTCCTAAAAGTCGTTTATTTAACCTTACTATTCCTGAGAGGAAGGCTTTGGAGGAATACATACAGACAAGTTTGGCCGCCGGTCACATTAGGCCCTCTAAGTCTCCTGTGGCGGTTGGATTTTTTTTTGTAAAAAAAAAGGACGGCGGTTTACGTCCTTGTCTGGATTTTCGTGAGATTAACAAAATTACTGTACGCAATCCTTACCCACTGCCATTGATTCCTGATCTGTTTAACCAGTTAATGGGGGCCAAGTGGTTCTCTAAAATTGACCTTAAGGGGGCATACAATCTGTTGCGCATGAAGGAGGGTGACGAATGGAAGACTGCTTTTAACACTCCTGTGGGTCATTTTGAGAATCTGGTTATGCCTTTTGGTCTTACTAATGCTCCTGCATTTTTTCAGAATCTGATTAATGACATCCTTAGACCTTTGATCGGCAAAAATGTGGTTGTGTATTTGGATGACATTTTGATTTATTCGCCGGATCTGGAGTCTCATTGGCGGAGCGTGCGTGAGGTATTACAGTTATTAATGAACAATTCGCTTTTTGCTAAGCTGGAGAAATGTGAGTTCGCTGTACAGAGAATTAGTTTTTTGGGCTACATTATCTCCAGCAAAGGTTTTGAGATGGATCCGGTTAAGGTTCAGGCTGTGCAGGAATGGCCTAGGCCTATTGGTTTGAAATCGATACAGAGGTTTTTGGGTTTCGCCAATTACTACAGAAAATTCATAAAAAAATTTTCTAGTATTGTCAAACCTCTGACTGATCTCACCAGGAAAGGTGCTGATGCGGTTCAGTGGTCTTCTGAGGCCATTGAAGCTTTTGTGCATCTCAAGGAGAGGTTCACCTCTGCTCCCATCCTTATGCAGCCTGATGTTACTAGGCCGTTTTTGGTTGAGGTTGATGCTTCCTCTGTGGGGGTTGGCGCAGTATTGTCTCAGGATAACGGGGATGGATTACATCCCTGTGCCTTTTTTTCAAAAAAATTTTCGGAGACTGAACTGAATTACGATATTGGTAATCGGGAATTATTGGCTATTAAACTCGCATTTGAACATTGGCGCCACTTCTTGGAAGGTGCGGAATTTCCCGTTCAGGTTCTTACGGATCATAAAAATCTGATATATCTTGATGCTGCCAAGCGCCTGAATGCCCGTCAGGCTAGGTGGGCACTGTTTTTCTCGCGGTTTAATTTCTCCGTTACTTACATCCCTGGTACTAAGAATGTTAAGGCGGATGCCTTGTCTTGCAGTTTTTCTCCCATAGTCAGTGCTGAGAAAGAGGAGAACATTTTACAAGAAGGTGTTGTGATAGCTGCTTTGGACTCCGTTTTGGAAGATGAGATTCTTAAAGCACAGGAGAATGCCCCTTCTAACACTCCTCATGGGAGGTTGTTTGTGCCTGGGACCTTTAGGAGAGATTTGTTTGTTGAGTGTCACGAATCTCGGTTGGCAGGTCATCCCAGAATCTCTGAGACCAAGAGACTGGTGGGTCGCAGTTTTTGGTGGCCTGGATGGCAGAAGGAAGTCATTAAGTGGGTGCGTCAGTGTACTATATGTGCTAGATCTAAGTCCTCACATACTCCTGCTGCGGGGTTGCTTTGTCCTTTGGAGGTTCCCAGTGCTCCTTGGACACATTTGGCTATGGACTTTATAACTGACCTTCCCCCCTCTGAGGGTTTTACTGTCATCTGGGTGGTCGTGGACCGTTTTAGCAAGATGTGTCACTTGGTTCCCTTTGTCAAACTGCCCTGCGCTAAAACTCTCGCTAAGGCCTTTGTCAAGGAAATTGTCAGACTTCATGGCGTTCCTACTGACATTGTTTCTGATAGGGGTCCTCAGTTCGTGGCTCGTTTTTGGCGTGCCTTTTGTGACAGGTTGGGAGTTCATTTATCGTTCTCGTCCGGATATCATCCTGAATCTAATGGCCAGACAGAAAGGAAAAACCAGGATGTTGAGCAGTTCTTGCGTTGTTTTGTGGCAGACAATCAAGAGGGGTGGTCTGAGTTTCTGCCACTTGCTGAATTTGCTCTGAACAATCATACATCTTCTTCTGCTGGTTGTTCGCCTTTTTTTTGTTGTTCTGGGAGACATCCGTCGTTTGGGTCGTTCTCCAAGTTGGGATCTGCCGTGCCTGAGGAGGAGAATTTTTCCAGTGATTTGGAGAGAGTTTGGACGGATGTGCGTGGTAATCTTCAGGAGGCCAACAGAAAATCTAAGGACTACTTTGATAGGAAACGACAGGAGGTTTTGTTCGCTGTTGGTGACATGGTTTGGTTGTCCTCTAGGAATCTGCAGTTGAGGATTCCTTCTAAGAAATTCGGTCCCAAGTTTGTAGGGCCCTTTAAGGTGCTTCAGGTTGTCAACCAATCTGCTGTTAGGTTGGAGGTTCCTACCTCCTGGAGAATTAATCCGGTATTTCATGTCTCTCTGTTGAAAAAAGCTGTTGTATCGGATTCTGACGCCTCTGCCTCTGTTCCTCCGGTGGTGGAGGACGGGGAATATGAAATTTCTCGCATCCTTAACTCTAGACTGTATAGAGGTAGTTTGCAGTATCTTGTGGCCTGGAAAGGTTTCGGACCCGAGGATAACTCTTGGGTGAGGTCGGATGATGTTTCCGCGTCCAGACTTATCAGAGCGTTTCACAGGAGATTTCCTGATAAGCCTGGTCCTAGGGGATCCGGAGGATCCTCTTAGAAGGGGGGGTACTGTTAGAACCTTGCTCTTAGGTTTTTTTTCCTTTGCTGGTCACATGACCTTGTTGGCCTATTTAAGCCTGCTCCGCCCTTCTGGCTTTGCTGGACTTCATTGTATATCTACTTTCTAGCTAGCCTGTGCTCTGTGTCTTGCTCTGTTAGTTTGCTTGGTCTTCTGACCTCTATGTTCTATATATTTTGTTTGTTCGTCTGTCTGCTACTATTTCTGTTAGGAGGTGTCCCATATTCCTCCCAGTCCTTAGTACTTGTAGGGATTCCTTCCCCACATCTATAGGTCTCCGTACAGACTAGCTTAGGACTTTAGCAGGTCTGATCGCAGGATCAGGTCCCCTGTTACATCGTAGGGATTAAGCTGAGTTCTATCGCAGGGACAGATCTCCTCTCTTTCCTTAGCTCTGGTAGCAGAACATAACATCCTACCTGCCAGTACCCGCCTGTCTGCATGCCAGCCGTGCCTGCCAGTCTCCACCTGTCTGCATACCAGCCATGCCTGCCTGTTCCCACCTGTCTGTATGCCAGCCTAACCTGCCTGTTCCTGCATTCCCCGGTGTGGGTCAACAGCTGTGACTGGGGTCTGACCTGGAGTAGCACCTGGTACCTCTGCTCGGTTCCTCCCTAGTTCACGGAGTCGACTGAGCCGCCGTGTGACCTTGGTCGGACCGAGTTGATACTTAGTTACGCCCCTCCAGGCACTCCTCGGTTCATGGTCCAGTGGGATCACTAATCATGCTCGCGCCAGTCAGTCCGGGCGTGTGCGTAACATTATGTATCAACCTTTTGTGTGGAACCGTATCAAAAGCTTTTGAAAAGTCCATATGCACAACATTCACTGCATTTCCTTGGTCCAGTCCGGAACTTACCTCTTCTTAAAAGCTGATCAGATTAGTTTGACAGGAACGGTCCCTCGTAAACCCATGCTGATATTGGGTCATGAGGTTCTTCTTCTTCAGATACTCTAGTATAGCATCTCTTAGGAAACCCTCCAGGATTTTACCCATGGTAGAGGTTAAGCTTAATGGCCTATAATTTCCAAGTTCGGTTTTTGTCCCCTTTTTGAATATTGGCACCACATTTGCTAAATGCCAGTCCTGTGGTACAGACCCTGTTATTATGGAATCTTTAAAGATTAAAAATAATGGTCTATCTATAACGTTACTTAAGCAAGTGACATTTAATGGAGAATTTTTGTCATCACTGATCATGTTTTCTGTCATGCGATTTTCTTGTGTAAATACTGTTGAAAATAAATCATTTAGCATATTGGCTTTTTCCTCATCCTCATCCACCATTTCACCCAGACTATCTTTAAGGGGGCCAACACTATGATTTTTTAGTTTCTTACTATTTATGCAGTTAAACAATATTTTGGGATTATTTTTACTTTCTCTGGCAATGAGTCGCTCTGTCTCAATCTTTGCTGCCTTGATTTGGTTTTTACAGAATTTATTTAATTTTCTGTATTTATTTAATGCCTCATGACTACCTACGTGCTTTAGTTCTCTAAATGCTTTCATTTTGTCACTTAGGATTAACCCTAACCCCTTACATCTCTATTTAGCCATAGTGGTTTCCTCCTATTTCTAGCATGTTTATTCCCATAGGGGATATATTGTGCACAGGTCCTATTCAGGATGCTAATAAATGTCTCCCATTTGCTCCCATATAATCTTATACAGTAAAATTGTGTAGTTACATAGTTTCTATAAATATATATATGGTATATATATAATGTATGTATATATATATATATATATATATATATGTATATATATACAGGGTGGTCCAAAAGTAGGTGGACAGAAAGTGTAATAAGGTTATGAAGGTTATGGAACTGTCACAGGAGATAAGTATCTTGAAATTCTAATGAATCAAGTTGTTCCCCAGTTACAGCAACAGCCTAATTCAAATGACCTTTATTTCCAACAGGATGGGGCCCCTCCACATTATTCAAGAGTAGTCCACGAGTATCTTGATGAAACATTTCCTAATAAATGGATTGGCCGAAGAGGCCCACTTGATTGGCCGGCACGTTCACCAGACTTGACCCCAATGGATTTTTTATTTTGGGGAGTACTCAAGGACAAAGTTTATAGTCGAAAACCAAAAAGTGTCAGTGATTTGAAAAATTACATAAGAGATGCATTTCAAGAAATTAATACCCAAAGAGACTTGTGCAAAAAAGTTTATCGAAGCGTAAGAGGCAGGCTTCAAAGCTGTGCAAATTGTAATGGAAAACAGTTTGAGCACCTGCGCTGATAAAATTGAAGGGCTTTTGTATTATTGTTCAGAATAAAATTTAATTGTCAATGTTATGCTTGTGTTAGTAAATATAATTTTATATATAAATCAAAATAAATGTTATTATTTTCTGGCCACCTACTTTTGGACCACCCTGTATATCTCTACAATATATAGACTGCTCAAAAAAATAAAGGGAACACTCAATTAACACATCCTAGATCTGAATGAATGAAATATTCTCATTGAATACTTTGTTCTGTACAAAGTTGAATGTGCTGACAACAAAATCACACAAAAATCATCACTGGAAATCAAATTTATTAACCAATGGAGGCCTGGATATGGAGTCACCCCCAAAATTAAAGTGGAAAAACACACTACAGGCTAATGCAACTTTGATGTAATGTCCTTAAAACAAGTCAAAATGAGGCTCAGTATTGTGTGTGGCCTCCACATGCCTGGGTGACCTCCCTACAATGCCTGGGCATGCTCCTGAGTAGGTTGCAGATGGTCTCCTGTGGGCTCTCCTCCCAGACCTGGACTAAAGCATCCATGAACTCCTGGACAGTCTGTGGTGCAACGTGACGTTGGTGGATGGTATGGCATAATGTCCCAGATGTGCTCAATCGGATTCAGGTCTGGGGAACGGGCGGGCCAGTCCATAGTTTCAATGCCTTCATCTTGCAGGAACTGCTGACACACTCCAGCCACATGAGGTCTGGCATTGTCCTGAATTAGGAGGAACCCAGGGCCAACCGCAACAGCATATGGTCTCACAAGGGGTCTGAGGATCTCATCTCGGTAACTAATGCCAGTCAGGCTACCGCTGGTGAGCACATGGAGAGCTGTGCGGCCCTCCAAAGAAATGCCACCCCACACCAATACTGACCCACTGCCAAACTGGTCATGCTGAAGGATGTTGCAGGCAGCAGATCGCTCTCCATGGCGTCTCCAAACTCTGTCACATCTGAAACGTGCTCAGTGTGAACCTGCTTTCATCTGTGAAGAGCACAGGGCACCAGTGGCGACTTTGCCAATCCTGGTGTTCTGTGACAAATGCAAAGCGCCCTGCACGGTGTTGGGCTGTGAGCAGAACCCTCATCTGTGGACGTCGGGCCCTCATACCACCCTCATGGAGTCTGTTTCTAACCATTTGTGCAGACACATGCACATTTGTGGCCTGCTGGAGGTCATTTTGCAGGGCTCTGGCAGTGCTCCTCCTGTTTCTTCTTGCACAAAGGTGGAGGTAGTGGTCCTGCTGCTGGGTTGTTGCCCTCCTATGGCCACCTCCACGTCTCCTGGTGTACGAGCCTGTCTCCTTGTAGTGCCTCCAGCCTCTGGACACTACGCTGACAGACACAGCAAACCTTCTTGCCACAGCTCGCATTCATTTGCCATCCTGGATGAGCTGCACTACCTGAGGAACTTCTGTGGGTTGTAGAGTCCGTTTCATGCTACCACAAGTGTGAAACCACAACCAACATTCAAAAGTGACCAAAACATCAGCCAGAAAGCATTGGTACTGAGATGTGGTCTGTGGTCCCCACCTGCAGAACCACTCCTTTATTGAGGGTGTCCTGATAATTGCCAATAATTTCCATCTATTGTCTATTCCATTTGCACAACAGCATGTGAAATTGATTGTCAATCAGTGTTGCTTCCTAAGTGGACAGTTTGATTTCACAGAAGTTTGATTTACTTGGAGTTATATTCTGTTGTTTAAGTGTTCCCTTTATTTTTTTGAGCAGTGTATTTACATTTGTCTAAGTAGAGATTGTGTAAAATTTTATTTATACAAGTATAGTCATATAGTTAATTCATTAATTAAATTAGAACTTAATATATAAATTAAAGTAGCAATATTTCGGATTACATTAGAGCCAATATATGTATAAGATATTTAAATGATTTTCTGTATGAATTTGATATTTAATCTTATCTTTTATGTTTCCTTAGAATTTTCATTGCAAAGTAGGATTTGATCAAACAACTCTTACATGGATTTATTTCTTTATTGACACAGGAAGTTGAAAAAAACTGCATGATTTTATGTGCATAACATTTTTAAAATAATAACAATATAACTAGTTGAACTATATTATGTGTAACAATTATTAATTAATTCTTTTGTGCTGCTAATATTTTCTGTGCATGAAGTGTTTTTGCTTTGTAAGTAAAGTTACTTTACTGCATGACGTGTGACAGCTGCAGCATCTGAACTTTGAGCAAATAATATGGATTTCCATTCTTCCTATCTTTAGTTTGTGTAATTTAAACCTGGTAGCCAGTAAAGAAAAATGTTATATGATATTATATGTATTTGGGGAATATTCAAATAAATATTAAGATATTAAATGTAATAGTTTACAATGCGCATTGATAATTAGGATACAGAAATTTTGGGTTAAATGTATATATATTCATACCTTTGTATGTGGAATGTATGGTTGAACAGATCTGTGAATGTCAGAGTGAAATGACAGATAAAATAAATGAGCAGCTGCTAAGTAAGATTTGTGTGCCTGAGACCTCATGTATGTTTGGAAAAAAAACTGTTTCTTTATGTGAAGTAACAAAAAATACATTTCATTCTGAGAAAATTATGATACATAATTGAGTATTATCTGCATAATATATATATAGATATATACATATATATATATAGATATATATATATATATATATATATATATATATACTAGATGTTGGCCCGATTCTAACGCATCGGGTATTCTAGAATATGTATGCGGCCGACCGGGCACAATCAGCAGAGCGGTGTTTAAATTTGGCACCCAAATCGCTGATTGGTCGCGGCCGGCGACCGCGACCAATCAGCGAACCGCATTAGTGAGGAGAGCGTGTTTAAATTTGGCGCCAAAATCGCTGATTGGTCACGGCCTGCGGTCGCGACCAATTAGCAGAGCGGTGTTTAAATTTGGCACCAATATTGCTGACTGGTCGCGGCCGGCGGCTGCAACCAATCAGCGAACCCTGTTAGTGAGGACCGGAGAGCATGTTTAAATTAGGCGCCAAAATCGCTGATTGGTCGCGACCGGCGGTCGCAACCAATCAGCAGAGCGGTGTTTAAATTTGGCGCCAATATTGCTGATATCAGCGAATCGTATTAGTGAGGACCGGGGAGCGGCGCTGCCTGAGCGGGTACTTCCGCTGCGAGCAGCCGGGAGATGACATTAAATATAATGATATGAATTAATATAAGAAGAAAAATGTTTCAATTTTCTGAGTAAAAACAAGTGATTTTTGCATTCATTCATACATTTATTCATATATTTATTCATTTTGGTTAATGAGTATACATTCTTTGGTATTACTGGTTTAATAAATATATATATTAAATATATATATATATATATATATATATAAATATATATATAAATTTATATATGTATTAAATATCATATATATCTAGTTAATAAAGGTTGAGTAATAAGGGTATAAACACTTGTTACATCAAAATACACTGACATCTATGGGTTTGAAAAGGTAATTACACCTATGACATAAAAATATTCTATCACATGAAGAACTTGATTAATAATGAATTATTATCTATTATTGCTTTATTATTCCAAACATAATTTATATTCATATTTTGATAATAATTAGATGGATATTACTGATTGCTATGGTACGCTTTGATATTATAGGTTAAGAAATTGACAGATTTGGTATCAGATTAGGGAATGAAGACTTCAATCAAAATACCTCAATTATGAATTCTGTCTTAATAAAGACTTTTTATATTTCTAAATCAAAGAGATTCTCAAAAGTTACAAGAAGAAGCAACCGATATCTGGAAGTCTCAGAAGGTAAAGATGTTGTGAATGCTGAGTGTTATACTAGACTGTGTCAAATACAATTCTCACCACTGATAACCAGGACTGCAGAGGACGATGATCCTATATGAACTGTGTTGTGTTCAAGTTTTCATGGTTTCTTATCACCTGAAAGCTGGTGAATAATGAAGGAGTGTCAGGATTCAGCCAGCCTGACATATGTCCTGTACATTAAGGACTAAGTACTGGTTATGGTGCTATATAAAGCAGGGAAGTGTTAAGTTAACCCTTGCTTTGCTGACCAAAGACATCACATCTGTTCCAAAAGTGACATGAGACCAGTGCGGACAACACGGAGGATTCCAGACCTATCTAAAGACAATCCAACGTAAGTCCAAGTGACACTGCACAGATATTAAAGCTACATTTCATCAATGGACTTTGTTTTCTTATCATTTAATTGACACATGATCTTTCTAATAAAGAGTACAGTTTATGGACTGGACAATAATGAATACAATTATGGACTGTTCAATATCTACACGCTATAATTTATTCCACAAAAGTTACAAAAAGACTGTGTTTTAAAAGAACCAAAAAGAAGACGAGACGAAGACCCAATGACATGAGATGATGACGATTGGACCCGTGATTGCTTAAATTTAGATTTAGGGAAGTATATAATTATTAGTGATGAGCGAGCATGCTCGCTACTGCTCGGTGCTCGCCCGAGCATCTCCCTGCTTGAGATGCTCGTCGCTCACTGAGTATTTCCGGGGTTGCTCGGCAGGAGCTCGGGTCCCCTCCCTGCATGTTTGGCGCTCTTTACAGAGCCAATGAACATGCAGGGATTGCCTGCCACTCACTGTAATGCCGCAGCCATGTTGGTCTATATCAGACATGGCGCTGCCGTGCTCGTCCCAGTCACTCCGGAATCAGACAGTGTAGGGGGAGCTGCTGAGCTAGGGAGAGATTCGCTTGTTTATTAGGTAGTGTAGGTAGAACAGAAGTATATTACACATATCCATCTCAACAAACAGTCCTTCTGAGGACTAATCCATCTGCAGAGATATCAGGCAGGCAGTGTATATAGGCAGGGAGGGTATATAGCAGACTGCAGTGCATATAGCACAAGAGGCTCCATTCCAGTTTTGTCTGCTGCTGCTGCTAGATATATCTAGACATAGGCCCAGGTCTCAGGGGCCAGGAATAATTTTTTTGGGGATCTTAATCCTCATTATTTGCTTAAAAAGCAATCCAGGGTACACTGTTTTTCTGCGCCATTTGCTTTTGGCACTGCAGAATACAGCCAGGTCCTTTCCATATTACAGCGCTAAAAATCCAGCTATTTAAAACTGTGGTTTGTCTGTCACACGGATCACATATATTTGCGCTGAAAATATTGCCATTTCAGGCCTCCATTGAAATTTTGTTTGGTTAGTGTTTCAGTGTGTCAGTGAAGCTATTGACACCAGTTTGCTGTTAAAAATAGTTACCTACAGGCCAGCTATTTAAAACTGTGTTTTCTCCGTCACACGGATCACATATACGCTTTCAGAAAATACTGCCATTTCTGGCCTCCATTAAAAATTTGTTTCAGTGTGTCAGTGAGGCTATTGACACTGGTTTGCTGTTCAAAATAGTTACCTACAGGACAGCTATTTAAAACTGTGGTTTGTCCTTCACACGGATCACATATAAGTTCGCTCTAAATTCAGCCATTTGTAGTGAGCATGGAAGATATTGTCCTCCATTTAAAATGGACAAAGTACGTCGCAAGGGACGGGGAACTGGACGTGATGGTGATGATGCATGCAGAGGCCAAGGCCGTGGGCAAGCTGAAATTGTGCCACAAAAATCACCCACATCTTCTTTTTTGACCTTCCTGTCCCAATTAATAGGGGCCCCAGAACAACACTATTGAACACAGAGCAGTGTGAAAAGGTAATTGGTTGGATAGCAGATAATGCTTCCAGTCCCTTAGCCACCACCACCACCACCTTGTCTTCCACACGGTCAAGTCTCAGTAGCTATGAGTCTGGACCGCATATTCCTCACCCTGAACCTCCTTCCTCCCACCAAGCCGAGTTGCCAGAGACAACTGATCCCACATTTGGACACTCCGAAGAGATGTTCACTTTTCCATTTATAGATTCGGGCCTCTCGCCCAGTCCACTTGAAGCGTGGCAAGAGGAGATCGCATGTAGCAATGCCCAAATATTTGAGCAGCCACGGTCACACAAAGGTGACAGTGGGAAAATGTCACAAGAGGTGGACGATGATGAGACACAATTGCCAGAAAGTCAGGAGGAGGACCAGGGTGCGGAAGTGGAAGACGAGGTGGTGGATGATATAGTAACTGACCCAACCTGGCAGGAGGACATGCTGAGCGAGGACAGCAGCACACAGGGGGACGGAGGCAGAGCACCCCAACAGGCAGGAAGAAGCAGTGTGGTGGCCGCAGACAGAAGGCAGGCAACCATTCCCCGTAACACCAACACGAAGGAAGTTGCCAGTACAACTGTTAGGTCTTCCTGAGTCTGGTTGTTTTTTAAAGACTCTGCCGATAACCCCAACAAGGCCATTTGCACCACCTGCCAGGCCAGCATCAGCAGGGGTGGCAAAACGACCAGCCTGACCACCACCAGCATGATCAGGCACATGGCAGCAAAGCACCCGACTTTGTGAGCCGAACCCCAGGGTACAGGAACTGTGTCTGCGGTTGGCACCACTGTTTCTTCCGCTGTTGTGCATGCAAGAGAATCCCCTGTCCATGGTGCATGCGAAGATGCCTCCTGCCCTGCACCTGTCATTGCACACTCTCAAGTAGCAGCATCAGGACGCACGTCCATGTCCTTGTCCCAGCGCAGTGTTCAGTTGTCCATACCCCAGTCCTTGGAACGCAAGCGCAAATACGCAGCCAACGCCCCACAGGCCACACTACTAAATTCACACATTTTGCGACTGCTTGTGCTCGAAATGTTGCCTTTTAGGCTCGTGGAGTCGGAAGCATTCCGCAACCTGATGGCGGCGGTTGTCCCTCGGTACTCGGTCCCAAGCCGCCACTATTTCTCCCGGTCCCCGCTTTACACAAGCACTTGTCCCAAAACATTAGCCATGCCCTCAACAACGCAGTTACCGGGAAAGTCCACCTAACCACGGACACGTGGACAAGTGCTTGTGGGCAAGGACGGTACATCTCGCTGAAGGCACACTGGGTTAACATAGTGGAAGCCGAGATCCAGTCGGACCTTGGGACGGAACACGTCCTCCCGACGCCAAGGATTGCTGGCCCTAGGTCAATCAGAGTTGCCCTCACAGTCTACAGCTCCTGCACCTCATCCTCCTCCTCTTCTTCAGCCTCCATCTCCGAAATGACCACATCAGTCACAAACTCAAATCCAATGACCAAATCAGTGACAAACTCAAATCCAGCACTGCAGCACTGCCTCGGCCAAACGGCAACAGGCTGTGCTGAAGCTAGTATGCTTAGGTGACAAACCACACAATGCTGAAGAGTTGTGGACAGCTCTGAAAGAGCAGGCAGATCTGTGGCTCACACCGCTGAACCTACAGCCAGACATGGTAGTGTGTGACAATGGCCGGAACCTGGTGGCAGCTCTGAGGCAAGGCGAGCTCACACACGTACAATGCCTGGCCCATGTGCTTAACCTCGTGGTTCAAAGGTTTCTCAAATCCTACCCAGAGCTGCCAGATCTGCTTGTTAAAATATGCCACCTGTGTGCCCATTTTAGAAAGTCACCTACAGCTTCCGCCGCCCTTTCCGTGTTTAGGCAGTGCTTGCAGCTTCCGGCTCACAGACTGGTGTGTGATGTCCCCACGCATTGGAACTCTACACTGCAGATGTTGGGAAGGATTTGTGAGCAGAAGAGGGCAGTTGTTGAGTACCAGCATCAACAAGGCCGTCGGTATTCAGTTCAGACTCCACACATAAGACCTCAGGAGTGGACATGGATGTCAGACATATGTACCATCCTCAAAAACTTTGAGGACTCAACCAAGATGGTGAGCGGTGATGATGCCATAATTAGGGTCACCATCCCGCTTCTCTGTCTTCTGAAACGCTCTCTGCTCACAATCAAAGAGGATGCATTGCAGGCGGAGTACGATGAGATGGAGCAAGGAACCATACAGGGTAATTACACACAGCCCAGCCTCATCTCATCCCAACGTGAATTGGGTGACAATCAGGAAGAGGAGGAGGAGGAGGAAGAACAGGAGCTAGTTTCATGCGCTATAGACGGTACTACCTGCACAACTGTCATACCGTTTGTTGGCCTGAGGACAGAGAGGAGGAGGAGAGCATGGTCACTCGTCCTCTTGGTGAGGACACAGAAGTCTTGCCTGTTAGCAGTCTGGCATGCATGGCTGAGTTTATGTTACGCTGCCTTTCCAATGACCCTCGCGTTCTCAAAATTTTGCGTGACAGTAATTACTGGTTGGTGACACTTCTAGACCCATGCTACAAGGAGAACTTTCTATCTCTTATTCCTGAGGTGGACAGGTCTAAAAAAATGGGGCAATACCAGAAGGCCCTTGTTGCGGAGCTATTAAAAAAATTCCCATCTGAAAACGCTGGCGGCAGAGAGCACAGTTCGTTGGATAACCAAGGACTACAGGTGAGAGACACAACTCCAATCATGCAGAGGCAGGGGAACACTGTCAAAGTTCTGAGAGAATTTTCTCAGCCCCTCCCATCGCTCAGGCCCTGAGGCATGGGGTACTCTCACAAGAAGTGGAAAGTTTGGGAAGATGGTGAAGGAGTACCTTGCCGACTGTACCAACGTCCTCTGTGATTCCTCTGTGCCTTTAATTCTCGGTATCCAAGCTGGATACGTGGAATGAACTCGCTCTTTACGCCTCAGAGGTCCTGGCCTGCCCTGCCACTAGCATTTTATCAGAGCGGGTTTTTAGTGCCGCTGGTGGAATTATAACTGATAAGCGCACCCGCCTGTCAACTGAAAATGCTGACAGGCTGACTCTTATAAAAATGAACAAGGGCTGGATTGGGCCAGACTTCTCAACACCACCGATTGAGTGTCTTTTTTTGGGAGGAGTATTCCCATGCACCTTTTCACACCCACACATGTGTATACGCTTCCTGATTTTGGCTTTTTGCTCTTGTCCTCCTCCTTCTCCTCATCCTCATTCTCCACCACGATATCACGATGGGGGACCGTGGTCCGTGATGCAACATCCACATAATTTTTTTAAAGGGTGTTTATGTTGCCTGTAAAAAAATTTTTTATACAGTATGTTCATGTATACCCCCCAGGGGTAAATGTTTGTCAGCCCATACACTTAGTGCATGGGCATTACAAGTATAGGAGACCCGCTCCTTTCTAATGGGAACATTTTTTTATGAAGCCCTCCTCCATGTCTATTCCAATGGGCATTGGAGTGCCTCCAAATTTTTGGCAACCCTTGCATTCACTGCATAGGCCAACACTCTTGGAGACCCACTTCCTAATAATGGGAACATTTTTTCATGAGGCTCTCTACGTCTCTTCCAAGGGGCATTGGACTGCCTCCCAATTTTTGGCAACCCTTGCATTCACTGCATAGGCAAACACAATGGGAAACCCACTTCCTAATAATGGGAATATTGTTTTTAGGAGGCCCTCTGACCTCCACGTCTCTTCCAAGGAGCATTGGAGTGCCTCCAAATTTTTGGCAACCCTTGCATTAACTGCATAGGCAAACACAATGAGAGACCCATTTCCTAAAAATGGGAACATTGTTTTCAGGAGGCACTCCTCTAAGTCTCTTCAAAGGGGTATTGGGGTGCGTCTAAATTTACAAAGGGGTATTGGGCTGCGTCCAAATTTGGGCAGCCCTACCACTCACTGCATACGCAATAACAGTATAGGAGGCCCACTCTTTAGTAATGGGAAGAACAAAGCCTGGCCGGCTGATGGCTCTAAGAATAGTGAGGGCCCCCTGCTGGCCCTTTAAGAATAGTAAAGGCCGGCTGATGGCCCCATTTCCCGGTGAATGCATTTGTCACAGTTGAAAGCAATGCAAAAGTGCAAAAACGAATCACAAACGCTATGTGTGAACATAGCCCAAGGTGTGGAGGAGTATTTTTGTTTTCGGTTATTTATTTTGCCTTATATACAAGTCATTACCCTGGAAAGAATGTTCCTTAACATATTTCCCAGGAAAATCCATTTTGGTTTCGTTTTAGTATGTTCTATTGTGAGTCCGTAAAAGTGGTGTAATACCTCTGACAACATTGTTGACAGCAGTGACCTGGGAGTCAGAAATGCTTCCAGGGGTCTTCCACATGCTGTTCCCATGTCATTTGAGCACTGTTCCCATCGATTTGGGCAATTTTTAGGCCCCCTGCAGACCGCCGGGGGAGCCGCCTGAAAAATGCTCGAGTTTCCTATAGACTTACATTGGGCTCGTTGCTCGGGTCAGCACCCGAGTATTCCAATGTGCTCGACCCGAGCATCGAGCACCCGAGCATTTTAGTGCTCGCCCATCACTAATAATTATAAATTTTATATTGGTCATGGCTTACCATAACATGGATTCACATCATTATGCTATTGAATGTGTATAACAATAATCCAATATTGATATTATTATTATTAGTATGGATATTAAATTATATTGCCAAAGAAGAAGCAAAGAAGAAAGATGATCCTGTTATGAACCTATCTACTTTGAGGATTCCAGTTGATGTCTGTCACATTCAAAAGGGGGAATTGTGAAATATTAATTACGGATATTCATTTTTGCATTCTGAATTCTGTATCATACATTGCATAAGATTGCATCCGCCATCGTGATAGGGTTTCTAGATGACATGCGCTATTTGTGTATTTTTAGTTCAGTGTAAGTTAGTGCCATATGCAGAACAGGTGTTGTGAAGGGGCTATATAACCCCATGTTAGAGACAGGGTGGGCTCTTGCACTACACATGACACCAGAAGGAGGATCTACAGTACAGACCAAAAGTTTGGACACACCTTCTCATTTAAAGATTTTTCTGTATTTTCATGACTATGAAAATTGTACATTCACACTGAAGGCATCAAAACTATGAATTAACACATGTGGAATTATATACTTAACAAAAAAGTGTGAAACAACTGAAAATATGTCTTATATTCTAGATTCTTCAAAGTAGCCACCTTTTGCTTTGATGACTGCTTTGCACACTCTTGGCATTCTCTTGATGAGCTTCTAGAGGTAGTCACCGGAAATGGTCTTCCAACTATCTTGAAGGAGTTCCCAGAGATGCTTAGCACTTGTTGGCCCTTTTGCCTTCACTCTGGGGTCCAGCTCACCCCAAACCATCTCGATTGGGTTCAGGTCTGGTGACTGTGGAGGCCAGGTCATCTGGCGTAGCCCCCTATCACTCTCCTTCTTGGTCAAATAGCCCTTACACAGCCTGGAGTTGTGTTTGGGGTCATTGTCCTGTTGAAAAATAAATGATGGTCCAACTAAACGCAAACCGGATGGAATAGCATGCTGCTGCAAGATGCTGTGGTAGCCATGCTGGTTCAGTATGCCTTCAATTTTGAATAAATCCCCGACAGTGTCGCTGTAATGCACACGCCCGGGCTGAGCGGCGTGTGCGTGTGATTCCACTGGACCGTGCCGGAGAGTGAATGCCTGCAGGGGCGTAACTAGGTATTCACCCGATCCGACCAGGGTCGCACGACGGCATACGACGCCAGTGCACCAAGGAGGAACCGAGCAGAGGGACCAGGTGCTACTCCAGGACAGACCCCGGACACGGCTGTTGACCCACACAGGGGAATACAGGAACAGACTGGTTAAGCTGGCACACAGACTGGTGGGTATAGGCAGGCATGATTGGTCTGCAGGCAGGCAAGACTGGTATGCAGGCAGGCACGACTGGTATGCAGGCAGGCGGGTATGCAGGCAGGGGGGTACAGGCAAGCACGGCTAGAGTGCAGACAGGAAGGCACTAGCAGGTAGTAACACAGGCGGGATAGGACCCAGTACACACTGGGACTCAGGAACAGAACCACAGATGTGGCGGACAAACACAGCAGAGTAAGGCCGCCCACAGTGGTGAGCAAGAGTAGAGCAGGACGAGGCCGCCTGGAGCGGTGAGCAAGAGTAGAGCAGGCTAGAACCGCCGGAGCGGTGAGCAAAGGCAGAGCAGGCTAGAACCGCCGGAGCGGTGAGCAAAGGCAGAGCAGGCTAGAACCGCCGGAGCGGTGAGCAAAGGCAGAGCAGACTAGAACCGCCGCAGCGGTGAGCAAAGGCAGAGCAGGCTAGAACCGCCGGAGCGGTGAGCAAGGGCAGAGCAGGGGAGACAGGGCTCTGTTCACACGGAACAGACAGGAAGGGAAAGGCAGAACCAGATACCCACAGGGTACTTGCAGTGAAGTAGCGAGTGGACCACAAACTCACAAACGGGAGTACAGTGACAACGAGCAGGAGTTAGGTACGAGTTCAGACTCTGCAGAAAAAGGAAAGGTAAGGACATTGAGAAACACGGGAAAACAGGCTAGAAGAGTATACAGACAAGAACAGACACAGTAGCAAGATACAGGAGCGGGTCTAGGAATGCAGCCCCTAGAAGGCGGGAGGAACAGGCCAGGAGCGTGTTCAGACAGGACAGACTAGATACAGGAGCGGGTCTATGAATGCAGCCCCTAGAAGGCTGGAGGAACAGGCCAGGAGCGTGTTCAGACAGGACAGACTAGATACAGGAGCGGGTCTAGGAATGCAGCCCCTAGAAGGCGGGAGGAACAGGCTAGGAGCGTGTTCAGACAGGCCTGGAAATACAGCCTCCAGGATAGGCAGACAAGAGAACACAGAAGGGGACCTGGCACATTCAGAGTGAAAGACCACACTGAATGAAACACAATGCTCAGGCATGGGTTAATTGGAGCAGCTGGGTTAAATACCAGGAGACAGACAGCAATAGGCTGAGGACGCACAAGGGGTGTGCCTGCAGCAGGTACAAAAAGCAGGAAGTGATCGGGCGCCGCCCTTAAGCAGCAGAAAGAGAAGCAAACAGACAGCATGGAGGGAAGCCAGAGAGACATTCTGGATTGGAGATCAAGTGCGCGCTCTTGCACAGTGGGAGATGGACCACTATGCAAAGACCCCGCCAGGTATGTTACAGTACCCCCCCCCTTACGCCCCCTCTTCTTCAGGCCTGCTAGAATCTTCCGCAGGGAATTCAAGGGCCAATCCTTCACTTCAAGGAGATCACTTCCACTGTCCACCGGAAAAACTGGTCTCCTCTGGGTAGCTAGGATGCTACCTCCTATCCAGCCATCCTCAGCAACAGACGAAATGGGTGGAGTACCAGGAACAGCACACAAGGAAGTCTCTCTCCATATATTTTCAGGTGGCACCCCAGAGGGTACAGGAGACAACTGGAAGTCCTCCACCGGGTTGGAGGGGAGCAGAGACTTGGGGGTAATCTCTGCTTCGAGGTACATCTTGTCAAGCTCACAGGATGAAATGGGCAAAGTACAAGGTGCAAGGTGTAGAAAAGTCACTGTCTCTTTGTTATCAGGTGATACCCCGGAGGATTCAGGAAACAACTGGGGGTCCTCCGCCGGGTCGGAAGAGTGCAGAGACTCGGGGGCAACCTCTGCTTCGGAGTACACTAGGTTGGACTCACTGGAAGAAGCGGGCGAGGTAACAGGTACCGAGTATAGGAGAGTCTCTGTCCATTCACTATCAGGTAGCACCCCGAAGGGTTCAGGAGACAACTGGAGGTCCTCTGCCTGGTCGGAGGGGTGTAGAGACTCGGGGATAACCTCTGCTTCGGAGTACACAAGATCGGACTCACTGGAAGAAGCGGGCGAGGTATCAGGTACCGAGTATAGGAGAGTCTCTGTTCATTCGCTATCAGGTAGCACCCCGAAGGGTTCTGGAGACAACTGGAGGTCCTCCGCCTGGTCAGAGGTGTGTATAGACTCATGGATAACCTCTGCTTCAGAGTACACTAGGTCGGACTCACTGGACGAAGCAAGCGAGGTATCATATCCAGGATATAGGAAAGTCTCTGTCCATTCACCACCAGGTGGCACCCCGAAGGGTTCTGGAGACAACTGGAGGTCCTACGCCTGGTCGGAGGGGTGTAGAGACTCGGGAGTAACCTCTGCTTCGGAGTACACTAGGTTGGACTCACTGGACGAAGCGAGCGAGGTATCAGGTACAGAGTATAGGAGAGTCTCTGTCCTTTCGCTACCAGGTAGCACCCCGAAGGGTTCTGGAGACAACTGGAGGCCCTCCGCCTGGTCGGAGGGGTGTAGAGACTCGGGGGTAACTACCACTTTGGGGTACCCATTGTCAGGCTCACAGGATGGAGCGGACAAAGTATCGAGTACCGGGTGTAGAGAAGTCTCTCTCCATTTGTCATCGAGTGGTATCCCGGAGGATTCAGGAGGCAACAGGGGGTCCTCCGCCAGGTAGTAGAGGTGCACAGACTCGGAGGTAATCACAGCTTCGGAGCATCCTTGGACATGCACACTGGTTACAGTGGGTGAAGTATCTGATGCCTGGTGCAGGAGGTTCTCCTGTGTGGAGTCTGGATGGGCAGTAGTCTCTTCGGGCAGAACTGGTGCACTACCCACGCACATTACCCATTGGGGCTTCTCCGGGATTCAGGGAGATGAAGCTTCAGTAGGGACTTCAAGGTTGGGGTCAGGAGGTCTCAGGGAGGACAGACCCTGGCGTGACGGCTTGCCTCTACGTCTATCACGTCTGGACTGCCTCTTGAGGTTGGGAGAAGTATTCCGGAGAGCGTAGTCACCCTGTGAGGATTCTGGGTGGGCAGTAGTCTCATTGGGCTGGAGGACTATTGCGCTACCCACACACATTACCCATCGGGGCTGCTCCAGGATATTGGGAAGTGAAGCTTCAGCAGGAGCCTCCGGGTTAGGATCATCGAAGACCATTAGAAAGGCCACCAGGAAGGCTATTATGTCCAGGACGATAGGATCCTGTGTTTCCCATAGGGGGTTGATCCATTCCAAGGCATCACCCGCTAGGTTAGACATAATGAATCCCACCTTAACCCGATCGGTGAGAAAACAAAGAGGGTAGAACTTGAAGTGTAGCAACATTGCTCCACAAATGCACGACTCTGTCTTGGATCCCCATAGTACCGTGGAGGATCCGCAGGAACGAGTGCACAAAGATCCATCTGGACGGGTGCGTAATTCACCTGGAACTCAGCTAAAAAAAAATATATATATTTTTTTTATTTATTTTTAATGCACGTATTCGCTGGAAAACGTCTCAGAGAGCGAAGGCCGTGGGGCTCAACGGGAACCATGGCCTGAGCATGCTGTAAGGCACACGCCCGGGCTGAGTGGCGTGTGCGTGTGATTCCACTGGACCGTGCCGGAGAGTGAATGCCGGCAGGGGCGTAACTAGGTATTCACCCGATCCGACCAGGGTCGCACGACGGCATACGACGCCAGTGCACCAAGGAGGAACCGAGCAGAGGGACCAGGTGCTACTCCAGGACAGACCCCGGACACGGCTGTTGACCCACACAGGGGAATACAGGAACAGACTGGTTAAGCTGGCACACAGACTGGTGGGTATAGGCAGGCACGACTGGTCTGCAGGCAGGCACGACTGGTATGCAGGCAGGCACGACTGGTATGCAGGCAGGCGGGTATGCAGGCAGGGGGGTACAGGCAAGCACGGCTAGAGTGCAGACAGGAAGGCACTAGCAGGTAGGAACACAGGCGAGATAGGACCCAGTACACACTGGGACTCAGGAACAGAACCACAGATGTGGCGGACAAACACAGCAGAGTAAGGCCGCCCAGAGTGGTGTGCGAGAGCAGGGCAAGATGAGACCGCCTAGAGCGGTGAGCGAGAGTAGAGCAGGACGAGGCTGCCAGGAGCGGTGAGCAAGAGTAGAGCAGGACGAGGCCACCTGGAGCGGTGAGCAAGAGTAGAACAGGACGAGGTCGCCAGGAGCGGTGAGCAAGAGTAGAACAGGACGAGGCCGCCAGGAGCAGTGAGCAAGAGTAGAGCAGGACGAGGCCGCCTGGAGCGGTGAGCAAGAGTAGAGCAGGATGAGGCCGCCTGGAGCGGTGAGCAAGAGTAGAGCAGGCTAGAACCGCCGGAGCGGTGAGCAAAGGCAGAGCAGGCTAGAACCGCCGGAGCGGTGAGCAAAGGCAGAGCAGGCTAGAACCGCCGGAGCGGTGAGCAAAGGCAGAGCAGACTAGAACCGCCGGAGCGGTGAGCAAAGGCAGAGCAGGCTAGAACCGCCGGAGCGGTGAGCAAAGGCAGAGCAGGCTAGAACCGCAGGAGCGTTGAGCAAAGGCAGAGCAGGCTAGATCCGCCGGAGCGGTGAGCAAAGGCAGAGCAGGCTAGAACCTCCGGAGCGGTGAGCAAAGGCAGAGCAGGCTAGAACTGCCGGAGCGGTGAGCAAAGGCAGAGCAGGCTAGAACCGCCGGAGCGGTGAGCAAGGCAGAGCAGGGGAGACAGGGCTCTGTTCACACGGAACAGACAGGAAGGGAAAGGCAGAACCAGATACTCACAGGGTACTTGCAGTGAAGTAGCGAGTGGACCACAAACTCACAAACGGGAGTACAGTGACAACGAGCAGGAGTTAGGTACGAGTTCAGACTCTGCAGAAAAAGGAAAGGCAAGGACATAGAGAAACACGGGAAAACAGGCTAGAAGAGTATACAGACAAGAACAGACACAGTAGCAAGATACAGGAGTGGGTCTAGGAATGCAGCCCCTAGAAGGCGGGAGGAACAGGCCAGGAGCGTGTTCAGACAGGACAGACTAGATACAGGAGCGGGTCTAGGAATATAGCCCCTAGAAGGCGGGAGGAACAGGCTAGGAGCGTGTTCAGACAGGCCTGGAAATACAGCCTCCAGGATAGGCAGACAAGAGAACACAGAAGGGGACCTGGCACATTCAGAGTGAAAGACCACACTGAATGAAACACAATGCTCAGGCATGGGTTAATTGGAGCAGCTGGGTTAAATACCAGGAGACAGACAGCAATAGGCTGAGGACGCACAAGGGGTGTGCCTGCAGCAGGTACAAAAAGCAGGAAGTGATCGGGCGCCGCCCTTAAGCAGCAGAAAGAGAAGCAAACAGACAGCATGAAGGGAAGCCAGAGAGACATTCTGGATTGGAGATTAAGTGCGCGCTCTTGCACAGTGGGAGATGGACCACTATGCAAAGACGCCGCCAGGTATGTTACAGTCACCAGCAAAGCACCCCCACAACATTGCACCTCTTCCTCCATGCTTCACGGTGGAAACCAGGCATGTAGAGTCCATCCGTTCACCTTTTCTGCGTCGCACAAAGACACTGTGGTTGGAACCAAAGATCTCAAATTTGGACTCATCAGACCAAAGCACAGATTTCCACTGGTCTAATGTCCATTCCTTGTGTTCTTTAGCCCAAACTTGTCTCTTCTGCTTGTTGCCTGTCCTTAGCAGTGGTTTTCTAGCAGCTATTTTACAATGAAGGCCTGCTGCACAAAGTCTCCTCTTAACAGTTGTTGAAGAGATGTGTCTGCTGCTAGAACTCTGTGTGGCATTGACCTGGTCTCTAATCTGAGCTGCTTATCCTCAGAAGCAGAGGTGACTCTTGGTCTTCCTTTCCTTGGGCGGTCCTCATGTGAGCCAGTTTCTTTGTAGCGCTGGATGATTTTTGCAACTGCACTTGGGGACACTTTCAAAGTTTTCCCAATTTTTCGCACTGACTGACCTTCATTGCTTAAAGTAATGATGACCACTCGTCTTTCTTTACTTAGCTGCTTTTTTCTTGCCATAATACAAATTCTAACAGTCTATTCAGTAGGACTATCAGCTGTGTATCCACCAGACTTCTGCACAACACAACTGATGGTCCCAACCCCATTTATAAGGCAAGAAATCCCACTTATTAAACCTGACAGGGCTCACCTGTGAAATGAAAACCATTTATGGTGACTACCTCTTGAAGCTCATCAAGAGAATGCCAAGAGTGTGCAAAGCAGTCATCAAAGCAAAAGGTGGCTACTGTGAAGAACCTAGAATATAAGACATATTTTCAGTTGTTTCACACTTTTTTGTTAAGTATATAATTCCACATGTGTTAATTCATAGTTTTGATGCCTTGAGTGTGAATGTACAATTTTCATAGTCATGAAAATACATAAAAATCTTTAAATGAGGTGTGTCCAAACTTTTGGTCTGTACTGTACGTGTGAAGGAAGGAGATGACATATAGGCCCTGACACACGTGCGGGACACAGACAGATGGAACCTATCATCCAGGTTCCCAGGAAACGATGGGTGAATCTATGGACAAATGGACAATCACTTTGTAACTATTTCACCTATTTTATGTAACTACTGCAATTATTCTTTTTAATGGACAATCCAAGAATAAATCAATACAGTTTTTAATAAGAATATTGTGATATATATTCTTTAATTAATCACGTCTGATAAGAAGTCCTCTATAAAAATATACGTAACTAAGTATTTTTAACAGTGTATGTGCGTGTCTGCGTGTTGTATGTGTGCATATCTGTGTACCATGTGCATGTATGTCTGCTTACTGTATGCGTGTATGTCTGCGTACTGTGTGTGTGTGTACATGTGACTCGCCCCCTGGGCCGTAGGGCACTCGGAACCGGGCTTCAGGGCAATGCTGGGAGTAGTAGTGGCAACCCGATCCCGTGGCTCAGGGTGGTCAGACCAGTGGCAGTCTTCTATACGTTTTGCAATGTCCGACTACGCCACCAGTGGATTGCGGTCAGAGTGAACTGCCGCTGCAGAGCAGATCGCTGAGGCTGGTGTTGTGGGTGCAGCAGGGAATAGTACAACTCCCCACGGGAGGAGTGTAGCCTCCACCAGGTGAGGGGCTCGGTCAACCCCCAGGCAATTCAGGAGTATGGCACAGGACTCCCTTCTGTCCTCTCTCTGGCTCGTGCCCCACCAGTGACCAAACTTCTGTCCAGCTGCCGCGGATCTATGCAGGCAAACGTGGGCCCCTTTTCCCGCTATCCTATATGGTGCCTTCCTAGCAGGTTTGGCGGAGGGTCGCACCAATAAATGATCACGACCTCCGGTTCTTGGCTGAGGGATAATTTACCTCCACCAATTTGGGATCCGGTACCCTTATTCTGCCTGACCCTTCACCCGTGATCTCGTGGGTTCTTAGGGTCCCTTCTTCCTTCTGAGCCTTTCTACTCCTCTGTCTTTTCTCCTTCTTTCCTATTCCTTCTTCTCCTCCTTCCCTCAGCCTCTTCTCCAGGCCCACTTCTCCTTCTCCTCTCAGGCTCCGGCCTTCACCCTAGGCCTGCCATCTGAGCAGAGCTCCTACAGAGCCTCCGCTCCCTGTCACCTCTCCACTGTACTGAACACTGAACTAAGATGGTGCCCACCTTTTATACCTCCTCCTCTGAGTGTGAGCCCAGGTGACCAGCACCCAATGAGCTCCTTCCTATGCTCCAGAAACCGTCCCCTTCTGCTCCTACATCACTGGGTTTTCCTCCCCCCTCCAGCCAGGGACATGGTCAGATGTGCCTGCATAACTATATAAATGGGAGCACTGTAGAGCTGTCCCCGGAAATGGGGTGTGTGTGATGCATGCAGCTACCTGAGCCCTGGTCCATACTCCATTCTTACCCGGGAGTGGAATATCACACCTCTGGCTGAGGTGCAATACCCCTGTAGCGGCCGAACCCTTGGGGCGCTACATCCCCCCCCGGTAAACCACAGCACGTCCTCGGGCTGGAAAAGAGTAAAGACATTTGATTTAACAAGACATGCAAAACTTTTTCAAAACTTTTTACATTAGAAAATGACCGACATTAATCAATTCCCTTTATGGGAAACACTTTCTCTTTACTAGACATTATACTGCACTTTTAATATCACTGGAACTCTTTTGTCATATAACATTTTCCAGCAGCATATAAAACTATTCAGTATATCAAACTTTTTCAGGTAAAACATTTTCTTAGCAGGTTCTCTTCTTCACTGGCCACTGTGCAACTTGCGACCAGGTGTCCATTTTTTTCAATAAGTGCAAAACTTCAGCAAACTTTTAAACATGAGGGACTCTCTGTCCCGAAGTAGACGTTGCAGTCTTTTTATAAAACCAGTAGGGGGCGCTTTAGGAAGCGCAACTATTTACAGGGGCGGCCGTTCTCAGTCCTCGGCCAGTTTGGAAAGGGGATGGCTGCTTTCAGTCCTCAGCCAGGTAGGGAAGAGGGATGGCTGCTCTCAGTCCTCAGCCAGGTAAGGAAGAGGGGATAACTTTGCACAATTAACAGTCCCATAACAGTCCCAACGGGGACCACACTCAAATCTGAAACAGTCCCACGTACTCTGTCGGGTAACTATACACAATGGTATGCTACTGTTCACTGGTAGCGATACCCTCCAGCCGTGCCTTGTTCCTCATGGTGACGATCTTCAGACCCGTCCGGGTCCTCTTGGTACTCGGGTCCGGCGAGCTGGCTGTACAGGTCAGTCCCAAGGGGCGGTGGCTTCGGGACCGGGGGCGCACACGGTTGCGAGGCACCTGGGGAGATCAGGCCTTGCGACCGGGCCTGGAGAGGGCCGCTGTTGATGACGCCCGGGATCGGCGGCTCCACCAGGGGGCCCGGGAACAGGCTGACGCTGGCAGCGTCCGGGACAGGGAGACTCCTCTTACCTGCTCCCGCGACCGCTCCTGTGTCATGCGTCTTCTCCTGGCGCTGGTCGGGGCCCGCGACGGCTGGGGCACTGCCGATGCTGGGCAGCTTAGTCTGCTGCCGGTCCGCCATCTTGTCCACCATTCTTGATGTCTTCCTCCCCCTGGTTAACCGTGGCCTACCTTCCGGCGATCCTCTTCTATAGGCTGCGGCTCCGCTGGCGATGGTCTGCGTTGAGGACCTGGCGTCGCGCACTGTTGACGTCAGCGCTCGCTGGGCTCCTTCCAGGACCTTGTGCGGCGTCAGCGCGTGGGGCGGGGCTTCGGACTTCACGCGTTTTCTGTGCTCACGCCCCTCTTCTTCCCTCGCAGCGTCCTGAAGATGGCGTCCGATGGCGGGAAAACGGCTGAAGATGGCGGGAGACGACTGAAGATGGCGGGAAACAGCTCTGGATGGCAGGAAACTTCCTTCTCAAGGTACGCAAACAGTCTTTTCAGGCACGCAATACCCGTTTGTGGCGGGTTGGTCACAATCCTGCCGACTACGCCAAAGCTGACTCGCCCCCTGGGCCGTAGGGCACTCGGAACCGGGCTTCAGGGCAATGCTGGGAGTAGTAGTGGCAACCAGATCCCGTGGCTCAGGGTAGTCAGACCAGTGGCAGTCTTCTATACGTTTTGCAATGTCCGACTACACCACCCGTGGATTGCGGTCAGAGTGAACCGCCACTGCAGAGCAGACCGCTGAGGCTGGTGTTGTGGGTGCAGCAGGGAATAGTACAACTCCCCACGGGAGGAGTGTAGCCTCAGGGCAGAGAGCGTAGATTAAGGGGGTTGTAGTGCTGGGCGTCCCAGTACAGTTAGTGCTGGCGCGGTAAGAAACACAACGACAACGTGTTGCAGTCCAGGGTCTTTTACTCACAGTTCGTGTACTCCAAGTCACTTCTGTCAGCAATGACTGCCCAAGCCGTGCTGCGTCCACCAGGTGAGGGGCTCGGTCAACCCCCAGGCAATTCAGGAGTATGGCACAGGACTCCCTTCTGTCCTCTCTCTGGCTCGTGCCCCACCAGTGACCAAACTTCTGTCCAGCTGCCGCGGATCTATGCAGGCAAACGTGGGCCCCGTTTCCCACTATCCTATATGGTGCCTTCCTAGCAGGTTTGGCGGGGGGTCGCACCAATAAATGATCACGACCTCCGGTTCTTGGCTGAGGGATAATTTACCTCCACCAATTTGGGATCCGGTACCCTTATTCTGCCTGACCCTTCACCCGTGATCTCGTGGGTTCTTAGGGTCCCTTCTTCCTTCTGAGCCTTTCTACTCCTCTGTCTTTTCTCCTTCTTTCCTGTTCCTTCTTCTCCTCCTTCCCTCAGCCTCTTCTCCAGGCCCACTTCTCCTTCTCCTCACAGGCTCCGGCCTTCACCCTAGGCCTGCCTTCTGAGCAGAGCTCCTACAGAGCCTCCGCTCCCTGTCACCTCTCCACTGTACTGAACACTGAACTAAGATGGTGCCCACCTTTTATACCTCCTCCTCTGAGTGTGAGCCCAGGTGACCAGCACCCAATGAGCTCCTTCCTATGCTCCAGAAACCGTCCCCTTCTGCTCCTACATCACTGGGTTTTCCTCCCCCCTCCAGCCAGGGACATGGTCAGATGTGCCTGCATTACTATATAAATGGGAGCACTGTAGAGCTGTCCCCCGGAAATGGGGTGTGTGTGATGCATGTGTAGCACCCTGAGGATTCGGCTGCTACAGGGGTATTGCACCTCAACCCAGAGGTGTGATATTCCACTCCCGGGTAAGGAAGGAGTGTGGAACTGAGCTCGGTAGGCTGCATGCACTACACACATCCCATTTCCGGGGAACAGACCGACGGTACTCCCACTTAGAAATGTGCAGGTACGACCGAGTCTGTTCCTGGCTGGAGTGGGAGGGGGGTGGAACATCCCAAGTAGTGTAGGGGCAGATAGGGGGAGCAGCCTGGGTAAAGATAGGAGCTCATTGGGTGCTGGTCACCTGAGCTCACACATAGAGGGTGTATATAAGGTGGGCACCAACTAAGAGCAGGGTCAGTTGCAGAGAGAAAGTCAGGAGCAGAGGAGAAGAGAGACCCAGAGTGAGAGAGGAGAGAGAGAGAGACCCAGAGGCACAGCAGAAAAGGACTCCAAGAACCCAACTTAAATCCCCGGGTGAAGAGTCGGCACAGGGTACCGGAACCCAAGCTGGTGGGGGTAAAAACACTCCCCAGCCAGAGACCGGAGACCGTGGGCAGCGTTTGCCACGGTCACCCACCACATCCACCACGAAGGCATACCACGAGGAGGGTCAGGGAACCCAAGGCCAAGGGTGTCCCAACAGAAGGCCCGAGGGAGCTGGACCTGGGTGGATCAATAGTGGGGACGGCCAGAGAAAGGACTGAAGGAGAGCTCAGGGTCACGCTCCGGACTTATTTGGGAGTTGGCTGGATCCAGAACCTGGTGGACGCAGCACGGCTCGGGAGGTCACTCGAAGCTGGAGTGACCAGAACATCAGCAGTGAGTAAAACATCCTAAACTGCATAACCCGACTCTGTCTCTGATTGCCGTCTACACTGCATCACCACAACTCCCATCCTCTGCACCTGATCCCCCTGAGGCTATACCCCACCCGTTGGGGGTTATATCACCAAAGCTGCACCTACACCACCAGCCTCAGCGGACCCTGCTGCAGCGGCGGCCACAGTGACCGCAACACAACGGGTGGCGTAGTCGACAATAAAGAACTTATAACATCTGTAGGACTGCCACATACAACTGAGTTTGACACCCTGGGCACGGACCGCGTCATAGCCACTCGGAAGACTACAACCCCCATCTGATCCGGCTCCGGATATTCCCACTAACGAATATGGCCCAGGGGGCGCGTCACATGCAGCTACCTGAGCCCTGGTCCATACTCCATTCTATATCACACCTCTGGCTGAGGTGCAATACCCCTGTAGAGGCCGAACCCTTGGGGCGCTACACATGTTTACATATGTGAAGGATGAGGGGGCAGGCTGGGCCCTCTGTTGTATACCTATATTTCTCCACTGTATCTGTGCATCATGAATCGTTGGATATGTGTTAAAGTGGCCACTGAGACTCTTTCTCCCAAGGTCCACGAAAACCAGGAGCTGGCCCTGGTTGAAAGCAATGATGGAGGAGGGAGGGTCATGTGACACTCCCTCTGCCATCATTCCTCCTCTGCGTCTGACTCAGTGGCGTGATGACAGGCCACGCTGTGTCAGACAGTGGAGCTGGCAGCTGCTGAGGTGATGAGAGAGACGCGCTGCAGAGACTGAAGCAGCAGGAAACGAGGAGCAGTGAGTATGTATTTATTTATTTTTAAATCAGTGTAGACGGATAATACTGGAGGACTGGGGCTGCATTTTACCCTATGGGGGGCTGCATTATACTGTATACTGGAGCATGGGGTGCATTATACTGTGTGGAGGACCATGGGGAGTGCATTATACTACGTGGAGGACCATGGCGAGTGCATTATACTACATGGAGGACCATGGCGAGTGCATTATACTGTGTGGAGGACCATGGGGGGATGCATTATACTGTGTGGAGGACCATGGGGGGCAGCATTGTACTGTGTGCAGGACCATGGGGAGTGCATTATACAGCATGGAGGATCATGGGGAGTGCATTATACTGCATGGAGGACCATAGGGAGTTCATTATACTGCATGGAGGACCATGGGGAGTGTATTAAACTGCGTGCAGGACCATGGGGAGTGCATTATACTGCATGGAGGACCATGGCGAGTGCATTATGCTGTGTGGAGGACCATGGCGAGTGCATTATACTGTGTGGAGGACCATGGGGGGTGCATTATACTGTGTGGAGGACCATAGGGAGTTCATTATACTGTGTGCAGGACCATAGGGAGTTCATTATACTGCGTGGAGGACCATAGGGAGTTCATTATATTGCATGGAGGACCATAGGGAGTGCATTATACTGCATGGAGGACAATAGGGAGTGCATTATACTGTGTTGAGGACCATGGTGAGTGTCTTATACTGTGAGGAGGACCATGGCGGGTGTCTTATACTGTGTGGAGGACCATGGCGAGTGCATTATACTGTGTGGAGGACCATGTCAAGTGTCCTATACTGTCTGGAGGACCATGGCGAGTGTCTTATACTGTCTGGAGGACCATGGCGAGTGTCTTATACTGTGTGGAGGACCATGGCGAGTGCATTATACTGTGTGGAGTGTGGAGAGGTGTGGGGCCATTATACTATATGTAGGCCCATTATACTGTATGCAGGGCTGTGTGGCGGTCACAGTTGGAGGAGCATACTGTGTTGGGGTCACCATACTTTGCCCTGGGAGTTGAGGTGGGGTACAGTAGGGTCATTATACTGCACATGTGGAGGAATTCACCATGGGGTATCATACTGTGTTTGGGGGACACTTTTGTTGTCATCATATTTTATGGGGCAATGAAAATGGAATCTAGGACTTCAGCAGGAGGAAAATTACTATGTAAAAGAAGGAAGGTTGTGAGATATGATCTTCTGTGACCCTGACAACTATTTACATTTGTTTTGGGTGGGGAGGGGGGCCAAATTAGAACTTCTGCTATGGGGCCCCATGATTCCTATGTACTCCCCTGGTCAGGAGAGCAGATATAACTGTGCTGGCACATTGTTCCCAAACATGTCACACTATATAATGTTGGTATTTTATGTTTTTAGTCATCACAATTGTTAATTTAGCTTGTTTTATGAATGGATAGATCAAAGTTTGTGGATATTTCATAGAAATAAGTAAGGTTTTCTTATAAATTAAAGTGTGCTTCTCAGGCACATTGTTCCCAAACACATATTCTCTCTCTTGCATCAGAATATCTGCTGACATGGAGAGGAAAATGTATGATTTGTCAAAACTCCTTCATGTTGATGAAGTGAAGATGCTGTTAGATGATGATGATGATGATGATGCAGACCCCACACTGCATGAGGATTTAGGAGAAGAAAGTGAGATTGATTCTCATGATGAGGTGGAAGTATGTGAAATTGATTCTAAAACAGAGCAAGATGGTGACAGTGATGAGGATGAAGAAGATATAGAAACATATTATATGGGAAGAGATAAAAAACAAACCCTTCCTTGTCATGTCAGTGAGGGGTTTCACAATTACCGAATAATTTTGGACACAATTCCGGTAAAAATTAGTAAAGCCCAGAAAGCTTTGCCTGCAATGCCTTCAGGTTCTCGGGACAGTCCCAATCAAGAACTGCACGGATCTTCTCTGGATACATCCGAAAACCCGAAGATGACAACAGGTACCCCAAAAACTGCACCTCCTGAAATGCGAAAACACATTTCTCTAGTTTGGCATATAGTTTGGTATCCCTTAATATCTGAAGCACCTGTTTAACATGTCCCTGATGTGTCTCAAAATCAGGTGAGTAAACCAAAATATCCTTCAGATAGACCACCACAAACCTGCCTAACTAAATGATGGAAAATATAATTTATGAAATGCCGGAACATCACGGGTGCATTGGTCAGACCCGAAGGCATAACCAGACTCTCGAAATGCCCCTCAGGAGTATTGAATGCGGTTTTCCATTAATCCCCTTCTCTGATTCTAACCAGATTGTAGGCTTCTGTTAAATCCAACTTGGAGAACACCTTGGCACTCACAACCTGGCTGAACAAATCTGGAAACAGAGGAAGAGGGTATGGATCTAGGATGGTAATTTGATTAAATTCCTAGAAATGTAAACAGGGACAGAGACCGCCATCTTTCTTCTTCACGAAAAGAACCCTGTCGTCATTGGCGAAGATGAGGGTCTGATATGTCCCTTCTCCAGACTCTCAGCAATGAAATCCTTCATGGCTTGTCTCTCAGGGCCAGAAAGATTATACAGTCTGGATTTTGGTAGTTTACCTTCGGGGGTCAGGTTAATAGGACAGTCATATGCATGATGAGAAGGCAAATCCTGACACCCCTTCTCAGAAAATACATCCTCAAAACCAGACAAAAGCTCAGATAAGGTCTCCATAGAGGCAGCAGAAATGGAAATGTTTAGGCTATGTGCCCACGATGCAGAAATGCTCCGGATTTTTGACTGAGCGTTTCTGCATCTCCCGGGCAGAAAAAAACGCATGCGGATTGTTCATGCGGATTGTACATGCGGATTGTACATGCGGATTCTGCATGCGTTTTCCTGCCAGGGACATGCGGAAGTGAAGCGTTCTTCACTTGCAGTTCCACATGCGGGTTGACAAGCGATTTTAGCATCACTTGGAAAGTGCTTGTCAACCTGGTCACACTATATAAATCCATGCAAACTGCATGGATTTATATACTGTGACCCGAGAGAATGTCAAAAAATAAAAAAATAAATATATACTTACCCTCCGATGGCCCCCGGAGTCTTGATTTCCTCCGTCCCGGCTGCCGGCAGCGGTAGAGTGAAGGACCTGCCGACGTCAGCGTCGTGTGACCCGTCACATGACTCTGACGTCAGCGCAGGTCCTTCATTCCATCGCAAACTGCTGCCAAGCAAGGAGGAGCGCACCGCGGGCCGACAGAAGGTAAGTATATATTTATTTTTTATTTTATTCTTTTTTTTACAGTTTTCTATGGTACCCGGGTCTGGAGGAGAGTCTCCTCTTTTCTAGACCTGGGTACCATCCGCACATTAGAACGCATGGAATGCACATCTACTTATGCAGTGATGCGTAATCTATGTGGTCTAATGCAAGTCAATGGCGGCGAAAACGCAGCACTTCTGCAAAATAATTGGTAGTGCTGCGTTTTTTTCCGCAATGATAATCCGCAGCGGAAGTTTCCACAGCATGTGCACAGCACATATGGATTATCATTGGGGAACATGGCAGGCCTTCTACCATGCATTTTTTAAGCATTTCTGCAGCGTTTTTGCCGCTGCGGAAACGCTTAAAAAACGCATCGTGGGCACACAGCCTTAAACAGTTTTCATGACAGTAATCTCTCCAATTTCACAATTTCCCTGGATTGCCAATCCACTATTGGATTATGTTTCACCAACCAGGGTAGTCCCAGTGCAACAGGAGTGGGTAGGCCCTCCAGAACATAACAAGGAATTACCTCATAATGAAAAGACCCCACCATCAGTCTTATATTATGTACAATCTGAGTCAGAGCTTTCTGAGTCGATGGCATAAATAGGAATGGGCTTAGATAAAGTACAGCAAGCAAGAACACGAGTTCTCCCAAACTCAGCATCAACCATGCTGACTCCAGCTCCACTGTCTACAAAGAAGGTCCAAGACAAGATACTTGGAAGGGAGGTAAGAAAATTTCTAATACAATCCACAGGGAGAAGATTGGAACAAAACAAAATCGTGTAAACTGCGTGCTAGCAAATGCCAGGAGCCTGACAAACAAGATGGATGAACTGGAAGCAGAAATATCTACAGGTAACTATGACATAGTGGGAATAACCGAGACATTGTTAGATGAAAGCTATGACTGGGCAGTTAACTTACAGGGTTACAGTCTGTTTAGAAGGGATGGAAGAAATCGGAAAGGGGCTGGAGTCTGTCTATATGTAAAGACGTGTCTAAAGCCTACAATACGGGAGGATGTATGGGAGGGAAATGAGGAGGTCGAGTCCTTATGGGTGGAGATACATGGGGCAAAAAACAATAATAAAATTATCATAGGAGTCTGTTATAAACCACCAAATATAGCAGAAGCCACGGAAAGTCTATTAATGAGACAAATAGACGAAGTAGCAAAAAATAACGAGGTGATTATTATGGGGGACTTCAGGAGGGCAAAGTTTCATCAGCTAAGAGATGCCCTTCACCTTATAGACTGGGATAGTATCTTCAGTAATAGGAGCACGGATAGAAAATGGGAAATTTTCAAAACAGTCCTACATAGTCACTGTAGAAGGTACATACCTTATGGGAATAAAAGGGCTAGGAATAGGAGGAAGCCAATGTGGCTAAATAAGGAAGTCAAGAGGGCAATGAAAAACAAAAAAAGGGCTTTCGGTAAACTTAAACAAGAAGGCAGCGAGGAAGCGCTAATATCTTATAGGGAAAAAAACAAAATCTGTAAGAAACAAATAAGAATAGCAAAAGAGGAGACAGAGAGACTAATTGCCAAGGAAAGTAAAACGAATCCCAAACTGTTCTTTAACTATATAAACAGTAAAAGGATTAAAACTGATGGAGTTGGCCCATTGAAAAATAACCTGGGTAAAATCCTAGAGGGTGATGAGGGTAAAGCAAACCTACTCAATAGCTTCTTCTCCACTGTTTTCACAAAAGATACTGGTCCATAGATGAACTCCACCCGCCAGCCCTGAACCTCTCTGTGTATGCCTCTAACGGTCTTCCTCTTAACCCAATAGTTTATAGTTTATAGTTTTTTATAGTTCACAAAAGAAAACAATTTATCGGAGGAAATGCAGAGTGATAAAGTAAACCCTCCGCTAAATATCATCCACCTAACCCAGGAGGAAGTTCAGAAACGCCTAAATAATATCAAAATAGACAAGTCACCAGGCCCAGATGGCATACACCCCCGGGTACTAAAAGAATTAAGTAATGTGATAGACAGACCGCTGTATCTTATATTCAAGCACTCTTTATGGACAGGGACTGTCCCACTAGACTGGCACCAAGCAAATGTGGTACCAATATTCAAAAAGGGGTCTAAAAGTGACCCTGGGAACTATAGACCAGTCAGCTTAACGTCTGTTGTGGGTAAATTGTTTGAAGGATTTCTTAGAGATGCTATTGTAGAATATCTTAATGATAATAACTATCTAACTCCATATCAACATGAGGGTTCGCTCCTGCCAAACAAACCTGATGGCCTTCTACGAGGAGGTGAGCTCACAGCTGGACCGGGGAGAGTCAGTGGATGTTGTAGACCTTGACTTCTCCAAAGCGTTTGATACCGTGCCACACAAAAGGTTGGTATATAAAATGAGAATGCTTGGTCTGGGGGATAATGTGTGCAAGTGGGTAAATAGCTGGCTGAGTGATAGAAAGCAGAGGGTGGTTATCAATGGAGTAAGCTCAGGGGGTGTCAGGGTTACTAGCGGGGTGCCTCAAGGGTCTGTCTTGGGCCCTATATTATTTAATATATTTATTAAAGATCTAGTGCAAGGGTTGCATAGTAAAATAGCAATATTTGCAGATGATACTAAACTTTGTAAAGTACTTAATACAGATGAGGATAGGGCACAGCTACAGGAGGATTTAGATAAATTGGGGAGCTGGGCCAAAAAATGGCAAATGGGGTTCAATGGCAATAAATGTAAGGTCATGCACATGGGAAAGAAAAACAGCAGTCACCCATACATATTAAATGGGAAACTGTTGGGGAAATCTGACATGGAGAAGGACCTGGGCGTCTTGGTTAACAGCAAATTAAATTGGAGTGCCCAGTGTCAGGCAGCAGCTGCGAAGGCAAATAGAAGGCATGCATCAGAAGAGGAATAGGGGCATATGATGAGAACATTGTTCTTCCTCTGTATAAAGCGCTGGTAAGGCCGCACTTAGAATATTGTGCACAGTTCTGGGCTCCGGTGCTCAGGAAAGACATATTGGAGCTAGAGAGGGTACAAAGGAGGGCAACTAAGGTAATAAAGGGAATGGAGGGACTAGAATACCCAGAGAGGTTGTCAAAATTAGGCCTATTTACGTTGGAAAAGAGAAGGCTTAGGGGAGACCTCATAAACATGTATAAATACATCAGGGGGCAGTACAGAGATCTCTCCCATGACCTGTTTATACCAAGGATGGTGACAAAGACGAGGGGGCACACTATGCGTCTGGAGGAAAGGATGTTCCTGCACCAGCATAGAAGGGGATTCTTTACGGTCAGAGCCGTGAGACTCTGGAGCTCTCTGGGAGAGAAAGTGGTGATGTCCAACTCACTTAATGAGTTCAAGAGAGGCCTGGACGCCTTTCTGGAGAACAATAAAATTACATCTTATGCTTAGTGATAGTTAATTAATCCAGGGATTTAATCTGACTGCCAGATTGGAGTCGGGAAGTGAATTTTTCCTCAATGATGTAAATTGGCCTATACCGCATGGGTTTTTTTGCCTTCCCCTGGATCAACGCTGCGGAATAGCTGCAGTGCACAAGAAATAGGCTGAACTGGATGGACGCTTGTCTTTTTTCGGCCTTATAAACTATGTAACTATGTACTGATCCTGAGTTACATCCTGTATTATACTCCAGAGCTGAACTCACTATTCTGCTGGTGCAGTCACTGTGTACATACATTACATTACTGATCCTGAGTTACCTCCTGTATTATACTCCGGAGCTGCACTCACTGTTCTGCTGGTGCATTACATTACATTACTGATCCTGAGTTACATCCTGTATTATACTCCAGAGCTGCACTCACTATTCTACTGGTGCAGTCACTGTGTACATGCATGACATTACTGATCCTGAGTTACATCCTGTATTATACCCCAGAGCTGCACTCACTATTCTGCTGGAGCAGTCACTGTGTACATACATTACATTACTGATCCTGAGTTATATCCTGTATTATACTCCAGAGCTGCACTCACTATTCTGCTGGTGCAGTCACTGTGTACATGCATTACATTACTGATGCTGAGTGATATCCTGTATTATACTCCAGAGCTGCACTCACTATTCTGCTGGTGCAGTCACTGTGTACATACATTACATTACTGATCCTGAATTACATCCTGTATTATACTCCAGAGCTGTACTCATTATTTTGCTGGTGCAGTCACTGTGTACATATATTACATTACTGATCCTGAGTTACATCCTGTATTATACTCCAGAGCTGCGCTCACTATTCTGCTGGTGCAGTCACTGTGTACATACATGACATTACTGATCCTGAGTTACATTCTGTATTATCCTCCAGAGCTGCACTCACTATTCTGCTGGTGCAGTCACTGTGTACATACATTACATTACTGATCCTGAGTTACCTCCTGTATTATACTCCAGAGCTGCACTCACTATTCTGCTGGTGCAGTCACTGTGTACATACATTACTGATCCTGAGTTACATCCTGTATTATACTCCAGAGCTGCACTCACTATTCTGCTGGAGCAGTCACTGGGAACATGCATTACATTACTGATCCTGAGTTACCGCCTGTATTATACTCCAGAGCTGTACTCACTATTCTTCTGGAGCAGTAACTGTGTACATACATTACATTACTGATCCTGAGTTACATTCTGTATTATACTTCAGAGCTGCACTCACTATTCTGATGGTGGAGTCACTGTGTACATACATTACATTACTGAACCTGAGTTACCTCCTGTATTATACTCCAGAGCTGCACTCACTATTCTGCTGGTGCAGTCACTGTGTACATACATTACATTACTGATCCTGAGTTACATCCTGTATTATACTCCAGAGCTGTGCTCACTATTCTGCTGGTGCAGTCACTGTGTACATACATTACATTACTGATCCTGAGTTACCTCCTGTATTATACCCCAGAGCTGTACTCACTATTCTGCTGGTGCAGTCACTGTGTACATACATTACATTACTGATCCTGAGTCACCGTCTGTATTATACTCCAGAGCTGCACTCACTATTCTGCTGGTGCAGTCACTGTGTACATACATTACATTACTGATCCTGAGTTACATCCTGTATTATATTCCAGAGATGCGCTCACTATTCTGCTGGTGCAGTCACTGTGTACATACATTACTTTACTGATCCTGAGTTACCTCCTGTATTATACTCCAGAGCTGCACTCACTATTCTGCTGGTGCAGTCACTGTGTACATACATTAGATTACTGATCCTGAGTTACATCCTGTACTATACTCCGGAGCTGCACTCACTATTCTGCTGGTGCAGTCACTGTGTACATACATTACATTACTGATCCTGAGTTACCTCCTGTATTACACCCCAGAGCTGCACTCACTATTCTGCTGGTGCAGTCACTGTGTTCATACATTACATTACTGATCCTGAGTTTCCTCCTGTATTATAGTCCAGAGCTGCGCTCACTATTCTGCTGGTGCAGTCACTGTGTACATACATTACATTACTGATCCTGAGTTACATCCTGTATTATACTCTAGAGCTGCACTCACTATTCTGCTGGTGCAGTCACTGTGTACATACATTACATTACTGATCCTGAGTTACCTCCTGTATTATACTCCAGAGCTGCGCTTACTATTCTGCTGGTGCAGTCACTGTGTACATACATTACATTACTGATCCTGAGTTACATCCTGTATTATACTCCAGAGCTGCACTCACTATTCTGCTGGTGCAGTCACTGTGGACATACATTACATTCCTGTCTGCTGGTATGTGCCGCGGCGCCGCACATATAATGAGGGCAATGTAGCCATAGACACCCCGGAGCCCCGGGCCCCCTGGAGGTCCGGGGCCCCGGGCAGTAGCCCAGATTGCCCTCACTATAATCCGCCTATGCCCGTACGCCTCCTAAACTATGGGGAGGACGAGGTTAGATTACCATGCTACGCCACTGTTGCCAAACTGTACACAGTAGATAACAACTCCATACACACGGCAGAGTCCTTCACCTCACCATACGAAGTGGAGGATAATGACCCAGGAACCCAGGTGGCGGATTGGTGTCAACAGCTCCATGTTGGGACAGTCACCACTCCTGCCCATCAGAAACAGGGTGTACACCGGGTGGTTCGGGAATACGAGCATGTATTCAGTAAACACCCACTTGACTTTGGGAGGATTAAAGGGGTACAACACCATATACCCACAGGTGACCATCCACCCATCAAAGAACGTTACAGGCCCATACCACCAGCACACTACCAGAAGGCGAAGGAGATGTTGCACAACATGAGGACGGCAGGGGTAATAAGAGATAGCTGTAGCCCCTGTGCAGCTCCCCTGGTGCTAGTCAGGAAAAAGGATGGAAGCATGGGAATGTGTGTAGATTACAGACAGGTAAATCGCATAACACATAAAGATGCATACCCTTTGCCTCGTATAGAGGAATCCCTGGCTGCATTAAAGTCTGCAAATTACTTCTCCACCCTTGACCTCACTAGTGGATACTGGCAAGTAGCTGTTGCTGAGGAGGATCGGGAGAAGACGGCCTTTACTACCCCGATGGGACTCTGCGAGTTCAACAGTATGCTGTTTGGACTCTGCAACACCCCCGGAACGTTCCAGAGGTTGATGGAGTGCTGCCTGGGACACCGCAACTTCAAGACTGTACTGCTATACCTAGATGACGTGATAGTGTACTCCAAAACGTACGAGGACCATTTGAAGCACCTGGCAGAGGTATTTGAGTCGCTGTCCCGGTATGGGATGAAGCTGAAGCCCTCCAAGTGCCACCTGCTCAAGAGAAAGGTACAGTACCTGGGGCACATTGTCAGTCCAGAAGGAGTAGCACCGGACCCGGAGAAAGTCACCGCCAGTTCCTGGGACTAGTCGGGTATTACTGGAGGTTTGTGAAGGACTATACCAAGAAAGCGGCGCCTTTGCAAGATCTCCTGGTAGGACAGTCCGGGAGAGGCAGAAACCCCCCGTTCCAGTGGGGTAAGGAGCAAGCTGAATCCTTTGAGGTGATGAAGGAGATCCTGACCGGCGAAGAGATCCTAGCCTACCCTGACTACAGCCAACCGTTCCTGCTGTACACTGATGCCAGCTGTGATGAACCCGTAGCCGCCATCTTGGTAATGATAAATCATATCCAGGGATGGCCACACTTCAGCAGCCCCCACCCTTGGGACCTTCTGTTAAAACGTCAACTAGATAGTTTCCCCCATCCAGGCTCCTGTGAGATAAGAAGCCCCAGGGCCTACTTAACACTTGAATGCTAGGAGCTTCAAAGACTTCGAGAGGAAACACAGCCAGCAGGGGGGGGGTGCTTCGTCCATCTGTAACTGACCATTTGTCCCATAGAACTAGTTTCTTTGTCTGTCACAAGCATGGAGGCATAAGATATAGAAACATGAATAGTACACGCATGTTGCGTGGGATGGGCCAATAAAAAAATATCACGGCGTCCCGGAGCCATTGCGCACACAAGCCTCCGCGGTAGACGTTGGTACGTGCTCTGGAAGCCAAGATATAGCGCTGAGCCATTCCTGAGGACCGTATGGTATCATAATTGATATCAAAAGGTCGGTTACGGCGGCCCGAATTCATGGGAACCCCTGGGGGTATCCTGAGACCATCCCAGAAGAAGTTATTGGGTTCCTTAGAATTTGGGCTTCTGATCGAAGTTAGACCTGAGGGTGGAGACTGAGCCAGCTGACCTCACCAGCAGTGGGCGGGACGGGGCAGGTAAGATAGCAGGACAGACAAGAGATAAGTCAGTCTTGACCCAAGAGTGGTGTGCTGAACATCTGAGCACCAGCTGAGGCCACCAAGGGGAGGAGCAGTTTGACCATGCGGTGGTAGGCCTCAGCCTGTAACAAAGAGCCGTGCCTGCGACCGCAGAATCCTCTCCCTGCGTCACAAGAAAATCAAGAAACCGGTAACTGATATGCTGTGGTGATTCTGTGTGTTGTATTCCATTGTTGTATAGTTTAGCCTGACCTTATTCCTGTGTATATTTAGTTGTATATCGTGTATCTAGTGTATTATTATAATCAATTACCTCAAGTAATTGTGGGCCTGCCTTTTATTCTGCATAACGAACGCACGTCCGTGTGAGCTCGGCTCAAGCCAAAAACGCTACCCAGGGTTGGTTCCTGACCCGATATAGGCCCATTCACGGACTGGGCGTATATCTAAAATAGGGACTGGTGGCAGCATACCAACTGGGGATTGGGGAAGGCTGGTAGTGACGGTCGGAGGTTCAGATATATATATTCCTGGCGCGGCCAAGGAAGATATATATACCGCCCTCACTACAGAGGGCCCCGATACCCAGTAGGTTACAGGACAGTCTCTCTGGCGACCGCTTATCCTAGGTGCAGTTCCTTGACTGACCTGAGGCTAAGAGGGCGCTAGCGAGTTGTGCTGTGTAGTGACGTTACGGTTTAGTGACGTTGAAGGGATAACACTCTACCGTGTTCCCTGCGCTGGTTGCAGCTACCTGGCACTACTTTCTCTAGGTGCAGTACCTTGACTGACCTGAGAGGTAAGGGGGCGCCAGAGAGCTGCACCCACCGGCCGGCTTTCATCACATTGGTGGCAGAGCGGTGGGATTGCAGAATAATAGTGTTGTGGGACCCCTACTCCCAGGCACTAAAGACTGCCAGTGGTAACTTCCACTGCTGGAGTCTTAAGGTCAGCCCAACGTTAGACGGTCACGCTAAAAGTATAACAAGGTGTGTGCAAACTCAGGGTTGCAGCGGTGTCGGTTACCAAGATGGTAGACGGCACCAGGAGCAAGACCCTGCAGGAGGCTAATGCTACGGTCCGTGTGGCAGGAGGGGAGGACAATGTTACTCATGGCGAGGAGGAGTCCAGCCCGGGCACCTCAGGGAGCCAGTCCCCAGTATACGGTCCTGCAGTGGGCTGCCCACCACCTACCCAGCCCAGCCTGTCCAGATCACAAGCCCTTTTACAAGCGGCTATGGCAAGTCTCCAGTCTCATGGCGATGCCGTCTACAAAACCCTCCTGGCAGCATCAGAGAAGGCAGCGGAGGAGGAGCGTGCAGAGCGGGCTGCGGAGCGGGCTGCGGAGCGTGAAGCTGCAGAGCGCCGGGAGGCTGCGGAGCGTGAAGCTGCAGAGCGCCGGGAGGCTGCGGAGCGTGCAGAGCGAGCTGCGGAGCGCCAGCACCGACTGGACCTGGCCCAGCGGGGGCTTCCGCTAGAGCAACCAACCCATCAGGAGACCAAGTCGTCCAAAGTCCGAGCTGAGGACTTCCCTCTACTGGAGAAGGATGGGGACCTGGACTCCTTTCTGGTGGCATTTGAACGGACCTGTCTTCAGCACCATCTGGCCCGGGATCAGTGGGCCAGATACCTGACCCCCCGTTTGAGGGGTAAGTCCCTGGATGCCTTGGGGGACTTACCTGCCGGGGAGGTACAGAACTACGACTGCATCAAGCGGGCCCTGATCCGGCAGTACAACCTCACTCCCGAGTCGTACCGCCAGAAGTTCCGGAGCATGCTGCGTGGCCCCAAGGACACCTGGACCGATCATATGCGGGCGCTGTTGAGAGCCGCAGAGCACTGGACCTCGGGTCTAGCGCTTACTACCCGCCAGGAGGTCCAGGAACTGTTCGTCACGGAGCAGTTCTTGTGGAACTGCCCAGAGGACCTCCGACAGTTCCTCCGTGACCGAAAACCAACAGGGGCTTCTGCTACAGCCGCCCTGGCAGACGAGTATGCCAATAACAGGGCGCCTGAGCTGAAGAAGTCTGCCAGCAGCACCTGGAGAGGGGGTAAGCCCAATTGTGGCACCCCAGGGGTCTGGTTTCCACAGTAACAGCAATGTTATGTCTGAGAGCAGGTGGGAGGTCTCTTGGTCAGGAATCCTATGCATGCCACACCTCCTGCCCAGTCCTGGGAGGGGAAGGACTTCCCCTATATAAACCTGGGGCTGAGGCAGGGTTAGTGAGTAGAGAAGAAGTAGAGACAGAGAAAAGAAGCAAATATAGGAACAGAACATCAGGAGCTCTGTGGGAGCAGTGTTACAAGGAGTCAGGGGCTGGCAGCTGCAGAGCTCGCCCTGACTGAGAAGATTTCTTACCGGACCCGGAGTCCGAGGCTGTGGGGACTAACTCCTACCCAGCAGCAGAATCCGTCAGGCAGGGGATTCCAGGTCCTCTGGCCAAGAAACCCGAAGGCATGGTCACACGCATGGGACCAGCACCGCCGTCGTGGAGCGGAAGCTACTAGAAGGCCCCGAGTCACCGGCCATACGGGTGAGCACCACACGGTACACTCAGGGACGTGGGCTACTTATACCCGCCTCTAGCAAGGTAGCCAGAAGAGTACAGTTAGTTTGGGAGGCCTACAACTCCGCCTGGCCAGGGGAGATCCCATCTGCTCAAGGACTGACCGGGCCCCAATCGCTAGCCAGTACTCCGGGAGGGTCTATCGTTGTCACCAGTAAAGACCCTGAACTACACCGTACCGTCTCCGAGTGGTTCCTGCTACCCCCATCATCCACGTCGGCTGCCCTGAGGCCATACCCCTCCCGTTGGGGGTTATACTATCACGCTGCACAATCCTACCACCGGCCTCAGCGGTCTGCCCTGCAGCAGCAGCTCCTTAGCTGTACTCAACGGGTGGCGTAGTCGTCCAACATCTACCGCTGATACATCGCCGCTCAGTTTGACTCCCTGGGCACGGACCGGGTCACCGCCACGAGACTACAACCCTCAACAGATCCGGCTCCGGGTAAGCTCCCGCGTGCGCAACGCAGCGCGACACAGGCCCAGGGGCGCGTCAACTTTTGGCGTAGTCGGCAGGATTTCGTGCCCGCAACCACCGGGTACTGCGTGCCTGAAAAAGACTGTTCAAACTTACCTGTGGTGAAGATTCCCGCCATCCGGCGCCATCGTCCGCTTCCTTCCCGCCATCGGTGGAGTTTTCCCGCCATCCGGCGCCATCTTCAGCCTTCTTCCCGCCACACGTGGAGTTTTCCCGCCATTGGACGCCATCTTGAGGACGCCGCGCGGGAAGAAGAGGGGCGTGGACTCCAAAAGCGCGCGAGAACTGAAGCCCCGCCTCACGTCCGGACGTTGCGTAAGGTCCTTGAAGGAGCCCAGCAGACGCCGACGTCACAGGAGCGCGACGGAAGGTCCTCAACCCTGACGATCCACTGCGGAGCCGCGGCCTACGGAAGAGGATCATCGCAAGGTAGGCCACGGTCCACTAGGGGGGAGAAGGATGTCGGATACGGAGGAGAGCTTCACCGCTTCAACCCCCGCCAGCGCCACCGCTGTTGCGGTCATGCCTTTCACCATGCCCTATATCCCGGGGGCAGCCTGGCTACCCCAGTACTCAGGGGAGTCACATACCCTGCATGACTTTAGAGAAAAGCTGGATAGCCTCTTCCAGGTGTACCCCCTCACAGAGGAGCAAAAAGTGAGCATCCTGGTGGCCCAATTAACCGGGGCAGCCCAAAGGGAGGTAAAGTCCTGGCCACCTGGGGGGAGGACTGTCGCAGGGATACTAACCCGGCTGAGGGACACCTTTGATACCCGCACCTCAGCCGAGATCAAGCTTAGATTCTACGGATGCAAACAGCGGGCACATGAGAGTATAAGGGACTATGCCCTGAACCTACAAGAGACCCTGAGAGCCATTAAGCAGACCGACCCTGACGGCGTGGGAGACGAGGACAGGCTGTTGACTGAACAATTTATAGAGGGTTTATATTGCAATGCCCACCGAACCCAGTTGCGGGCAATGGCCTTACAGGACCCTCCTCTGGGATTTGCACAGTTCAAGGACAGAGCCATCCGGGTGCTCCGAGAACCGGCACCAGGTGGCGTTGTGACCCACAGACGCCCAACTACCACTTACCACCAGGAGGCGGCGCCCTTGTCGGCAGGGCCTGTGGGAGCTGATGCGCAGGCTTTGAACAATGACCCGGCTCCAGACCTGCACCATCAGGTCCAAGAGCTAGCTAAAAGCGTTGCTGCGCTAACCCGAACTGTGCAGTCTTTACAGGTTTCCACTCCAGGGAAGATCCAGCTGGCATCCGGACCGGAGGACATCCCGTGGCATCGACCAAGGAGGACCCCACCGGCTAGAGGAAGACCCAGCGACCGATACAACGAGGACAGACGACCCATCTGCCGCCGCTGTAATCAACCCGGACATATGGCAAGGTACTGTCCTTTAAACTGGCACAACCTAGGGTAGAGGGCCAACCCCTAGGAAAAAGATCATCAGGCCCATCGAACTGGCGCGACAAATATGTGGGAGGACGTCCAGTCTTGCCTGTGGTACTGGATGGCATTCCTATGAGTGCCCTACTGGACACCGGGTCACAGGTCACCACCATCCCGTACGTGCTCTTCAAGCAGTACTGGAATGACTCGGATATTACCCGCTACCCTGACGACGACTTGAGTATCATCGCCAGCAATGGTCAGCCCGTGCCACAGATCGGATTTAAAGAGGTGACCATTAAAATTGGTAGAGTTGAACTGGCAGCACAGGGACTGATCATTGTAGACATTGACAAACACGAGAGTCACCCAAAGATAACTCTAGGAACTAATGTAATTGAAAATTGTCTTGCAGAGGTGATTTTCCTTTTACAGCAGGTTGCCAAGAATGCCAGCTCCGGCGAGCAGCGAGTGCTCCAAAAAGAGATCCGGGCACTGATGCGACGGCAACAGGTGGAACTCTCCGGCGGTGAGATTGGTAGCGTGAGAATGTGTGACCCTTTCCCTATTGCCATGCCCCCAAAAAGTGAAATGATGATTTGGTGCCGGGCAGCTATTGGTCTGAGAGGTAGAGATTACCAGGCAATGGTAGAACCAGTTTACTCAGACAGTAGGCCCACCATCTTGACAGCACGGGGGGTGGTTAATGTATGCCATGGGAGGGTGCCCGTTCGCATAATCAATATCGGGAAGAGGGAAGTGTACCTGCCCCGGTATGCCACGCTAGCCAAATTATATACCATTAACCAAAATGCTATACAATCTGTGGAACCCTTGCCTCCATCTCACCCGGAGGAAGGTAACGGCTCTAAGAAAACAATGGAGGACTGGTGTCAGCAACTACATTTGGGTACTGACTCCACTCCCTCACACCAGAAACAGGGAGTCTATCGGGTGGTTCAAGAGTACGAGAGAGTGTTTAGTAAACACCCGTTAGACTTCGGGCGAGTCAAGGGGGTAGAACACCACATCCCCACGGGAGACCATCCTCCCATAAAAGAGAGGTATCGACCCGTACCCCCTGCACACTACCAACACGCCAAGGGGATGCTTAGAGACATGAAGGAGGCTGGGGTGATCAGGGATAGCTGTAGCCCCTGGGCAGCTCCACTAGTCTTAGTCAAAAAGAAAGACAACACCATGAGGATGTGTGTAGATTACCGGAAAATCAACCGTATCACACACAAGGATGCGTACCCCTTACCAAGGATAGAGGAGTCTTTGGCTGCTTTAAGATCTGCTAACTTCTTCTCTACCTTGGATCTCACTAGTGGGTACTGGCAGGTTCCTGTAGCAGAGGCGGACCGGGAGAAGACCGCATTCACCACCCCGATGGGACTTAGCGAGTTTACCTGCATGCCGTTCGGACTCTGCAACGCACCAGGAACCTTCCAACGATTAATGGAGTGCTGTCTGGGCCACAGAAACTTCGAGACGGTCCTGTTGTACCTGGACGATGTCATCGTATATTCTAAGACTTATGAGGACCACCTGAAACACCTGGCGGAAGTGTTCGAAGCTCTGGCAAGCTACGGCCTAAAGGTGAAACCCTCCAAGTGTCACCTCCTGAAACCAAAGGTGCAGTACCTGGGACACGTGGTGAGCGCTGACGGAGTGGCTCCCGACCCTGATAAGATCACCGCAATTAAGGAATGGCCAAGTCCCTCCAGTGTAAAGGAAGTGCGGCAGTTCCTCGGGTTGGTAGGCTACTACCGCAGGTTCATCCCCGGTTTCACCAAAAAGGCAGCTCCTATGCAGGACCTCCTGATAGGCCAGTCCCGGAAGGCCAAGAACCAGAAGCCGCCCTTCAGATGGGAGAAGTTGGAAGAAGAGTCCTTCCGCCAGCTGAAGATGGCCCTCACGGGGGATGAAATCCTGGCGTACCCGGATTACAGCCAGCCCTTTATCCTCTACACCGACGCAAGTAACATCGGGCTAGGAGCCGTGCTGTCCCAGATCCAGCAGGGGAAAGAGCGAGTAATCGCTTACGCCAGCCGAAAACTGCGACCCACCGAAAGAAACCCTGAGAATTACAGCTCATTTAAGCTAGAGTTCCTGGCAGTGGTGTGGGCAGTCACCGAATGCTTTAAGCACTACCTCGCTTCTTCCCGGTTCGTCGTGTACACGGATAACCACCCGTTGACACACCTGGACAGGGCAAGACTCGGTGCCCTAGAGCAGAGATGGATGGCCCGCCTGTCCAACTACGAGTTCACCATCAAATACCGGGCAGGACGCTCCAATACCAACGCGGACGCCCTGTCCAGGATGCCAAACTTACCGGACGTAGGAGAAGATCCAGAGGGACTGGAAGAAGTCGAACTCCCCGCGTTTCACCGTCATGGGACTATCCAGTATTCCCATCGGGTAAGGAGTAAGCAAGGTGCTACGCTTAACCCCTTACCTCACTACAACTGGGCGGAAACGCAAGACAGTGACCCTGCTGTCCGGCTGGTGAAGGAGATGCTGACTCAGCCAGAGGCTCGCCTTGACCCAGACGCTCCGGAGGAAGCCAAGCAACTGTGGGCAGAAAAGAGTAGACTGTTCCTTTACAAGGGGAAGTTGTGCCGCAGGATGGTTAACTCCCGGACGCATGAACTAATCTGGCAAGTAGTGGTGCCACGACGAGACGCAGCCATGGTGATGGAGGCATACCACGATGGAGCTGGGCATTTCGGATGGAAGAAGCTGGAGTTCCTGCTGCGCGGGCGGTTCCATTGGGTAGGCATGAGGGGAACCATCGAGAGGTGGTGCAGAGACTGTGGCCCATGCAACCTGAGGAGGAAGGACCGTGCCAGCCAGAAGACTCCCCTGCAGTCCATCGTCACCCGGCAGCCGTTGGAACTTGTAGCCTTGGATCATGTAAAACTGACCCCAAGCAGAAGTGGCTACGTCTACGCGTTAACCATCGTGGATCATTACTCCCGGTTCTTGGTTGTCGTCCCCGTCAAGGACTTAACGGCTCAAACAGCAGCTAGAGCCTTCCAGCAGCACTTCTGCCGTCCACACGGGTACCCGGACCAAGTGCTGATGGACCAGGGACCTGCCTTTGAAGCGGAGGTCTTCCAGGAATTCTGCAATCTGTATGGCTGCCGGAAGATAAGGACGACACCCTATCATCCGCAAACTAATGGACTTTGTGAGAAAATGAACCAGGTGGTAATGGATCTTCTGAAAACGTTGCCCCTGGAAGAACGCAGTCTGTGGCCTGAGAAGCTGCCTGATCTGGTGGACCTATACAACCACATCCCGGTAGGTTCCACCAACTGTACCCCGGCTTACCTAATGAGGGCGAGACCTGGTATGTTACCTGTTGACCTGGAAATGGGAGTCCTGACACCCGAGGACACTTCACCAGAAACAGACTGGGACACAGAGAGGCAGCAGCAGTACCGGAAAGTACAGGAGAGCGTGGAGCGAAGTCTCTGTCAGGCTAGGGAGAGACAAGAGAAAACTTACAACCAGTATACTCCCGCTGTTCCCCTGGTGCCCGGAGAGCAGGTCTTGAAGAGGAAAAGACGGCTCCACAAGTTGGACGACCAGTGGGAGAAGGACCCGTACACCGTACTGCCCTCAAGCCACGAGAACCCGAAGGTCTGTACCATCAGTAAAGACGGAGGGGAGACCACAGCCATTGTATCCCGGGATCACCTGAAGAAGTGTCCTGAACAGCTACGGAACCCTGAAGAGGAACAAGAAGACCATCGACCCGTAGAGGAAAGGGAAGATATGGTTAGTACTGTGCTCGGAGACTTCCCTCGGTCTTGGACTCAAGTCAATGGTGCAGTTGTGGTACCCGTACTCACCTTCCTCCAACCAGCATCCCAAGCACCTACGGAGAAACAGGTAGAGCTGGAAGAACAGCCGGTCCAGGAGGCAGAAGACCCCACACCAGCAGACCAGGAGGATCAACCCTCTGCTTGCAGTGAGCCTGCCATATCCATAGTGAGCCAAAGGGCCCGTAGACCGCTGCCCAATTTACCCTTAACAGCTCCTACACCCTGTAGTTCAGGGCCAGACAGTCAGCTCCGTAGGTCCACTAGGGCCACTAGAGGCCAGTTACCCGCACGTTGGAGGATTTGAAGTGTATAAATTGTTTTATTTGTGGTTACCTGTTTTTCTTGTTGCTTGTGTATAATTATGTGTTTCTAGTTGTTTATAGGAGTCTTTGGTGGATTTACCGGGAATCCTGTGTACATAGTTGGAGCGTAACCCAGGACGGACTAAGACTGTTAAGGACTCGGGGCAGGACAGACCCCTACCTGGTTACGTCTCCCTGTTTTGGTGAAATGGACACCTTGCTTTCTTCAAAGACTGCACCTGGTTACGGACATGCCGTGACCACCTTTATGTGTTTCTTTATTGTATTGTTATTGTTATATCTTGTTATGTTTTTCTAAAATATGTTTAGTCCCGGAGTACTAAATTTCACTAGGGGGGAATGTGGCACCCCAGGGGTCTGGTTTCCACAGTAACAGCAATGTTATGTCTGAGAGCAGGTGGGAGGTCTCTTGGTCAGGAATCCTATGCATGCCACACCTCCTGCCCAGTCCTGGGAGGGGAAGGACTTCCCCTATATAAACCTGGGGCTGAGGCAGGGTTAGTGAGTAGAGAAGAAGTAGAGACAGAGAAAAGAAGCAAATATAGGAACAGAACATCAGGAGCTCTGTGGGAGCAGTGTTACAAGGAGTCAGGGGCTGGCAGCTGCAGAGCTCGCCCTGACTGAGAAGATTTCTTACCGGACCCGGAGTCCGAGGCTGTGGGGACTAACTCCTACCCAGCAGCAGAATCCATCAGGCAGGGGATTCCAGGTCCTCTGGCCAAGAAACCCGAAGGCACGGTCACACGCATGGGACCAGCACCTCCGTCGTGGAGCGGAAGCTACTAGAAGGCCCCGAGTCACCGGCCATACGGGTGAGCACCACACGGTACACTCAGGGACGTGGGCTACTTATACCCGCCTCTAGCAAGGTAGCCAGAAGAGTACAGTTAGTTTGGGAGGCCTACAACTCCGCCTGGCCAGGGGAGATCCCATCTGCTCAAGGACTGACCGGGCCCCAATCGCTAGCCAGTACTCCGGGAGGGTCTATCTTTGTCACCAGTAAAGACCCTGAACTACACCGTACCGTCTCCGAGTGGTTCCTGCTACCCCCATCATCCACGTCGGCTGCCCTGAGGCCATACCCCTCCCGTTGGGGGTTATACTATCACGCTGCACAATCCTACCACCGGCCTCAGCGGTCTGCCCTGCAGCAGCAGCTCCTTAGCTGTACTCAACGGGCGGCGTAGTCGTCCAACATCTACCGCTGATACATCGCCGCTCAGTTTGACTCCCTGGGCACAGACCGGGTCACCGCCACGAGACTACAACCCTCAACAGATCCGGCTCCGGGTAAGCTCCCGCGTGCGCAACGCAGCGCGACACAGGCCCAGGGGCGCGTCACAATCATGCCCCTGTTTCCCCGGCCCCTAGAACACAAGGGGTGTATCCCCCTGTTGCCCTCTCCAGGCAAGGACCAGACGTAAGACGTTGTCATCTATGCAACAAACCAGGACACTTTAGGGCTGAGTGTCCCCAGCGCCAAAAGACCCCATCCCAGTCCCAGAGAGCGCCCAATGTTTTGTGTGTGGGAGGGGGTGGTGGTAGGTCCCTGGACAACATCCAACCCGTCACCATAGGCCGTTCTGCGGTCATGGGACTGCGGGACACTGGCGCTGAACGAACACTGGTACGGCCTGAGGTGGTGTCCCCCCAGGACTTGGTACCAGGAAAGATTCTTTCCGTCTCCGGGGTTGGAGGCGTGGAGCCGGCACTTCCCGTTGCCATGGTGTATTTGGACTGGGGTGCCGGGAGGGGGATGCGTGAGGTGGGAGTAACGCCAAATATTCCCGCAAATGTTTTATTAGGGACCGACTTGGGGCGTCTAGTATCGCAGTATGTACCCTCTGAACCCCCAAGTTCAGCCCCCCAAGAGTGTATTGATTTGTCTGCTGCTAATGCCAACCATGTTGTATGTAGTGTGCGTCCTGCTGAGGAGGAGGGAGTGAAACCTGAGGGTAACACCTGCACAGACACAACACAAACAGGGTTAGTGAAAGCAGGTGGGGAGTGTGGGGATGCCCGCAGAGGTGCTCAGCCGGCGTGCCGTGACCTCTTGTCCTCCGGTGAGGGAGGGGGCGGGCAGGATTCTGTAGAGGGAAGCTCAGGGATGGAGATGGGGGCAGCTACCGGCAGTGTAGGGCTCCCAGGGGTATCTAGGCTGCTGAGTATAGGCCCACTGCAGGGGGAGGAACAGGCCATGGGGGGTGGGGGTGTCCCAAGAGAGGAGCCGCCAGGTAAGACCCCAGGGCAGGAGTTCCCCACATCCGAGATGTCCAAAGGCCTAGGAAGCCTGCCTGATCGGGCGGCTTGGTCAGAAACAGAGGGGAAGCGGGCACTACCCACGGTCACAGCGGTCATAGCCGCTGTCACCAGGAGTGGGAGCGCCGGAGCCCAAGGAGCCTTGCAGAGGTCCGACGGCTTCCCCACTTCTGACCAAGTGTCTGCCGGGTCAGACAGCGGCCAGGTGACATGCCCGGAGGGGCTGACGGAGGATGTGGCAGTTTCGTCGATTCTGGCCACATCAAGTCAGGAATTTCAGGCTGCGTTGGAAGCAGACGACAGCCTGAAAGCTCTCAAGGAACAGGCGGCACAGCCTCCCATGGAGTCAGACTGCGAGCGTGTGGTCTGGGACCAGGGACGGCTGTACCGGGTAACGGTCCAGCAGGGTTCACCGGAGGCGTGGCCCAGGGACCGACAGTTAGTGGTACCCTATCCGTTCAGGGCGGAATTGTTGCGGATCGCACACGAGATTCCGATGGCCGGACACCTAGGGATCGCTAAAACCAAGGCCAGGATAGCTCAGCATTTCTACTGGCCTGGGATGGGAGCCGCGGCGGGTGCCTACTGCCGTTCGTGTGACACCTGTCAGAGGGTGGGGAAGGCGGGGCCGCGCCCCAAAGCCCCACTGGTAACTCTGCCAATCATCGAAGAGCCTTTCTCGAGGGTCGCTGTGGATCTTATTGGACCTCTGTCCACTCCCAGCCACTCCGGGAAATGCTTCATACTCACGGTAGTGGACTATGCCACCCGGTACCCGGAAGCGGTAGCTTTGTCGTCCATTCGGGCCGACAAGGTGGCTACCGCCTTACTGGAGATCTTCTCCAGAGTGGGTTTCCCCCAGGAAATGCTCACCGACCGAGGGACCCAGTTCATGTCGCGGCTGATGGAGTCCCTCTGTAAGCAAATGCAGGTGCAACATCTGGTGGCCAGCCTGTATCACCCACAGACTAATGGCCTGTGTGAGCGGTTCAATGGCACCTTAAAGCAGATGCTTAAGATGTTGGTCGACTCCCACGGGAGAGACTGGGAGCATTACCTCCCACACCTCCTATTTGCTTACCGGGAGGTTCCGCAGGCCTCAACGGGGTTCTCCCCCTTTGAGCTCCTGTACGGGCGACGGGTACGGGGCCCCCTGGCTCTGGTGAAGGAAGCATGGGAAGGGGATTTGGCCACCCCCGAGGTGTCGGTCATCGAGTATCTCGTGCCCCACCGGGACAGGATGATGGCCTTGGCAAAGCTGGTGCAGGACAATATGGCCCAGGCCCAGGCCGACCAGAAGCGGTGGTACGACCAGAATGCTTGTGAGAGGACCTACCAGGTGGGTCAAAAGGTGTGGGTACTGGTCCCCGTACCACAGAACAAGCTTCAGGCAGCCTGCGAAGGTCCCTACTTCGTGCACCAGAAACTCAACGCCGTCACCTATCTGGTCACCCTGGATCACGCCCGTGGAAGGAGGAAGGCCTTCCACGTGAACATGATGAAGGCTCATCATGAGCGGGAAGCGACTGCCCACCCAGTGTGCAACCTTCCCGAGGAAGGAGAGGTAGAAACCCTCCTGGATCTGCTCACCCAAGCCAAGGCGTGTGGGTCCATCGAGGATGTGGGGGTTGGCCACCAGCTCATAGAGGACCAACGGTCCCAGCTGGGGACCACCCTGCACCCCTTCCGGGGGCTGTTCAGCAGCCTGCCCGGAAGGACTGAGATGGCTGTCCACGACGTGGACACTGGCGATCACCCGCCGATCCGGCGTTCAGCATATCGGGTCTCTTTCGAGGTGCAGGGAAACATGCGCCAAGAGATAGACGAGATGCTGAAGCTGGGGGTGATCCAGGCATCCAGCAGCGCGTGGGCCTCGCCTGTAGTCCTCGTTCCAAAGAAGGACCGAACTACACGGTTCTGCGTGGACTACCGGGGGCTCAACGCTGTAACGGCCACCGATGCGTTCCCCATACCACGCATCGATGACCTGCTCTATCGGATGGCCGGGGCTAAGTACCTGACCATCATGGATCTGAGCCGGGGGTACTGGCAGATTCCTCTGACCCCCGCGGCAAGGGAACGCTCTGCCTTTATCACCCCTTTTGGACTGTACGAGTCCACAGTGATGCCATTCGGCATGAAGAATGCCCCTGCCACTTTTCAGCGATGGTCAATACGCTGCTTGAGGGACTTGAAGGGTACGCGGCTGCGTACGTGGACGATATTGCAGTCTTCAGTCCCACTTGGGAGGATCACCTAGAGCACCTGCGGCAGGTGCTCGGTCGGATCCACCGGGCAGGCTTGACCATCAAGCCGGAAAAGTGCCAGCTGGGTATGAGTGAGGTCCTCTACCTGGGTCACCGGGTAGGCGGGGGGGTTCTGAAGCCAGAACCTGGGAAAGTGGATGCCATCGCATCCTGGCCCACTCCTAGGACCAAAAAGCAGGTGATGTCCTTCTTGGGGACCGCCGGGTACTATAGGAGGTTCGTCCCACACTATAGCACCTTGGCCAAGCCCCTGACGGACCTCACCAAGAAGAAGCTGCCCGTCGCAGTCGACTGGACAGTCGCCTGCGAGACAGCTTTCGGGGCACTCAAGGCCGCCCTAAGTAGCTCCCCTGTACTGCAAGCTGCCGACTTCGACCGGCCGTTTGTGGTACAGACCGACGCCAGTGACTTTGGCCTCGGTGCTGTGCTAAGTCAGGTCAACACGACAGGCCAGGAACATCCTGTCTTGTACCTGAGCAGGAAGCTACTGCCCCGGGAGGTGGCTTACTCCACGGTGGAAAAAGAATGCCTGGCAATTGTATGGGCCCTGCAGCATCTGCAGCCCTACTTGTACGGGAGCCATTTCACCGTGGAGACGGACCACAACCCCCTCAGCTGGTTACACACGGTCTCTGGGTCGAATGGCAGGTTGCTACGCTGGAGCCTCGCTCTCCAGCAGTACCACTTCTCCATTCGCCACAGAAGAGGCCGTGACCACGGTAACGCTGACGGGTTATCCCGGCAAGGGGAGGGTGCAGAAGGACGCACGGGGGAACACAAGAATGTGCTACCCCCTCGCGCCCTCGTATAGGGGGAGGTGTGATGAACCCGTAGCCGCCATCTTGGTAATGATAAATCATATCCAGGGATGGCCACACTTCAGCAGCCCCCACCCTTGGGACCTTCTGTTAAAACGTCAACTAGATAGTTTCCCCCATCCAGGCTCCTGTGAGATAAGAAGCCCCAGGGCCTACTTAACACTTGAATGCTAGGAGCTTCAAAGACTTCGAGAGGAAACACAGCCAGCAGGGGGGGGGTGCTTCGTCCATCTGTAACTGACCATTTGTCCCATAGAACTAGTTTCTTTGTCTGTCACAAGCATGGAGGCATAAGATATAGAAACATGAATAGTACACGCATGTTGCGTGGGATGGGCCAAAAAAAATATATCACGGCGTCCCGGAGCCATTGCGCACACAAGCCTCCGCGGTAGACGTTGGTACGTGCTCTGGAAGCCAAGATATAGCGCTGAGCCATTCCTGAGGACCGTATGGTATCATAATTGATATCAAAAGGTCGGTTACGGCGGCCCGAATCCATGGGAACCCCTGGGGGTATCCTGAGACCATCCCAGAAGAAGTTATTGGGTTCCTTAGAATTTGGGCTTCTGATCGAAGTTAGACCTGAGGGTGGAGACTGAGCCAGCTGACCTCACCAGCAGTGGGCGGGACGGGGCAGGTAAGATAGCAGGACAGACAAGAGATAAGTCAGTCTTGACCCAAGAGTGGTGTGCTGAACATCTGAGCACCAGCTGAGGCCACCAAGGGGAGGAGCAGTTTGACCATGCGGTGGTAGGCCTCAGCCTGTAACAAAGAGCCGTGCCTGCGACCGCAGAATCCTCTCCCTGCGTCACAAGAAAATCAAGAAACCGGTAACTGATATGCTGTGGTGATTCTGTGTGTTGTATTCCATTGTTGTATAGTTTAGCCTGACCTTATTCCTGTGTATATTTAGTTGTATATCGTGTATCTAGTGTATTATTATAATCAATTACCTCAAGTAATTGTGGGCCTGCCTTTTATTCTGCATAACGAACGTACGTCCGTGTGAGCTCGGCTCAAGCCAAAAACGCTACCCAGGGTTGGTTCCTGACCCGATATAGGCCCATTCACGGACTGGACGTATATCTAAAATAGGGACTGGTGGCAGCATACCAACTGGGGATTGGGGAAGGCTGGTAGTGACGGTCGGAGGTTCAGATATATATATTCCTGGCGCGGCCAAGGAAGATATATATACCGCCCTCACTACAGAGGGCCCTGATACCCAGTAGGTTACAGGACAGTCTCTCTGGCGACCGCTTATCCTAGGTGCAGTTCCTTGACTGACCTGAGGCTAAGAGGGCTCTAGCGAGCTGTGCTGTGTAGTGACGTTACGGTTTAGTGACGTTGAAGGGATAACACTCTACCGTGTTCCCTGCGCTGGTTGCAGCTACCTGGCACTACTTTCTCTAGGTGCAGTACCTTGACTGACCTGAGAGGTAAGGGCGCGCCAGAGAGCTGCACCCACCGGCCGGCTTTCATCACACCAGCAACGAGGGATTAGGAGCTGTGTTAAGTCAGAAGCAGAATGGCCGAGAGAAGGTGATCGCCTATGCAAGCAGGAAGCTCCGCTCGACCGAGAGGAACCCAGAGAACTATAGCAGCTTCAAGTTGGAGTTCCTGGCCCTGGTCTGGGCCATCACCGAGCGGTTCAAGCACTACCTGGCCTCCAGTAAGTTCACTGCCTACACTGATAATAACCCCTTGACTCATCTGGAAACAGCCAAGTTAGGAGCCATGGAACAACTATGGAGGGCTCGGCTGTCAAACTACCAGTTCACCATTAAGTACAGGGCAGGCCGCAAGAATGCCAACGCTGATGCCCTGTCCAGGATGCCTCACCAGTCTTACACTGAAGAAGAAGTGGATGACCTGGAGGAGATTGAGCTACCTGCTTTCCACCGTAATGGAATGGTCCACGAGCAACGAGCCTCCAGGAGGCCTCGCGGTAAGACGTTAAACCCTTTGCCTCACCACAGCTGGAAGGAGACCCAGGACAGCGACCCGGTTGTCAGCCATATTAAAGAACTGATAACCCAGGGAGGTTCCTCCCTGGAGAAGGACGCGTCTCCACAAGCCAAGCAGCTGTGGAATGAGAGAAGCCGGCTGTTCATCTATAGAGAGAAGCTGTGCTGAAGGTACATTAACCTCAGGACTCATGAGATGGTATGACAGATTGTAGTGCTCAGGACGGACATCCAGATGGTGTTGGAGGTCTACCACGATCAGGCAGGGCACTTTGGCTGGAAGAAGCTAGAAACCGTGCTGAAAGGTCGGTTTTATTGGGTTGGAATGCGCAGTTCCATTGAGAGATGGTGCCGGGATTGTGGACCCTGTAGCCTCAGAAGAAAAGACTACAGCAGCCAGGCACCCCTGCAACCCATCAAGACAACTCGACCCTTGGAGATTGTGGCCCTGGATCATGTCAAGCTGTCACCCAGCAGTTCAGGATATTCCTATGCCCTGACCACTAGTCCCGGTTCCTGGTGGTCGCCCCCGTCAAGGATCTGACGGCAGAAACTGTGGCAAAGACGTTTCAGGCGTACTTCTGCAGGTCCCATGGATACCCGGAGCAGGTGCTGACAGATCAAGGCACTGCCTTCGAAGCCGAATTGTTCAAGGAGTTTTGCCATCTGTACGGGTGTAAGAAGATCCGGACTACACCGTACCACCCCCAAACCAATGGGTTATGTGAAAAGATGAATAACATAGTCATCGACCTGTTGAAGACCTTACCGCTAGAAGAAAGAAACCAGTGGCCAGACAAGCTACCTGACCTGGTAGATCTGTACAATCACATACCTGTGAGTTCCAGCAATTGTACTCCAGCATATCTCATGCGAGCAATACCTGGAAAGTTGCCCATGGACCTGGAGCTTGGTGTAGTAGAACCCGAAGCAGATATGTCAACTGAAGACTGGGACACAACGCGACAGGAACAGTACAGGAGAGTACAAGCATGTGTCGAAGACAGTCTGAATAGGGTAAGAGACAAGCAGGAAGCACAGTACAACAAGAGTGCACCAGCAGAACCCTTTTCACCTGGAGAAGTTGTGCTAAAGAGAAAAAGAAGAAACCACAAACTTGATGACCAGTGGGAGAGGGAACCCTACACTGTGTTAAATTCAAGATTTGATAACAGGAAGACCTGTTTAATTACCAAGGACGGAGGAAGAACGACTGCAACGGTATCTAGAGACCATCTGAAGTTGTGTCCAGGACCGCTAAAGCCCCAGGAAGAAGTGCCTCCCATCGTACCGGAGGAGCCTAAAGAAGCAGTAATACATACTGAATTTGGAGATTTCCCGGCAGATTGGCCCCAACTAGGAGGAGCGGTAATAATACCTGTGCTACACTTCTACCAACAGCCAGAAGACCCTCCACAGCAAGTAGAACCTGTAGGTGCCCCAGAAGAGCCTGCTCAGGAAGAATCCCCGGAAGAAGGATCCCCGGTTGGAGCAGAGCAAGAAGGCCCAGCCAATGGTACACTTGCCAGTCCTGTAGAGAGGTTAAGGCAACCCTGCAGTCCCTCCACACCTAGAACTGACAGAATGAGAGCTAGTACAAACACCAGTACCACACGCATCCCAGTACTACCTAGGTCAACACGTAGCACTCAGGTTCAGACCCCTGTCAGATACAGAGAGTAGGAAGAGAAACTCTGAAAGTATAAATAGTTGCCCCTTGGGGTATGACTGTTCTTGAGTAATTTTCATGTATGTATTGACGTATTTTTGCCTTACAATGGACAATTTAGGTGACATAGACACTTTTCTTGTTGCATTTAATTACCCGTAAGGGTATGTGCACATGATGCAGAAATGCTCAGGATTTTTTCCTGAGCATTTCTGCATCTCCCTGGCAGGAAAAAACGCATGCGGATTGTACATGCGTTTTTCCTGCCAGGGACATGCGGAAATGAAGCGTTCTTCACTTTCATTTCCGCATGCGGGTTGACAAGCGCTTCCCAAGCGATTTTAGCATCACTTGGAAAGTGCTTGTCAACTTCACACTATATAAATCCATGCAACCGGCATGGATTTATATAGTGTGTGAATGTCAAAAAATAAAAAATAAATATATACTTTACCCTCTGATGGCCCCCGGTATCCTGCTTCGCTCGGTCCCGGCTGCCGGCAGTGAAGACTTTAGGACCTGCCGACGTCAGCGTCACGTGACCCGTCACATGACTCTGACGTCAGCGAAGGTCCTTCTTCATTCAACCCCGAAGTGACGGGAACCAAGCAGGAGCGCTGCGCCTGCCGTCAGAAGGTGAGTATATATATATATTTTTTATTTTATTCTTTTTTTTTTAATGGTACCAGGGTCTGGATGAGAGTCCTCTCCTCCACACCCGGGTACCATCCGCACATTAGACCGCACGGAATGCGCATCAACATATACAGTGATGCAGATTCCATGCGGTCTAATGCAAGTCAATGGCGGCAAAAAAGCAGCGTTTCCGCAAAATTAATTGACATGCTGTGGATTTTTGAGCGCAGCGTTTACACTGCGGAAAAATCCGCATCATGGGCACAGCACATGCGGATTTCAATTGGGGAACATTGCTGCCCTTCTACCATGCGTTTTTAATGCGTTTCCGCGGCGTTTACGCAACTGCAAAAACACAGCGGAAACGCATTAAAAACGCATCGTGTGAACTCAGCCTAAGGGTACAAGGACTCGGTGGCTGAGGACTGTGAGCAGCCCAAAAATTGTCATGTATATAGCTGCATTCCCTGGAGTACCTTTTAAGTGACCACAGAACAAAAACCCGTTTAGCGCGGCCGAAGACGTGGTCCAGCACCTGGATCACCTATGCCCTGTAGCCACGCCCAGGGCCTACGTTGAGGGTTTTCAGGCGGGTCCCTCATGTTCTTCCATCGGTGAAATGGACACCAAGTTACGGAACTTGCTGTAACTTTATTGTTATTTATAATTGTAATTATTGTATTATAATGTTACCTGTAACGTTTAAGTAAAGTGCCTCCCATAAAGGGAAGAAATGTTAATTGTTAACCTGTTTTGAAAAAAATGCTTCAGTCCAGGAGTACTGAGTTTTACTAGGGGGGAATGTGGCGCCCTGCTGTGCTTTGGTGCCACAGAACCCAGAAGGGTGCATGGATGGACTTCTCCACAAGAGGCCCTCACACATTCACACACCTCCACCCTACTACCTCAGGCCAACATAGGGAGCCCGTTAGGGATATAGAGGGTGGAGCTAGGCAGTAGAGTTTAGTTTCAGTCAGTGTTCAGAGACAGAGAGGAACACAGCTCAGAGTTGAGCAGAGAGCGTGCTGACGCTCAGAGAGCAGTGAAGAGGCAGCGAGCTGGCTGCTGTACTTAGGCAAGCCAAGGCCTCCAGCACGTGTGAAGACCTAGTGAGGGCCTTGAGTGGGCCAAAGGCGAGAGGAGAAGGAAGAAGTAGCAAGGGGGCAGAGGAGCATACCAGGCTCACCCCGATATATATACCGGACACCGGGTCCGCGCCTACAGGGACATTTATACTCAGTAGGAACCACCATAACCCCTGGAGGACTACAGGTCCCAGGTTCACCAAACGCTGGCTACAGTACCAGGGCTAGGAGTCACGGAGGTCCCAGTGTCCAGGGAGAGTGATCTCCAAAGAGAAGGCCTTACCACCAGGTCAGCAGGTGCTAAGAGAGACAGTAACCAAGCTAGGCCTAGCTCCAGGCAGGTCAGAAGCTTAGAGAAGAAAGCAACGGATCAGGAGGCCCTATACCCGCTCACTGGGGAGAGTCCAAATGTGCGCCCTTCACCTGGAGTACCCTGGACTGTGCCTGCAGCATCACCAGTAAAGGTACTGAAGCTTACCCCCGTGTGAGTGTCCGTCTTTCCTCCGGGACCGTCCTGCCGTCTCTCTCCTGCACCACCATCCATTACACCCCACGCTGCCCTGGAGCTAGCTCTACCTGTGAAGTAACACCAGCTCCAGAGGACTGCTCCGCAGCGGCGGTACCCCTTAGCCTCATTCACAGGTGGCGTCACGAACTGTCCAAATCCCCCATATCTATCCCCCTTTTCACTGACCGCCCTGGGTCACGGACCGGGCCAGCTACCGTGATATCCCCCAGCAACCAGAGGCCCGGCTGCCGAGTACCCCACGGCCCAGGGGGCGCGTCAGAGACGGAAGGGGGACTTCAAATGATGAAGTGAGAGGGGGAGGGGGGACTTCAAGTGATGAAGTGAGAGGGAGAGGAGGACTACAAATGATGAAGTGAGAGGGGGAGGGGGGACAGCAAATGATGAAGTGAGTGGGGGAGGGGGGACAGCAAATGATGAAGTGAGAGGGGGAGGGGGGACTGCAAATTATGAAGTGAGAGGGCAAGGGGGACTACAAATGATGAAGTGAGAGGGCAAGGGGGGCTGCAAATGATAAAGTGAGAGGGGGAGGAGGACTGCAAATGATGAAATGAGAGGGGGAGGAGGACTGCAAATGATAAAGTGAGTGGGGGAGGGGGGACTGCAAATGATGAAGGGAGGGGGGACAGCAAATGATGAAGTGAGAGGGAGAGGGGGGACTTCAAATGATAAAGTGAGAGGTGGAGGGGGGACAGCAAATGATAAAGTGAGAGGGGGAGGGGGGACAGCAAATGATAAAGTGAGAGGGGGAGGGAGGACAGCAAATGATGAAGTGAGAGGGGGAGGAGGACAACAAATGATAAAGTGAGAGGGGGAGGGGGGATGACGCACCCCCTGGGACATATTCCTTTTTGAGGGGAATACCCGGCACCGGATCAGATGGGGGGGGGGTTGTAGTCTCCGAGCGGCTGTGACCCGGTCCCGTGCCCAGGGCGTCAAGCTCAGTGTGATGTGGCAGTTCTACAGATGTTACTAAAGTTCTTATGTGTCGACTACGCCACCCGTTGTGATGCGGTCACTGTGGCCGCCGCTGCAGCAGGGTCCGCTGAGGCTGATGGTGGGTGCGCAGCTTGGTGAGATAACCCCCAACGGGAGGGGTATAGCCTCAGAGGGGACAGGCGCAGAGGATGGGGGTTGTGGTGGTGTAGTGCAGACGGCAGTGAAGACAGAGTCGGGTTGTGCAGTTAAGGGTGTTTACTTACTGCAGATGTTGTACTGGTCACTCCAGCTGCTAGTGACCACCCGAGCCGTGCTGCGTCCACCAGGTCCTGGATCCAGCCAACCCCCAAACAAGTCCGGAGCGTGGCCCTGAGCTCTCCCTCTGTCCTTTCTTCAGCCGTCCCCACCAGTGATCCACCTAGGTCCAGCTCCCTCGGGCCTTCTGTTGGGACACCCTTGGCCCTGGGTTCCCTGACCCTTCATGTGGTGTGCCTTCGGGGTGAATGTGGTGGGTGACCGTGACAGACACTGCCCACGGTCTCCGGTCTCTGGCTGGGGATTGTTTTTACCCCCACCAGCTTGGGTTCCGGTACCCTGATGCTGACTCCTCACCCGGTGCTCTGATTTGGGTTCTTGGGTCCCTTCTCTTCTGTGCTCTGGGTCTTTCTCTTTTCTCCTCTCTCACTCTGGGTCTTGGTCTTTCTTCTCTCCTCTCCTAACTTGTTTTCTGCAGCTGATCCTCTCTGCATCTGACTCTCTGCGTCTGACCCTGATCTTAGTTGGTGCCCACCTTATATATCCCTCTATGTGTGAGCTCAGGTGACCAGCACCCAATGAGCTCCTAACTTTACCCAGGCTGCTCCCCCTATCTGCCCCTACACTACATGGGATGTACCACCCCCCTCCCACTCCAGCCAGGAACAGACTCGGTCGTACCTGCACATTTCTAAGTGGGAGTACCGTCGGCCTGTTCCTCGGAAATGGGATGTGTGTAGTGCATGCAGCCTACCGAGCTCAGTTCCACACTCCATCCTTACCCGGGAGTGGAATACCACACCTCTGGGTTGAGGTGCAATACCCCTGTAGCAGCCGAATCCTCAGGGTGCTACAGGGACAGCAAATGATGAAATGAGAGGGGGAGGAGGACTACAAATGATGAAGTGAGTGGGGGAGGGGGGACAGCAAATCATGAAGTGAGAGGGGGAGGAGGACTACAAATGATGAAGTGAGAGGGGGAGGAGGACTGCAAATGATGAAATGAGAGGGGGAGGAGGACTGCAAATGATAAAGTGAGAGGGGGAGGGGGGACAGCAAATGATGAAGTGAGAGGGCAAGGGGGGACAGCAAATGATAAAGTGAGAGGGGGAGGGGGGACAGCAAATGATGAAGAGAGAGGACAAGGGGGGACAGCAAATGATGAAGTGAGGGAGGGACGGGAGACATCATTTGAATTGAAGGTGGGGGGTGGTGAGTGCAAATGATGACTTGGGGTGTTGGGGGAGAGCAAATAATGATGAATTTTGAGGGTGGGGGGAGAAAATGATGATGTATTGAGACAGGTGGATGGTTGCAGTAAATGATGATGAATTGAGGGTGGGGGACACCAAATGATGAATTGGGAGTGGGGCAGCAAATAAACATAAATTGAGGGTGGGGAGTGTAAATGATGTATTTAATGTGGGGGAGAGCAGTTGATAATGAATAGAGGGTGGGGGTGGGAGAGAGTGAGGACATGACATAGTGAATTAGGGTGGAGGGGGGCATGTAAACAGGGCTGGCTCCAGGTTTTTCTGGGCCCCGGGCGAAAGAGTCTCAGTGGCCCCTTTAACACATACCACGATTCATGATGCACAGATACCGCAGAGAAATATATATATAGTACAATGCAAAGATTTCACTTCTTACATTACATGAGTGATATCTATTGTAAATTCTATAATAGCACAGAAACCGGCGAATCGCTCCACACAGTATACTGGCCCCCATATAAGGCCCCATACGGAATACTGGCCCCAATATAAGGCCCATACGGAATACTGGCCCCCATATAAGGCCCCATACGGAATACTGGCCCCCATATAAGGCCCCATACGGAATACTGGCCCCCATATAAGGCCCCATACGGAATACTGGCCCCCATATAAGGCTCAATACGGAATACTGGCCCCCATATAAGGCTCCATACGGAATACTGGCCCCCATATAAGGCTCCATACGGAATACTGGCCCCCATATAATGCTCCATACGGAATACTGGCCCCCATATAACACTCCATACAGGATACTGGCCCCCTTATAAAGCTCCATACAGGATACTGGCCCCCATATAACGCTCCATACAGGATACTGGCCCCCATATAACGCTCCATACAGGATACTGGTCCCCATATAATGCTGCATGCAGGCTGTTACCCCCCCCACATAATGCCCCATACAGGCTGTTACTCCCCACATAATGCCCCATACAGGCTGTCCCCCCCCTTATAATGCTCCATGCAGGCTGTTACCCCCCACATAATGCCCCATACAGGCTGCCCCCCCCTTATAATGCTCCATGCAGGCTGTTCCCCCCACATAATGCACTATGCAGGCTTTCCCCTCCCCCTTATAATGCCCCATGCAGGCTGTTCCCCCCTTATAATGCCCCATGCAGGCTGTCACCCCCTCTCTCTATAATGCCCCATGCAGGATGTCACCCCCTCTCTCTCTATAATGCCCCATGCAGGATGTCACCCCCCCTCTCTTTGTAATGCCCCATGCAGGCTGTCACCCCCTCTCTCTATAATGCCCCATGCTGGCTGTCACCCCCTCTCTCTATAATGCCCCATGCAAGATGTACCCCCTTCTCTCTATAATGCCCATGCAGGCTGTCACCCCCTCTCTCCATAATGCCCCATGCAGGATGTCACCCTCTCTCTCTATAATGCGCCATGCAGGCTGTCACCCCCTCTCTCCATAATGCCCCATGCAGGCTGTCACCCCCTCTCTCCATAATGCCCCATGCAGGCTGTCACCCCCTCTCTCTATAATGCCCCATGCAGGATGTCACCCCCTCTCTCCATAATGCCCCATGCAGGCTGTCACCCCCTCTCTTTATAATGCCCCATGCAGGCTGTCACCCCCTCTCTCCATAATGCCCCATGCAGGCTGTCACCCCCTCTCTTTATAATGCCCCATGCAGGATGTCACCCTCTCTCTCCATCATGCCCCATGTAGGCTGTCACCCCCTATCTCTATAATGCCCCATGCAGGCTGTCACCCCCTCTCTCCATAATGCCCCATGCAGGATGTCACCCCCTCTCTTTATAATGCCCCATGCAGGCTGTCACCCCCTCTCTCCATAATGCCCCATGCAGGCTGTCACCTCCTCTCTCTATAATGCCCCATGCAGGCTGTCACTCCCTCTCTCTATAATGCCCCATGCAGGCTGTCACCCCCTCTCTCTATAATGCCCCATGCAGGCTGTCACCCACTCTCTCCATAATTCCCCATGCAGGATGTCACCCCCCCATATAATGCCCCATGCCTCCATACATTAAAAAAAAAAAAATCAAATACTCACCTCCCTCCTCACCTGCTTCCTGCTGCAGCTGCTCGGGTCCGGACTCCAGCGTTGTCGGCGTCTTCCCGCTCTGCGCTCCCTGTGACGGCTCAGGGGGACGGCGCGGTGGAAAGACGTCACCGCGCCCTCTGACCTGGGACGTCACAGGGAGCGCAGAGCAGGAAGACAGCGGATCTGCAGAGGCACGGGGAGAGGTAAGTATCCGGCTGCCGGGGCCCTGAACAAGCGGGAGGGAGCGGGCGCTGGCACCGCTCTCCTCCTCCCATAGCTCAGCGGGGTGCGCGACCGCCAGTGGGCCCCCCCCCGCCTGCTCAGGGCCCCGGCATTTGCCCGGGTGCGCCGGGTGCTGACGCCAGCCCTGCATGTAAATATAATGAATCGGGGGAGCAGAAGGTACAGATTGGGGGTTTTGAGGATACAGGAATGTGACTGGTATAGAATTGGGGAAAGAGTACAGATTCTAATTAATTTATATATTTATTAGGTGGGAAAAGTGTCTATTTATAGTTAGTGGGGGCGCAGTGGTGGATTACAATTTATATTTGGAATGGTGGGTTGCATAATAACTAATTATATATTAATGGTGGGTTCACGTCTGTATTCAGAAGGGGAAAAAGTTGGCAATGTGCTCTGGAAGCGGTGCTCTAGATATCTGTGTGTTATTTTCTGCAGAGACGAGTCCTGGCTGGAAGAAGTGATGGCGGACTGCGCTGGATGAAGAAAAGCAAAGATGAATATCTTCAACTAGAGACGTCACTGGTGAGTCAGTGTATTACCTGTACATTTACACTATATACTATGACATAGCTCCCGTGAATAATATCACTGGTGATCACGGTATTACCTGTACACTATACACTATATATTGAGCTCCTGTGTATAATGTCACTGGTGTTCACTGTATTACCTGTACACTATACACTATATACAGAGCTCCTGTGTATAATGTCACTGGTGATCACTGTATTACCTGTACACTATATACAGAGCTCCTGTGTATAATGTCACAGGACATCACCAGAGAGTTCCTTGATGAACAGGTCGGCTTTACCCACAGGATCTTCTTCTATATTCTTCTCATCTATTTCCATTTCCCTCAATTTCTCTAATATTTTTGCATATAGGAAACATTTTCACTGATATTATTTGGTACAATTATAATCACTGATCAATATCTCATTCTTCTTTTGGTTTCCAGATGGTTGGCACCCCTGAATACATAGCCCCAGAAGTCATCTTACAGAACGGCTATGGAAGACCTGTTGACTGGTGGTCAATAGGGATCATCCTACATAAATTCCTTCTGGGATATGAACCATTTCGTGGGTCTTCCTTATATAGGGTTTTCCACAGCATCCTCAAGGGTAAGTGAAATAATCCCAGTGTTATGTGACACCATTTTTATTAGCTTCAAAGCTTTTCCTATGAAAATAAATGAGATTTTTTCTGTAATATTTGCTTTTTTATATAACAGATGAAATAACTTGGAGATTTGATAAGTGCAGTCCTCCACCCGATGCTCAAGACATCATCAATGAGCTGCTCAGAAAAAATCCAGCCCATAGGCTTGGGACAGGTAATGTATATGATAGTATTACTAAAAACTTATTACATCTTTGTAACCTGACAAATTGGTCATGTCCAAGAGGACCAGTACTGAGGGTCTCTGCTTCACCGGCTTGGAGATTTGGTGGTCTGAAGTGCATCATGTGGATGCAACGGTGGTCCAACATGCACACTGTTGCTCTGTTCATTCTAATGGGATCACCAATGACCAGCCGAGCACAGTACTCAGGTACCTATCTACCTGTATAACTTTCAAACTTGAAAATACCCCTTTAACATAAGCTGTACAGATATGGAGCAGTCTCGCTGATAATAACTATATTTCTTTTTTCCTGATCTTCATTTTCTAGGAGGAGCAAATGAGATCAAGAATCATCCATTCCTGAGTGACTTAGACTTTAAGAACCTTCTAAGTCAGAAACCACTGTTTGTTCCACATCTCCTGTCAGACGCAGACACCCATTACTTTCCCAGTAAGTAGAATGAGACGTCATTTGGAGCAAGCTGCTGTTTGTCTTGTCCTTCATTTTATGTGACAATCAGTTCCCATCATTAAAAGTGGTAATTGGTGACTTTCTGTGAACTGGTTTTATACTAATAGTCTCTAATAACATTGGCACTTTGCAGATAGCTGTGGGTTACATATGGATTCATATGAGGGCGACACAAGTGAGGACAATGACTTGCCAGAAAGCCTAAACTTTGCATCATCTTCTCACAGGCTTTCTAAAGTAAGTATTTTACCTAAAAAAAACCTAAAACCAATTAAGAAAAAAAGTTTATACATATATTTTTTTTTTACTGTATGTGTTTCAGACTTATATCGCCAATACTGGGATGATGAAAACTGAGGGTCCCAAGTCACCTCCAGGGTGTTCATCAGAGAACAGCACAAAACACTCAGACATATGAGTAGATTATTATTATTATGGGATTTAGTTCTGATAAATGATCAGTGCATCAAATACAAGAGACGTGTAACACAGAACTAAATCCAGCGTCCACCACCCTATGACTGCTGATCACTGTGGGTCTGGCTTGTGATGGTAATAGGTGATTATTGCAACCAGCCATTCATTTCCAGCTCATTACAGGCCAATATTATTGGCTTTACAAATGGTAAAGTTTCCCTTTTTTATTGTTTTTACATGTAATTTACTTGTTTTTCTTCTGCCAAACAGGCAGAAAAAATCTTCTTCTTGCAGGACTGATGGAGACAATCAGAGCGCCACTGCTAAAAGCAGCAAGTCATCCTCATCCTCATTGCCAGGTATGTTCAGGTCTATAGGCTTAGGATCCAAAATTGTAATGTGAACGTCCACGTGAAAGCTAAAAAAATCACTATTTGATGTGCCCTAAAAATGATGTACAGTCCAGCACTTCATTGTATAAAACTTCTCATTCATTCATGTTATGCATAAGTGGCCATATAGATTTTTGCCAAACTGATCCTGAATAGTGTGATGGTGGCTCACTATGGGCCCATACTGATCCTATTTATGGCCTTATGTTACACTGAAGTTTTATCTCATTGATTCTATGAGAACACTGCGGCACGCTGCAGCTAATGTCATATTATTAAGGAATGTAGCTCCTTGGGGAGACACCATATGGCGGCACTCAGAAATTCTACAGGTTAATTTTAATCAGGTCACAAGACAACCTAATGCTCAAACCCTCAGCAGGTGTCGTGTATATATGACAAATTCTCTCTATTATGGGGCAATGCCAGATACAAGGACTATCAGCTACAAAAATAACACAATCCCACTATACTGTATAAAGATACAAAGTTCATCTTATAGCAGTTTATAATTAACATCTTTTTCTTCCTTTTTGATAAGAATCTCCAGTTCAGAAAGGAAGAAGATCTGCACGAAAACTGAGAAAAAAGCAAACAACAGAAAACGTAGAAGAGGTGGCAAATAGAAGAGGTAAGTGTGACCATCAACTCCATGTTGTGTGATGTCAGTGATGAGAATAATTAATATGGAGCAGATGTCATCTGTCAGTGGTGGGATTGTCACATGTATGATGGCTGACAATGATCCCGCACCTCAGTGTGGATAAGATTCCTCTACCGTCCTGTCACAGTGACACCACAGTAGTGTCCTCTAATATGAAGTCCCCTTACTTACAGTGATGTTACATCTCTTCTCATAGGTTCCATCTTCTGCCGCTTGATATCATCCTGCCGGCGTGGATTTTCCAGGGCTGCTCGCGCTATTGGAGAAAGCTGCATTTTTGCACCTTGTCATCGGGGCACCTTATACATCTCGGAGACAGAAAACCTCCACATCTAGCGCCCTGAAGAAAGTACAGCAAGTCCACCATCAAAGCTGTACCTGTGTGGAAGAACTTGTACCATCTACCTGTGGCCTTCTGACCTGCAAGAAACATCTGCAGAAGATGAAGGCCCCTCCAAGAACATCTCTTCATTCTTCCATGCAATTATTATTCGAATTGAAACAAATAAACATTTCAAATGATTGACTGTTTTTTGCACTTAATAGAATATTACTGACATTGATGGCATATCAGTACTACATGTCCTACATGTCTGATTGGTGGGGTCACACATAGGAGAATAAAAGTCCCATATCTCCTATTAATTCTCTAACTCCAGGCCAAGAGTGGAGATGAGGACCAGTGATTCTGTGACACGTAAGAGCGGAAATCTCATCTGATCTCTGTGCAGCAAAATGTTCTGCTCACTGATTTTACTGGAACCGAAATGGCCTCTATGGGATGGAACCTAAATGGGATGTTCTATGCCCAGGAACAAGTGATATTTGGCGGGGTGCATCCTGGGGGTCCCATCGGTCACATCCCCCCTGTCCACATATACATCACACTGTATTCCAGGGATGTGCCTTCACTTCTTGTGGTGGGAAGACCCTTTTATCCAGGGATGAGGAGTCAGTAAGCCAAACTGCCGACTTGAACTGTAAGAATTAATAACCACACATTACTGCAATATATAATAGTACATACAGTATTCAGCAAGCTATGCAATAACATCATGAATTCTATACAACATTAACAAGATACAATTTGTAACTGTTTTATTTTGTATCTGGAGTTGGTGCGATCTTTTGGCTTTTATTACTTTCCTGTTCCCCAACCATAAAAGTACAGCACTTACGAGAAGTTGTACATTTTGTAGGGCGACAGATTTTGGTAGATGCACAGAATTATCCAAATTACAAAGGGTTTTTTTTACAAAAATTGCAGAAAAGAAGAAAGAATTTTGCTTTAGTTTTTTATACATCCACTAATATACATTGTGCAATAAATATATTGTTCCCAGTCCATTACTGAAGTTTCGCTACCAGATAACTGAACATATCATTTTCTTAGAAATGTAAAAGTGCAGATAACAAAAATACAGATTTATGTCACAAAGTGTGAGATTAGTTTACCAGGATGGGAGCTGAAAAGTCCTTTTGCTTTCTTTTGAGGGGTTGAAAGAGTTGGAAAAATACTTGGTTTATCCAATGGAAAAAGAAGGAAAGGCTGAATGCCATAATGAGGACAGTCCAGGGTTTGGGTTGTGTAATAAACCTCATTAGGTGTCAGCTCAGACGGGTCCTTGAGAACGGTGGGATCTACTCAGATAGGGCTCAGGTGTTTATGACTGGTCATTTTATAGCATATTTGCTGAATATACATATTCATACAAAGCACATACAAACATACTGTCATTTAAGCATTATTATGATCGGGACATTATTGTGTTATTTGGGAGCTTTTACTATGGGGTTTCCCATCTCTTATTGTTTAGCAAACAGATTATACAGGGTGGGCCTTTTATATGGATACACCTAAATTAAATGGGAAAGGTTGGTGATATCAACTTCCTGCTTATGGCACATTAGTATATGGGAGGGGGAAAACTTTTCCAGATTGGTGGTGACCATGGAGGCCATTTTGAAGTCGGCCATTTTGGATCCAACTTTATTTTTTTCAATGGGAAGAGGGTCATGTGGCACAGCAAAGATATTGAGAATTTCATAAGAAAAACAATGGTGTGCTTGGTTTTAACGTAAGTTTATTCTTTCATGAGTTTTTTTACAAGGTTATGACCACTTATAAACTGTGTTCAAAGTGCTGCCCATTGTGTTGGATTGTCAATGCAACCCTCTTCTCCCACTCTTGACACACTGATAGCAACACCGCAGAAGAAATGCTAGCACAGGCTTCCAGGATCCATTGTTTCAGATGCTGCACATCTCGTATCTTGATGCTATTGTGTGGTAATGGGATACAAAGATAGTGGGGCCATTCTTCATCAATGGAAACCTCAATGCCACTGGATATCAGAAATTGCTCCATGATGATGTGTTGCCCTCTTTATGCACTGAAGATGGCACGTTCCCTGAGTTTTACCAACAAGATGGTGCACCACCACATTATGGGTGTCAGGTCTGAGCATTCCTACATGAACAGTTTCCTGGAAAGTGGATTGTTCGTCGTGGGCCAGGTGAATGGCCACCAAGGTCTCCCGATCTGACCCCCTTAGACTTTTATCTTTGGGGTCATCTGAAGGCAATTGTCTATGCTGTGATGTGCAGCATCTGAAACAGCCTGTGCTAGCATTTCTTCTGCGGTGTTGCTATCAGTGTGTCAAGAGTGGGAGAAGAGGGTTGCATTGACAATCCAACACAATGGGCAGCATTTAGGGTATGTGCCCACGATGCAGAAATGAAGCAGAAAATTTCTGCAGCGTTTCTGCATGTTCTTGGCAGTAAAAACGCTTGAGGATTTTGCATGCGTTTTTGACATGTTTTTGCAGTGTTTTTACATGCAGATTTGACTTGCGTTTTTCAAGTGCATTGCGACCTCAAATCCGCATGCAGAAACGCACAAATAATGGACATGTTGCGGATTTTTCCGCAAGGAAAATCCGCTGCGGAAAATTCCGCAGAATGGGCACAGAACATGCGGATTTTCATTGGGGATCATAGGGCACGGATTACCAAGCGTTTTGCAAGTGTTTACGCTGTGGAAAATCAGCATCAAAAACGCTTGAAAAGTTAGGGAAGTTTCCAATATCAGGTGCCGCAAATAGAGTTTATTGTGCGGTCATCATTTTTGGCCCAGTCTATGAAGAAAGTCTTACCTTCAACAGGTGCACTTATGTGTCTCCTTCTCTCCCACAGCAGCCATAATAGTATCACGCTGCTACAAGGGTCTGCCTGACACAGTTCAGCTCCGCACTATCTATCCAGCCCCAATCATCCTGGAAAGAGGTCTATACTATATTGACGGAACATAATCTCTAACCATCTGTAGGGATCCATGCGGATCACCCCAGTATTAACTACTGCCTATGAATGAAAAAGCCTAATTCCTGTAACACCTCAGCAGCCTATCATACGCTACTGCACAGATAATCAGGTAGTATCATTACCATACCAATAGGCACATTGTTATGGAGATATTCCTACACCTTATTAAATAACAGTTGTACCTTTCATATTCTAGCATTCAGCACTTCTGCACTCTAATCTGCACACCCTTACAACAACAGGCATCATTACGGGGACCATCCCCCCACTACCCCATGCGGGGAAGTAACGTATACCTTCCTACTTAGGCCTTCTATCAGGATGTAATCACTATCCTTATATCTAAGAACATTTCTCCCTCTATTTAGGGCCCACCATTAACCATCATCGGCTGCAAATCTACAATACTACCTCTAGCAATAGGACCTAAATCCATCAAGTCGAGAATACTCAACACCGGAGGACAATTTATCCCTCTATCCCCGTCCTATACAAATATTTTATCAATTTTAGTTGTATGATTTTATATCAATAAAGCATTTTTTAATCAATTATCTCAATTATTTAATCTTTTAGCTCATTCACACAACAGTTCAGGGCGAATTCAATATATTATATCCATTTACCCTACTCTTTGGGCAAACTGTGGCATTGCCTCTGAATTCGCAGCAGTCCTGCTGGCAAGATCCCTTTAGTGCCACTGTTCTATATCCCCAAGTATTCCGATTACCAATATATTAGATGTCAACCAACATTGGACTGGTAGTCTAATTAGGTCAGCTAGCCAATCTTGATTTTTAGATGTGACCCAATGTTGGGAAACTGGACAAGTCTGTAGATATCCTTTGCAAATAATCGACCGGAGGGTTTGGAGCTTCAGCCACAAGGGAATGAAGAGATTGTATTTAAAGCAATAAGGTCCTATCCTATCTCATTTTCTCCATTGCACTTAAATATTGACTATGGACTTGTAAAATTCATCAAGGCTTTAATATACAATTTAAAATTCATATACCTTTTCACATTAGTTGGAAAAAAAAGTATTATTTATAAGGTCAACTTTTGTATCATCTTCTTAACCCCATCTTTAAAATCATGGTTTTTCAAGTTGTAAATTATAGGATTAAATAACGGCACCAAAACAATGTATAAAAGGGCAAAAAAAGTATCTTGTTCTGGATAATAACTCGATGCTGGCCTCATGTACGGGAAAATGATGGTCCCATAGAAAATGCTGATACATGTGAGGTGGGAAGAACAGGTTGAAAATGCTTTATAGCGTCCTTCCGTAGATTTGATCTTCAGGATCGCAACAATTATGAAAACGTAAGAGATCAATGTCAGCAAGAATGTAGAAAGAGTCAAAAGACTGCCAACTATGCAATTCATCATTTCTACTTTATAAGTATCACTGCAAGAGATCTTAAGGAGAGGTGAAAGGTCACAGAAAAAATGGTCAATTTTATGGGATGCACAAAATGATAGCTGAGAAACAAGGGAAACATGTCCTGCTGGATCCAGAAGACCGATGATCCAAGCAGATGTTGCAAGTCCAGTGCAATGTTTGAAACCATAGGCGGATTATAGTGAGGGCAATCTGGGCTACCGTCCGGGGCCCGAGGCTCCAGGGAGGCCCATGGCCCGAGAATTTATTGCCCCCATTATAATTCGTATATATTATAACCGCCGGTGTCGCAGGTCCTTTATGCTGAGCCCGCGCTGCCGCATTACGTCTGGCAGGACGTACCCAGCATACAGAGTGCGGTCGCTGCGGCTGAAGCCACGCCTACCAAAGAGCTTCTGCTTTAGTTGATGGTGGCTCTGCCGGCTCCCACGCCTGACGATTGGAGACAACCTGCCGCTCCTGCTCCTCCTGTTCTCCCTCCTCCTTCGCTCCTCCTGTAGCTGCTGCTCGTCTGCCACTATGTAAAGTATGCATAATGTGGGCCATGTGGCAGACAGGCAGTGGTAACAAGCAGCAGCGTTCTGTGTAAAAGTGCAGGGGGGCCATTAGTTTCATTTTTAAAATGTGGGGGATGGAAGTATACTAAGACTACATGGGGTAATGTGCCCCTCCACTTTGGAAATTTTGCTTGCCTTATGCATTTATATGTATGATACAAGCAACATTTCCAAGGCACATAAAGAACAGTGGCATTTTGCCCATGTAATTTCAGTATACTCCCATCCCCACATTTTATACACAACAATAATAGTACGTGCCCATGATTAGGCTATAGTAGTGCTTTGGACACAGCGTATTTTCGCTCTGTCCAATCACGCAGGTAAATCCGCACATGTTCATTGAACACATGTGGAATTACCGCACCCTATACATTCTATGCTGGAAACTTCTGTTGCGTCTCCACTGCAGATAATTGACATGCTGTGGCTCGTAAAACCACGCCGCCAGTGAGTTTAAGCGGAGGTCAATAATAATACAGAGGGCATGGGATTTCTATAAATCCCATCCTCTGTGCTTGTAATGTAGAACACAGCATTTTGGACGCAGTGCAGGTGAGCTGCGTCCAAAACACTGCTAGCACGGATTGTGGGCACGTACCAGAAAAGGCCGCTTGCCCTTAGATACAGATCGCCACTGCAAATTCTCCTTCTACACAAATATACTACTGTCAGGGTTTCATGGTCAACAGTCACATACAGTGACTGTGGACTAATGTTAGGCAATGAGAAGTCTTTTAAAGGGAAACTGTCTAGTAAAATATACACTATTAACCTGCAGATATAGGGTTAATCTGCAGGCTAATAGCGTTCTGAGAACGTGCGGACACCACTTAGGCTACAGACACATTAGCGTATGGCATTCGATGCGATATGATATGTTAATGACACTCGGCTCCTGCTCTGCTGGAAGCCTGAGCCGAGTGTCAGTGCTCCGTGCTCCGATCCTCTCGTATGAGAGAATCACAGCAGAGAAGGCGGAGAAAGTAATTTCTCCATCTCCTCTAGCTAGCATCCGGGAGAATCGCACTCCACTCGTGTGATATCCGAGTGCAGTGCGTTGTTTCACACGTACCCATAGACTTTTATGGGTGTATGCCATCCAAATTTCGCATTCAATCGCAGCATACTGTGAGGTTTTTTTTCAGTCTGATCTTGATCTGATCAGAGCTGAAAAAAAAACACATATGAGCACAGAATCATTGATTAACATTGGATCGAATGCAATCCGTTTTTTATCGGATTGCATTCGTCCGATTTAATCACAAGTGGGAGCAGCTCTCAGAATCCCGCTGCCTGGAGGAAACCAACTTTCATCCTCCCGGCAGCTTCAGGCTTTCAGTCATAGAGGTGCTGCTGGGCGGCTTCAGTAACTGCTCAGCTGTAACGGTGCCCTTGCACTGACTGACAGCCGGCGCCAATGCTGAGCGGGCTGTCAGTACCAGGGCGCAGTTACAGCCAGGATCTGTCTTTCGCAGCCAAGGGTAGAGCTGAGCTCCATCGGCTGCTGTTAACTCCTTTTAAAGGGGTTTTCCACAACTCAGACAACCCCATCTCAATCTGTGTCTTTCACCCTTGTAAAATAACAGCACTTATACTCACCGACGGTGCTGCTGGCACGGCACCGGCAGTAAGTGTGTCACCCTGCTGTTCACAGGTACCACAGGACCCAGGGTGCATGGACGGACTTCTCCACAAGAGGCCCTCATTACATACACACACCTCCACCCTTCCACCTCATACCACCAGAGGGAGCCCGTTAGGGATATACACTGTGTGCAGAATTATTAGGCAAGTTGTATTTTAGAGGATTATTTTTATTATTGATCAACAACTATGTTCTCAATCAACCCAAAAGACTCATAAATATCCAAGCTTAATATTTTTGGAAGTTGGAGTGGTTTTTTTTTTTAGATTTGGCTATTTTAGGAGGATATCTGTTTGTGCAGGTAACTATTACTGTGCAGAATTATTAGGCAACTTAATAGAAACCAAATATAATCCCATCTCACTTGTTTATTTTCACCAGGTAAACCAATATCAGTGCACACAATATAGAAATAAACATTTCTGACATGCAAAAACAAAAACAAAAAAAATTAGTGATCAATATAGCCACCTTTCTTTATGATGACACTCAACAGCCTTCCATCCACAGATTCTGTCAGTTGCTTGATCTGTTTTCCATCAACATTGCGTGCAGCAGCCACCACGGCCTCCCAGACACTGTTCCGAGAGGTGTACTGTTTTCCCTCCCTGTAGATCTCACATTTTATGATGGACCACAGGTTCTCTATGGGGTTCAGATCAGGTGAACAAGGGGGCCATGTCATTATTTTTTCTTCTTTTAGACCTTTACTGGCCGGCCACGCTGTGGAGTAGTTGGATGCATGTGATGGAGCATTGTCCTGCATGAAAATCATGTTTTTCTTGAACGATACCGACTTCTTCCTGTGCCACTGCTTGAAGAAGTTGTCTTCCAGAAACTGACAGTAGGTCTGGGAGTTGAGCTTCACTCCATCCTCACCCCGAAAAGGTCCCAAAAGTTCATCTTTGATGATACCAGCCCATACCAGTACCCCACCTCCACCTTGCTGGCGTCTGAGTCGGAGTGGAGAGCTCTCTGCCCTTTATTGATCCAGCCTCTGGCCCATCCATCTGGAGTCACTCTCATTTCATCAGTCAAAAAAAACCTTTGAAAAATGAATCTTAAGATATTTCTTAGCCCATGCTTGATGTTTTATCTTATGTTTCTTGATCAAAGGTGGTCGCCGGCTCCTCGGCGTCAGAGGATTACACCAGGGGACACCTAGGAGAGGTGAGTATATGGATATTATTATTTTATTCTTAGTTTTACACAGGGACACAGCGGGAGCAGACACTACCACTACCCTCACCCTTGTCCCTGTTGGTGCTGATTGCAGCACAGGAAAGGAATCATGATGAGGGCAGCGCTCAGTACCTGGCACTTGGGAACAGCGCTAACTGTATGCTGATTCCCAGTAGCCAGTATGTGTGATCCTGATACGGCACATGGGCCGCACACGGATGCAACATGTAAAACGCACACGGACACTGATATCTTCAGTAACGGAAATATATGTGAAACCGGCCTAAAAAACAGGTATTGTGCTGTTTTTTGGTGGAGATTATAGGAATCTACAGTACGTTTAATAAAGTCAGTTTTATTCATCAAAAAAGCTGCAAAATCAGTGTTTTCCCACTTTCTTATTGCTATGGGTGAAAAACGCTGCAAAAACTCTTTTGTTCAATGCCCCCGTTGGGGCATACGTTCGAACCTACAAGAAAAAGGGATATGGATATATGTGCCTACAGGGCCATAGACTGTAATGATGCCGGCAGAGCAAAAGTGCGCTCTGCATAATTTTCGTGAGTGCACGCCTACAGGAGGTGGACACTCAGACATAATAGACTGCATCTGAAAGTCCGCTTTCAGTAAGTGTACACTTCCGAAAATAATGCCAGCAGAACGCACGTTCGCTCTGTCAGCACCATTACAGTATATGGCCCCATAGGCACATATGTCTGAATCCCGTTTTGTGGGGGGTCTGGACATATCCCCCGACGGGGACATTGAGCGTAATGTGAAAGCACAGTAAGCCAGGGATATGGTACAGATTTACAGTTTGGATCATTTCATATGGGAAGATACCACAAATGTGTACTTTTTTTTTTCACTTTCACGTTTAGTAGCAGAATACTTTTATTTCATACTTTATTTAGATTTATTTTTTACGTAGCTTTAACTTTTACTTTACAGTCACTGATCTAATATCCTGCAATACTTCAGTACTGCAGAATATTAGGTCTGTCTGTTTTATATTGACAGTTCACATGTAGGACCCTGCATATTCCAGGCCCCAAAGATGGCTAACCTAAAGCCATTACTTGGCCTCAGGTTACCATAGGCTTAAGAGTAAGCCCTTCCCCTGCAATAGCCATCTAGATTCCGCTGTCACAATTGATGGCGGTATCTAAGGGGTTAAAAAGTATTGGTTACTACGCTGCATTGTGACATCATCACTTACCTTATATGGAAGCTGGCAGTGATGTCACACTGGTGAGTGATGTCACAATAGAGCGGAACCTATAAACATTCCGTCCCATCTCACACCGGTCAGACTTGGTATTTGTTCGTCTTCTGACAGCACTTACTTAGATCTTCTTCTTGTGGATTAGCGATTTACTTGTGGATTAGCGAATTATTTGCGATTTCCTTGTGGATTAGCGGTTTACTTGTGGATTAGCGAATTATTTGCGATTTCCTTGTGGATTAGCGGTTTACTTTTGGATTAGTGGATTACATCTGGATTATCGAATTACTTCTGGATTATCGGATTATTTCTGGATTTTCTTGAAGTCATTGACTGAGGACTTCTCCATCTGGAGGTAAATCTATTCTGTGCTGTTAATTATAAGACTGCTCGTTTTTATCCCATCATTATGTTTTCCATATTATTATTTCCAAGACCCGTAACGTTATCATTTTTCGGGATCTGGGGTCGGGTGAGGGCTTATTTTTTGTGCACGGAGCTGTCATTTTTCATTATTTCGGGGGTAGATACAATGTTTTGATCGCCTCTAGTTGCATTTTATTGCAATATTGCGGTGGCCAAAATAACGTAATTCTGGAGTTTGGATTTTTTTTCTCGTTACGCCATTTACTGACCTGATTACTTAATATTTTGATAGATTGAACATTTCTTAATGCGATGATACCAAATATGTGTATTTTTTTTTTTTATGAGCCGGCGATCTCAGGAGATTCACAATGAAAGGCACGGGGGTCTTCTGCAGACTCCCGTTTGTCATGACAGCCCACTGATGCCCTGCGATCACGTGACAACAGCGCTGATGTGAACGTTGATAGATAGATGGAGATTATAAGGTGGGAGGGGGGATAAAGAGCAAAAATGCATTCATCTCTTGCTGTACTGTATGTATATATGTGAACCCGCTCCACATGTACAGCACTCTGGAATTACCAGGGTGGTCCGCTCTACAAGTCTGCAGTCACTCTATGATTCTCCGCCAGTGGGCGAGTGACTAGTGCTGGACTAGTCTTGTCTCTGGCTATGGTTTCCGGCTCGCTCTTCATTGTACATAATGTACCTTGCTGCAATTGTGCTGGCAGACTGCAGTTCATGCTCCCGGGGTTTGGGACGGAGAAATCAGGTGACAGGTTCCCTTTAGAAATAAAGAATAGTAATAATAATGGCAGCCAGCTATTTACTGTGTATGGGGCATGGCAAGCTGCTCAACGTATTATGACCCCATGTATTATAGCATCAATATATCTTTATCTCCTTCAGATCTTCCTCCTGACTCTGTCTGGTCAAGGACCACAGAGGGGACGTCACTCACCACCGTGCATCAGCTGAGAAGAGACCTTCAGCGTGTACAGGACGCAGCAGAGCGCCGGACATCTTTAGGGTGAGTATAATGGCGGAGGTGCTGGCTGTTGGCACCGACCATTGATTTAGGCCGGGGTTGTACAAGCCAATTTATGGCATTTAACGACTATCATTCGGTTACTTGTTGGCTGATTGTGTCACTTAATTGCCTATTTGAGCATTTCTTATTGCTGTAAAATACTGACCAAATACTGGACGTGTGAACATGGCTTAAAGCTGAGAATTATTTGGTTTAGATCTAAAATAAAACCTGTGTCAAGTTGTGATTTGTGCTGATGGGGTCTACCATCGCTGTACACACAGGACTGGAGAAAATAAAATGGTAAAATCTAATCTGTGACTCGTATTATAGGTTGGAATAACACTCTACTGCTCGGAATTTATCACACTTTTCCTTGTGGAGCATTGAAAACGCTACTTTAAAGTTTGTTTTTGGCTAAGAAACCTGATTTACATTGTGGAATTCACCAGCTATTACTGTAAGTATTCTGAGGTTAATATAACAAACAAAATTTCTTTAATGAAATTGACAAAACCTAGATTTTTATGGACCATTTCACCTTTGAAGTAACTTAGAGGGGCCTATATGTCAGGAAAACCAGCAAACAAGACCCAATTTTAAAATCTGCACCCTTGATTGTATTCAAAACCACATTCAGAAAGCTTGTTAACCCTTTAGAAAGAAATGAAAAATTACATTTTCTGTTTAACATAGATGTTGCTTTAGTCCTAAACTTCTCATTTTCACAAGGCTAACAGGAGAAACTGGAAGCCACAATGAGTGGTACAATTTCTCCTGAGTGCAGTGATCTCCCATCTGTGGGCAGAATCTACTCTATGGTAACGCGGCAGGGCTCGAGAGGGAAGGAGCACGATATGATTTTTGGAGCAGGTTTTCTACTGGAATAGTTTGCAGAGGCCCTAAGTGCCAGAACAGCAGAATCCTCCTTCAAGTGACCCCATTTAGACATTACACATCTCTAGAAATTCATCTACTGTGAAGAAACAACTTTGACTTTATGGGTTATTTTTCAGTGGATATTGCAGAGTAAAAATTGCAAATAGTGTTGTGCTCGTACATTGTAGCGCCCAATACATTGTATCCAGCTTGTGCGTCTGGAGACACGCACTCCGTAAATTAACTGGGCTCCCCCCACTAGAGTAATGCCAAAAAGTGATAAACCGCAGATTAGTAACTACTGACGGGTTCTGATCTCATATTAAAGCATGCAGATTGTTCTTTCCATATCATTAAGTCCAGTAAGTTTTGTGCTGTCCTCCCATAAGGAGGTGAACAGATCACTGTATCGGTATTAGTATCCTTGTACCGATCCTGCCAAAAAACAACATTACAAAAGGAGTCTGTTCTTAGCTCAAACTTCAGAAATGCCACATAGTGATGTGTAATGGAATAAAAAGGCTGAGGGCTTACCTTACCCTGCACGGTGAAGCCCCCTGTGACAATGGGTAATGTATGTAACGAAAACCCACAGCATCCATTGGTTTTCAATATGGCGTTTGCTGCATCCTCATCTGTTCTCCAGCTGTAATGTGAAATATCATTTTATTATTTGCATTTATATTGTAGAAATAATGATAATTTACCTTCAATTAATGAATGTTAATTCCATTGATAATTTACATGACATTTCTTCTAACATAATATTCCTTTCTTGGCAGATTTCCTCTGATTACATGATGAAGCATTCCAGCATGGCATCCAGCGATCAACATAAAGACCTGTTGGCCTTGCTGGATCTGCTCGCTGTCCCACTCCTGGAGGACACTATTCCAGGCATTGTCACATCATATGAGCCTGAAGAAATGAAGACCATGACCAGCGTGCTTATAGAACATCTGCATGATCTGGATGGACAGGATTTGGTGAATGCCCTCCTGTTCTTGGCAACCGTAACATCTGCCAGAGCGGACACTGAGAACTTTCTGACTGATGAGCTGATTGATGAGACCTACTGTCTCATGCTCAAAGCAGAAAGTGAGAGACATCAGGGAATAACTGGTGCAGCTATGACGCTCCTGGCTAACATTGCTGTATACCGCTCCAAAGACGTCATGGAGCTCTTGGAAATCGATGAGGAACATCCACAGAGCAGCGAACTGAAAACACTGGATCTGATTTCCACCAAAACAATCAGAGTTTGGAATGAGATAAGTGCAGCGCAGAATATACTGACAGTGGATGACTTGATTGTCCATACACAACACCAAGCTGGACCATGTGACAGCTTTGATTTTTATTATCATCTTCTGCACCCTAGCTATGGGTTCATTAACCATCAGGATGACTCTCATGTCCTCCAAGACACAGACACAACCCAGACTGCGATGTGTCGTTACATTACTTGTGTCTTAACTGATGAGGAAAGGAAAAAGGTCATCCATTACCTGCTTATAGCAATGAGATCTGCTGTAAGAACCAGCAAACTCATCAGCATCATGTTCTTCTCGGAGCTCCTACTTCATCCTGAGCTCCTGGAGGGGAAAATGGCAAAAGACTTGATCTTATTCATGGCTTCAAAGATGGACAGCTCGGACGAGCTTGAGGTCTGTCTTGCTGTAGAAGCTATGGGAAATGCCAGTATAGGTGCACCAAGACAGGTGCATCAAGTGAAAGACGTCATCTATGGCTGCCTTTACAGTAAACTAACGGATCATAGGAAGCTAAAAGTTGTCATCAAAAGCTTACAAGCCCTTTCAAAGTTTGTCACACTGCTGAAAAGATCAAAACTTGGCAGTGCTTTTGGGAGAATTGTCCATCGTTGTACAGACTACCTAAACATCCCAAACCCACTGATCCGCACATACTCTACTTCACTATTTGCAGATCTCGCCCAGAACTGCAACAGGGACAAGAGAGGCTTCAGTCACCACGTCAGGAGATGCCTGCCTGACTTACTGATAAAGTTACACAGCAAAGACCAGCAGGTTAAGGCATCCGGTATTGCAGCCTTGTTGCATTGTCTGCCTTACATCGGATGTAACAACGTAGAAGAACTGTTATGTGCTAATGGCGAAAAGTCCTGCAAAATATATGAACAACTCGGGCAAAAAGAACCTGCCCTTCTGGTGAAGATGATGATCCACAGTACCGAAATGCTGTATATGGTAGACGAGGTAGACGCTGTCCTGAAACACCTCACTATGATAAGAGACGCTTTACCCTATGAAGAACTCTATCCGTCAAAATTGGAAGACGTGTTTAAAGGGTTGAGGAGACTCACAAGTCAAATCTATAATCCAGGGCTGAAGGAGGCAAGTAACCGTGCCGTGGACATCCTGGCCACCAAGTGGAAAAGCATTGGAACTGTTAAAGTAGTTAAAGTTGGAACACCCAGTTACGAGATCTATGAAAAACTGGAAAGAGTGGAAGTCATATTTTACGAAACTTCAGTGTGAAACATCTATCAATGGACATCCTGTGCACAAAGTGGAGAAGTACTGGGACTGTTAGCAGGATGGAGAAAACTTGATAGTCCCCAAATGTATATTTTTTTAAATAAATCTTATAAAAAATACTCTTTGCTTGTTTTATTGCTGATAGTAACTAACTATGTCTTCTACATTTCGAAACTGTACCTATATCCTAGAGATGAGTGAACAAATTGGAGTGGAATTCTACTTGAATTTTACAAAAATCCACATTCACCAAAATGTAGAGTGTTTGTAATTTGCTTCCAAGCGGATTCAGCAAAATTTATTTTGCAGAACCAGAAAAGGCCATCAAAATGTAAAAAAATAAATACCGGCTCCTCCGCTCCTCATTGTAACCTGTCCGGTCGTCTTCAGATCACCGACGGTCTTCAGAGCATGCACGCAAATCAGGAAATCAATTTCAGATCAGTTGTGGATCAGGCAACAGTCACCCTTGATGATCCGATGTTAGCAGGTCCCTGGTAGCAGAATTTATTCAATGTATGGAGCTGGAACAGCACAACTCCATTGTGTAATGGTTGTTCAAATGCTGAGGGACCTGATAACCTAGCTCTATCACTAGCCCTATATCTGACCCTGTACCTTACCCTAACTCTAACCCAACCCTAGCTAGGGTTAGAAAAGGGGTGTGTGTGTATGACGCGCCCCTGGGCCTGTGTCGCGCTGCGTTGCGCACGCGGGAGCTTACCCGGAGCCGGATCTGTTGAGGGTTGTAGTCTCGTGGCGGTGACCCGGTCCGTGCCCAGGGAGTCAAACTGAGCGGCGATGTATCAGCGGTAGATGTTGGACGACTACGCCACCCGTTGAGTACAGCTAAGGAGCTGCTGCTGCAGGGCAGACCGCTGAGGCCGGTGGTAGGATTGTGCAGCGTGATAGTATAACCCCCAACGGGAGGGGTACGGCCTCAGGGCAGCCGACGTGGATGATGGGGGTAGCAGGAACCACTCGGAGACGGTACGGTGTAGTTCAGGGTCTTTACTGGTGACAAAGATAGACCCTCCCGGAGTACTGGCTAGCGATTGGGGCCTGGTCAGTCCTTGAGCAGATGGGATCTCCCCTGGCCAGGCGGAGTTGTAGGCCTCCCAAACTAACTGTACTCTTCTGGCTACCTTGCTAGAGGCGGGTATAAGTAGCCCACGTCCCTCAGTGTACCGTGTGGTGCTCACCCGTATGGCCGGTGACTCGGGGCCTTCGGGTTTCTTGGCCAGAGGACCTGGAATCCCCTGCCTGACGGATTCTGCTGCTGGGTAGGAGTTAGTCCCCACAGCCTCGGACTCCGGGTCCGGTAAGAAATCTTCTCAGTCAGGGCGAGCTCTGCAGCTGCCAGCCCCTGACTCCTTGTAACACTGCTCCCACAGAGCTCCTGATGTTCTGTTCCTATATTTGCTTCTTTTCTCTGTCTCTACTTCTTCTCTACTCACTAACCCGGCCTCAGCCCTAGGTTTATATAGGGGAAGTTCTTCCCCTCCCAGGACTGGGCAGGAGGTGTGGCATGCATAGGATTCCTGACCAAGAGACCTCCCACCTGCTCTCAGACGTAATATCTCTATCACTGTGGCAACCAGACCCCTGGGGTGTCACATGTAAAACATAAAATAATGAATACAGACGAGCAGATTACATTTACATTTACCAGCTTCACCAAACTTCTCCAAGACATTTGGTTTCATCCAAATCAATGGCACTTCAAATCCCCTAGATGCCCTGATAAAACATATATGACAGTCCTCACTATTCTCCTCCCTCACTATTCTCCTCCCAGCTGTGTTGTCACACACTATCTGTACAATTTTTCAGTGTTTTATGGCTTTTTCTCCGTATCTGGATGGCTAGGCTGTGAGCTGTGATGTCTTCTCACTATGCATACGTCTTGCACGTACAGAAGTGTTGCACAATCAAGAAAACTTGTTGATTGCTGTGGATCCAACCTAACCATAAACCTAGATGGGAGGAAGTATAGCGAGTGAGGAAAGAGTGTCCTACAATCTGATGGCTAGTTACAATATGCAGATTGTTCTTGCCATATAATTAGGGCCAGTAAGTTTTGTGGTGTTGCCCTTCAATAAGGCAGTGAACAGCGCACTGCACTGGCATTAGTATACTCGTACGGATACTGCCGAAAACCAACACTAAAGTAGGTGTCTACACTTAGCTCTAACTTCAGCAATGCCACATAGTGATGTGTAATGGCATAAAAAGGCCAATCCACTTCAGGACTTACCTTCCGGAGAAGCCCCCTATCTCACTAGAGATGGCAGACAAAGGTAAGCAAAAATCCAAGCAATGTCAACTGAGGTCTAAGATGGTACACATGCAAGAAATAGGAGCATGTTCACACTAGCAAAAAGATGCAAAACCTACAAAAGACAAAAAATATCTCATACCCTACCATCATTATATTACAAAGGTAAGCAGCAGCTTATTTCACAATGGAAGTAGCCGTAGCATTTTCACATCGTTAAGTGGAATAATTATCCCTGTTTGAGTGACTTTCCCTTTTCTAAATGAATAAGCGATGTCCAAATAATATCTATTTAATAGGGAGACAAAACAGGTGTACTGTGCTGTTTTAACTGTGAAGAAATAATGGCCTCCAAACCAGAAGTGAAAAAAATATCCCTTTTCTTGTGGCCTGCAATTGGTCTGCTAGTTACAAAATCATTTGGGAATTACAAAGGCTTTCTATCAAGCCATCCAAAAATGATCCCTAAAGTGGCCTGTTTTGAGGATGAAAAAGTCCTGGCTTGTTGTCATTAAGTCATTTTAAAAATTAGCCCTATTTTCAGAACTCCTTTTGAGGGTGCAAACACATGAGAGTACGTTTCCCAGCATCAGAAGTACAGTCAAGCACTATGAAACACAGTGGGCAGCCAGGAGGTGTGTGGCTAGCATGGCGGTGCAGTGGCTGCGGCATCAGCAGCACGGTAGAGAGTTAGGACGGCTCAGGCAAGGACATGCTTAGCAGTTTAGGCCCAGAAATGGCAGCTGTACAGTCAAGCAGTATGAAACACAGTGGGCAGCCAGGAGGTGTGTGGCTAGCATGGCGGTGCAGTGGCTGCAGCATCAGCAGCACGGTAGAGAGTTAGGACGGCTCAAGCAAGGACATGCTTAGCAGTTTAGGGCCAGAAATGGCAGCTGTACAGTCAAGCAGTATGAAACACAGTGGGCAGCCAGGAGGTGTGTGGCTAGCATGGCGGTGCAGTGGCTGCAGCATCAGCAGCACTGTAGAGAGTTAGGACGGCTCAGGCAAGGACATGCTTAGCAGTTTAGGCCCAGAAATGGCAGCTGTACAGTCAAGCACTATGAAACACAGTGGGCAGCCAGGAGGTGTGTGGCTAGCATGGCGGTGCAGTGGCTGCGGCATCAGCAGCACGGTAGAGAGTTAGGACGGCTCAGGCAAGGACATGCTTAGCAGTTTAGGCCCAGAAATGGCAGCTGTACAGTCAAGCACTATGAAACACAGTAGGCAGCCAGGAGGTGTGTGGCTAGCATGGCGGTGCAGTGGCTGCGGCATCAGCAGCACAGTAGAGAGTTAGGACGGCTCAGGCAAGGACATGCTTAGCAGTTTAGGGCCAGAAATGGCAGCGGTACAGACAAGTATTATGAAACACAGTAGGCAGCCAGGAGGTGTGTGGCTAGCATGGCGGTGAAGTGGCTGCAGCTTCAGCAGCACGGTAGAGAGTTAGGACGGCTCAGGCAAGGACATGCTTAGCAGTTTAGGCCCAGAAATGGCAGTTGTACAGTTGTAGAACGGGCAAGAAAGCTTGCAAAAGAACTTCAACATGACGTTTCAAGGATGGAGCGAGACTGCCATCTACTGGCCAGATACAGTCAAGCGGAACCAAAATATACAAAGGAAGTTGCAGGGGGAGCAGGTTCAGACGCTGGACCTGATCAGGTGACTTCCAGGAAGGAGTTCAGAGAGATAAGAGGCCAGCGCGCCAAACCTGAGGGGTCTTTGGCGCCAAGCAGCAGAGAGGAGCAGACGTGCTCCCTGCGTCCTGAGAAACCCCGCGTGACAGGCCAAATCCAGAGGCCTGAGAGGTGCTCCAGCCGGGCACCGGTAAAAGAGCTCCGGATCCCTCACAGCTGTGACCCGAATGCTGTGCCTGCTGAGGATACTAGGAACCTGATCACGGTGCTGAGTGAGTTTACGGAACCCGACGTCACCCGCCGACAGACGAGGCCTGGACCCCCTATCCAAGGCTCGAGAGACTGCCTCCAACGGCCAAGCAGAGAGGAGCTGCATACGTGAGCAGGGCCGTCACTTCCACTGCTCACCCACGGTATCGGGGACAATTGGGTTTAAGTACTCAGGTTGGGAGGGGAACGGTTGGGGCTAAAGTAGCACAACGTGATTTAGTTGAATTTATCCGGAAGAGACTCACGGCCTAGCGGGAATAACCGGTGAACCCCGCTAGGGCCAAATTCACGGTTAAGGAAATTATGTGGTGTCTCCCATGCTTGAGGGCATCACCTTACTTTAAGAGACTGCGCCTTATTTTAAGAGACTGCGCCTTATTTTAAGAGACTGCGCCTTACTTTGAGAAATTTCGTATTTTTCTGATATTTCAAACCACTGTTCATTACCCTTGTTGCTAATCCCTTGTTTCAGTATACCTGTTGTATAAAACTGTTTACAAACATCTCTGACTGTTCTCGCCTTGTGTCTCTGTGCGTTGCATTCCGGCACCTGCATTACAAGTGAGTTAGCCTCTGGGGTGATCCTTATTGAGCACCGCTGCAGGTGGCATGCACCCATGGGGATGACACCCCTGTGAGTGAGTCAGCCTCTGGGGTGATCCTTACTGAGAACTGCTGCAGGTGACATGCACCAATTGGGATGACACCTATGTGGGTGAGTCAGCCTCTGGGGTGATCCTTACTGAGCACCGCTGCAGGTGACATGCACCCATGGGGATGACACCTCTGTGGGTGAGTCAGCCTCTGTAGTTATCCTTTCTGAGCTCCGCTGCAGGTGACATGCACCCATGGGGATGACACACCTGTGAGTGAGTCAGCCTCTGGGGTGATCCTTACTGAGCACCGCTGCAGGTGACATGCACCCATGGGGATGACACCTCTGTGAGTGAGTCAGCCTCTGGGGTGATCCTTACTGAGCACCGCTGCAGGTGACATGCACCCATGGGGATGACACCCCTGTGAGTGAGACAGCCTATGGGGTGATCCTTACTGAGCACCGCTGCAGGTGACATGCACCCATGGGGATGACACCCCTGTGAGTGAGTCAGCCTCTGGGGTGATCCTTACTGAGCACCGCTGCAGGTGACATGCACCCATGGGGATGACACCCCTGTGAGTGAGTCAGCCTCTGGGGTGATCCTTACTGAGCACTGATGGAAGTGACATGCACCCATGGGGATGACACCCCTGTGAGTGAGTCAGCCTCTGGGGTGATCCTTACTGAGCACCCCTGCAGATGACATGCACCCATGGGGATGACACCCCTGTGAGTGAGTCAGCCTGTGGGGTGATCCTTACTGAGCACCGCTGCAGGTGACATGCACCCATGGGGATGACACCCCTGTGGGTGAGTCAGCCTCTGAGGTGATCCTTACTGAGCTCCAGTGCAGGTGACATGCACCCATGGGGATGACACCCCTGTGGGTGAGTCAGCCTCTGAGGTGATCCTTACTGAGCTCCAGTGCAGGTGACATGCACCCGTGGGGATGACACCCCTGTGGGTGAGTCAGCCTCTGGGGTGATCCTTACTGAGCACCGCTGCAGGTGACATGCACCCATGGGGATGACACCCCTGTGGGTGAGTCAGCCTCTGGGGTGATCCTTACTGAGCACCGCTGCAGGTGACATGCACCCATGGGGATGACACCCCTGTGAGTGAGTCAGCCTCTGGGGTGATCCTTACTGAGCACTAGTGTTGAGCCACCCCCGTAGTGTTCGAGTTCGGTTCGGTTCGTCGAACACCCGTGTGTTCGCCGAACTGTTCGTCGAACTGTTCGTCGAACACCTTCGAACACCGTTAAAACCAATGGCAGGCAAACAAAAACACATAGAAACACATAGAAAACACCTTCAAAGGTGTCCAAAAGCTGACAAACTGCTCAGAAGACACAACTAACACATGGAAAAGTGACAAGTACATATAGTCATGCGAAAAGAAAAGAGGTGGAGGAGTAAAAGGAGGGGGAGACACAGATATAGGCATGTCATGCCCTTCTAAAGTCCAAAAAGTGAGAAGCCGACACGTTCAGTCCGCTCCTGCCCGTGCCACCTCCGTGTCGCCGGGTTTGTGCCAGAGCCGCGGTGAACCCTGACGGCCAGCCCCCCTCTCCCAATACTGGTGCCTGTCCGCTGGTGGGTCGAGCGAGCCCCCCTGTGGTGGAGGCAGCTCTAAGCTTTTTAATTTAAATTGTCTCTCTAATTTGAATAAATACACTTTAAATCCATTTACAAGGATCTATTGGAGGGCAAGTCTCATGCCAGCAGCCGCGTAATTCCAGCTCCAGTAGCGTCCACTAAAGCTGCTGCAGTTAAAAAGCTTTTATAAGGATCGAGCTCGGCTGTCCACCGCAAGGCATCCTACTGCCAGTCCGAGCCCCTATGCCTTGGGGTACCTCCTGATGCTCTTCACTGAGTATCCCGTGGTCCCGAAGCATTTCCTTTGAAAAAATGAAGTGTCCAAACTACAGGTGGTGTAGCTTGCTTAACAGCCGGGATAATCCGCTGACTAGCAGACACTGCTACTAGGCACAAAGTATTTCCTGGGCTAGATGCAGTTAAAAATTTGTAATTAGATACTCTCGTTGGATGCTGAGAAAGCATTCCCTAGAGTCTCCTGGCACGCCATATATGATTCTCTTAAAAAGCTTGGGGTAGGGGTCTAGGGGACCCTTTTATAGCCAAAATCACGGCCCTGTATCGCAATACGTCACCTAGGCTGAAGATAAATGGAACTGTAGCACCCTGAGGGCTCGGTTGCTACAGAGGTATTGCACCTCACCCAGAGGTGTGATATCTCACTCTCAGGTAAGGATGTAGTGTGGATCAGGACCCGACACCTGCATGCATTACACCACATTGCCGTGGGGCAGGGCGACCAATATGCCCCTGAGATGGGCACGACAGTCCCTGTCCCTGGCTGGAGTGGGGGGAGGGAACACTGAGGAAGGGGAACCCTGTAGTGCAGGAGCAGGGAGGAAGCAGTTCCTGGGTGCATTGAGAAGGGAGTATAAAAGGTGGGCACCATCTTAGTTCAGTGCAGAGAAGTCTGAGCAGAAGTGGCAGGGAGCAGGGGCTCTGCATGAGCTCTGCTCCGGAGGCGGGCCTAGTAACAGAGGCCCAGGCCTGGAAGAGGGAGAAGGAAGGAAGAGCAGCGGAGAAGGCTCCAGGAACGAGGAACGAAGGGATCTCAGGGGTGCGGACGGGCGAGTCGCCACCGCACGCCCGAATCCACCTGCGTGGAGGGGTCAGGCCAAAGGGGGAGACCGGTCCCCGAAACTAGTGGAGGCAGGAAACGACCCTCAGCTAGAAACAGGAGGCTGTGACAATTTATGTGGCGCAGCCCCTCGCTACACCCGCTAGGAAGGCACCACATAGGGTCAGGGAAACTGGCGCCAAGTTTACCAAGAGGAGGCCCGAGGCAGCCGGACAGAAGGGTTGGTAAGAAAGGCCAGACAAAGGACACACAAAGGGGGTCCTGTGAAGCACTCCAAAGTTATCTGGGAGTTGTCTGAGCCCCTCACCTGGTGAGCACAGTACGACGTGGGCAGCCGTTACCTGCAGACGTGGTCTGGATAATAAGAACTGTGAGTAAAGGCCCTGGACTGCATCACTGACTCCGTGTCATTACTGCTGCTGCCCTGCACCATCACCCCCATCCTCCGCATACACTGCCCTGAGGCTATACTCCTCCCGTGGGGAGTTATGCTACGCTCTGCTGCACCCACAACACCAGCCTCAGCGGTCTGCCCTGGAGCGGCGGTTCACTCTGACCGCAATCCACGGGTGGCGTAGTCGGACATTTAAACATCAAAACCACATAAATAGTTCCGCCACTGGTTTGACCGCCCTGAGCCACGGAACCGGGTTGCCGCCACGGAGACTACAACCACCAGCATCCACCAAAAAGGGTCCGGCTCCGGGTGTCCCAAGACCCAGGGGGCGCGTCAGAACATTTTCATCACCTTTCACAATCACCAATGGGACAAGGCAGGGATGTTCTCTGTCCCCTCTCTTATACATCCTAGTGACGGAGCACCTGCTCTCATCAATTCGCCATAACCCCAATATTAGGTGGATTGAGGTGGGAGGCACCGAGTACAAGTGCTCTCTATTTGCTGATGATGTCCTAGTATATATCACTCAATCACATATATCCATCCATGCTGTTATGGCTGAAATAGATCACTTTGTTACATGGTCAAATTTTAAAATCAATGCAGCGAAGTCTGAGGCCCTCGATGTCTCCCTCCCCAAATCCATATAGGAGTCCATCCAGTCCAACTTTCCCTTTGCCTGGCCCTCACAGGGTATCAAATACTTAGGAATTCCTATTCATAGAGACCTCTCCCATCTATGTTATCTTAATTTTGGGCCCTTTATTGAACAACTCCATACAGACCACGGTTGGCAAGTTAGAACTGTAAGATTCACTACGTGAACCACTGGTGTTTTGTGGAAAAGCACATGTACACTGTGTTCCAAATTATTATGCAAAAAGTGTTTAGGAGTGATAAGGGAAGAATTTGTTTGTTTGTCAGTTAAACTCATTGATGGTGATGTGTGTCAGGGCTCTTTATATCACTGTAAGCAATTGCAGACACCTGTGCTAATTAGTTTGGCAGGTGTGTCCAATGAAAGGCAAGACTACTTAAGAAGGCTGTCTCACATTATTAAGCAGCCTACATTTTCTGCCAAAATGGGAAAGAAAAAGGATGTGTCGGCTGCTGAGAAGCAACAAATTGTGGAGTGTTTAGGTCAAGGCATGACTACAATCAACATTGTGCGATGATCAGGATGAAGTGTCTTGGCAATCAAGAAGTATGTAGCTGACTCACAGTACACATGTGTGCGTGCTGATAAGGGCAAATTGAGGACTCTTTCCTTCCGTTCAATTACGTCAGGTTGAAAGAGCAGCGGCAAAAAAGCCTTGTCATAGCAGCAGACAAGTTTTTGAAGCTGCTTGTGCCTCCAACGTCCCCCGAACAACAAGATGCAGGGTCCTTCAGAGGTTTGCAGCTGTGCATACGCCATCCTGTCGACCTCCTCTATCCACTTCACACAAGCAGAAACGGCTCCAGTGGGCCAAACATTACATGAAGACTGATTTCAAAACTGTTTTGTTCACGGATGAGTGCCGTGCAGCGCTCGATGGTCCAGATGGATGGAGTGGAGGATGGCTGGTTGATGGACACCCCACGCAAACACGGCTACAGCGCCAACAAGGAGGAGGTGGAGTAATGTTTTGGGCTGGAATCATGGGGAGAGAGATTGTCGGCCCCTTTAGGATCCCTGAAGGCGCTAAAGATGAACTCCATAATGTATGTGGATTTCCTCAAACAGCACTTCCTGCCATGGTTCAAGAAGAAGAACCGTGTATTTCACAGCAAGATCATTTTTCTGCATGATAATGCACCATCTCATGCTGCACATAAAACATCTGCATCTCTGGCTGATATGGGCATAAAAGGGGACAAACTTATGGTGTGACCCCCATGCTCCCCTGACCTCTACCCCATTCAGAACCTTTGGAGCATCATTAAAAGGAGTGTCTATGATGGCGGGAGGCAGTTCACATCTAAGCAACAGCTCTGGGAGGGTATTCTGTCCTCATGCAAAACAATTGAAGCAGAAACCATCCAAAACCTGACAAATTCAATGGACGAGAGAGTTCAGAAGCTCCTTTCGAACAAGGGGTCCTATGTGAAAATGTAACATCACCTAGAATAAAGTTTTGAGTTGAAAACTGTTTGATTTCAGTTTCTAACAACCTGCTAATGCTTATAATTTCAAAAATGACCATTTTTTTGGTCTTTATTAAAATGAAAAGGTTGATCGAAAAGTTTGGGGGATCTAAGAGTGTGGCAACCCAGTAGTCATGATTACTTCGAATTCTGACAATATGAGGGTCATGCTGCAGGTAGTGCAGCAAGAAGGCACTTATGTGTCTTGCGCATCTCGGAGCCCCAAAATTATTTTCCGGGCTAGATGCAGCTAAAAATTATTATTAATTTTAAATCTGGTGAAGCTTTAGTATAGATGGCCTAATAGGATCAGTGCTGCACACTGCTACAAAGCCCAAATTATTTTCCAGTCAAGATACAGATAAACATGATTAGTAATTTTAAATCTGGTGGAGCTTATTATAGATGGCCTAATAGAATCAGTGCTGCACACTGCTACAAAGCCCAAATTATTTTCCAGCCAAGATACAGATAAACATGATTAGTAATTTGAAAGCTTAAAACGGTTGGTAGGGTGATTTTAACCAATCATCAAGCTTTTACTCTCCCCAGGATGACACAGGGGTAGAAAAGTCGTTTCAGATCCATGATTTGTTCATCTTTATGAACGTGAGTCTGTCTACATTATCAGTGGAGAGCCGCGTGCGCTTATCTGTCAGCACACCACCAGCAGCGCTGAACACACGTTCAGACAGAACGCTGGCTGCGGGGCATGACAAGATCTCCACGGCGTAAGTGGCTAGCTCCGGCCATTTATCCAGACTGGAAGCCCAAAAAGAGCAAGGGTCCAGTGACACAGTCGTGGCTTCAATGTTTACTTGGAGATACTCCTGTACCATCGTCTCTAGGCGTTGACTATGTGTCAGACTTCTTGTCTCCTGTGGCCTTGCAAAGGATGGGCTAAAAAAGTGGTGAAATGATTCCGCAAAATTGATGTTACCAGCAGATACTGTGGTTCTGTTACGGTTTGAGTGCTGAACACTTGACGGTCCCATGGTTGGCAAGTTGGAACTGTGAGATTCACTACGTGCACCACTGGTATTTTGTGGAAAAGCACATGTAAGATTCTGCAACAGTCTCTGCTGATACTCCTGCATGCGTGCATCCCTTTCTATGGCAGGAATAATTTCTGCAAATTTACTTTTGTACCGGGGATCTAACAGTGTGGCAACCCAGTAGTCAGGATTATTTCTAATTCTCACAATTCGAGGGTCATGTTGCAGGTAGTGCAGCAAGAAGGCACTCATGTGTGTTGCGCATCCAGGAGCACCAAGTCCCTGTTGTGTTGGTGGCGAGGTAACAATCATGCTTCCTTCCTCTGTCCTCTCCCCCCAACCTCGCACAACAGAAATGTGATCAAGGTCTCCCTCATCTGATGAGTCTTCCATCAGTTCGTCCTCCACTTCTTCCTGGGCTCCTGCACCTTCCTCACTAGTTTGGCTGCTACCATGCGCCCTGGTAAAACCATCTCCCCCACCCTCACATGCCTGCCGCCTTGGTGCTGCCGACCGTCTGGACCTTGCAGATGTTAGCCCTTCCGCATACAACTCCTCCTCCTCTACTTCCTCCACCTCCTCTTGTGCCACCACCTGACTCCGAATTCTGTTTAACATGTGCTCCAGCATGTAAATCACCGGAATAGTCATGCTGATAATGGCATCGTCAGCACTAAACATCTTCGTCGCCATTTCAAAACTGTGCAGAAGGGTGCATAGGTCCCTGATCTGAGACCACTCCTCCAGCGTGATTTGCCCCACCTCTGGATCTCGTTGGCCCAGGCTATACGTCAGAACGTATTGCACCAGGGCTTGTCGGTGCTGCCACAGTCGCTGCAACATGTGCAGAGTTGAATTCCACCGGGTAGGCACATCGCATTTTAGCCGGTGAAGTGGCAGGCCCAACGACTTCTGTAGAGATGTAAGTCGCTGAGCTGCGGGATGCGAACGGCGAAAGTGAGCACACAGCGACAGTGCCCTCTGCAGAAGGCCATCTAGTCTGGGATAGTGGGCTAAAAATTGCTGGACAACCAGGTTCAACACGTGAGCCATACAAGGCACGTGTGTGACATTGCCCCGGCGAAGGGCCGCACCCAGGTTTGCAGCATTGTCGCACACGGCCTTCCCTGGTTTCAGGTCCAGTGGAGACAACCATTCATGAAATTGGTTCTCCAGAGCTGACCACAACTCCTCAGCTGTGTGACTCACATTTCCCAGACATTTCAATGTAAAAACCGCCTGATGACGTTGAGCCCTACTGCCAGCATATTAAAGAGGTGTGCAGGATCCCTTCTGCGCAGTTAGAAAGCTTGTGGCATGACCAGACAGGCTTTGGGTGCAGGTGGAAGACCGAGAGGAGGTTGAGGAGGCAGAAGCAGTGGAGGAACTTTGACATAAAGAGGATTGACGCACAACTCGTGGGGACGGCAAGACTTGGACAGCAGCCCCTTGTCCTGCTGTCACCATAGTTACCCAGTGCCCAGTCAGCGACATGTAACGCCCCTGTCCATGCCTACTCGTCCAAGTGTCTGTGGTGAAATGCACCCTGTCACACACAGAGTTTCTCAAAGAAGCGGTGATGTTGTGTGCGACATGCTGGTGGAGTGCAGGCACACCTTTCTTTGAGAAGTAGTGCCGACTGGGCATCTGGTACTGGGGCACTGTGACGGACATAAGGTCTCGAAAATCCTCTGTGTCCACCAGGCGGAAAGGCAGCATTTCTGTAGCCAAGAACTTGCAGATGTTGAAATTCAACCTCTTAGCTTTCTCATGGCTAGGAGGAAATGGTCTTTTACTTGTCCACATCTGAGGGACTGAGGGCTGGCTATTGTGCTTAGACGGGGTTGATAAGGGTGTCCCCGGCAAACTGCCGGTCTGTGAGAAAGATGCAGGCGGACATGTTAGGTTGCCTTGATCCAAAGGTGGTGCTATTGATGTCGGACAGCGCTCAACACCAGCTGGTGTTACCACCTCCAAAGAAAATGATGACCTGCCAATCACGCTGGCTGTTGCGGGTAAAGAGGTGGCAGGTCTGCGCCCCAAAACAGGTGTGACTGCTGTCCCCCCAGTCACAGAGGATGAAGAGGCCGCGGATGCACAAGATATGGCAGACGGTGGTTGGCCCGGCCGGCTAGGCCGCATTGTAGCACACTGAGCTTCCCACTGCAACTTATGCTTCATGTCCATGTGCCGGTTCATGCATGAAGTACTCAAACTATGTATTTTTTGGCCTCTACTTAGCTTTTGCTGACAAATGTTACAGATAACACGAGTTGGGTCATCTTTATCGATCTGAAAAAATGCCCAGGCTATGCAAGGCTTAGCACCCATGCGACCTGAAAAGCCACCACGACTTGTGGTGAGAGGCAGAGTTGTGTTTGAGGATGCAGTTGTTGACGTGCTTCCAGTACTACGTCTCTGTCCAGGAAGGCGCAACCTGACCTCGTCGTCACTAGCATCTTCCTCCACCTCCTCTGCTGACCTCATCTCTTGGCTGACTGTGGGTTGACAGTAAGTGGAATCTCCAACCTCATCATCATCACCCTGTGCGTTATCACACCCGTCGTCCTCAGAGCCAACCTGTTCCTGCCCTGACAAAAAACTAAAGTTGTCGCTCCAATCAGGTATTTGAGTCTTATCATCGTCTTCCTCATTGTCTCCACCAACAGGAGTTACAGTTTGGGAATGAGGGTCTACATTATGGTCAGAACCTTCTGCGTCTGGTCCTGGATCCGACTCATAAAGATTCTGGGCATCAGTGCAGATCATTTCCTCGTCTGGATTCACAGAAGCGCTGGAGTCGACCTCTGATTCCCAGGCTATAGTATGAGTAAACAGCTCTGCAGACTCAACCATCTGTTCTACCTCATACTCAGACGGGCAGCTGGAGATTTGGGAGCTGTGAGGAAGCAAGTGCGATTGGAGTGACACCTTTGAGGACTGGAGTATTTGTGATGTTGAAGTTGATGTGGAGGAGAGCCCACTTAAAGGAGCACTTGATATCCGTTGAAGCACCTGCTGTTTTTGTGCCTCATCTGGAATTTGTAGCGATTGGCGTGGCCGTAAGAAAGGGATCTTATCACATTGTCCGCTAAAAGTAGTAGACATTTTAGTTTGGCTGGAAGATGGTCTTTCTTCTGCAGATGTTACTGTTGCTTTAACACCTACCCCACGGACACAACCTTTTTTCCCCTTCCCAACACGCCTATTCCCCTTTCCACCAGCAGCAGGCCTTTTTCCACTCATTTTGGTGGTTAACTAATTAACAACTCTGGAGTTGTTTGCACAAAAAAACAATGGATGGGAACCGAGCAGAGCTGAGTGGCCAAACTGTGGTATTAGGCCAAAACTATTGGCTGGGTTAGATGCAGAAAAAAATTATATTCAATTTGCAACCTGTTGGAGGTCAGTATAGATGGACTAATAGAGAAAGTCCCACACACTGCTAGAAGGCCAAATATTTTTTCAGAGCTAGATGCAGAAAAAATATATTCAGTTTGCAACCTGATGGAGGTCTGTATAGATGGATTAATAGAACAAGTCCCACACACAGCTAGAAGCCCAATATTTTTTCAGAGGTAGATGCAGAAAAAAATATATTCAGTTTGCAACCTGATGGAGGTCAGTATAGATGGACTAATACAACAAGTCCCACACACAGCTAGAAGCCCAATATTTTTTCAGAGGTAGATGCAGAAAAAAATATATTCAGTTTGCAACCTGATGGAGGTCTGTATAGATGGATTAATAGAACAAGTCCCACACACAGCTAGAAGCCCAATATTTTTTCAGAGGTAGATGCAGAAAAAAATATATTCAGTTTGCAACCTGATGGAGGTCAGTATAGATGGACTAATACAACAAGTCCCACACACAGCTAGAAGCCCAATATTTTTTCAGAGGTAGATGCAGAAAAAAATATATTCAGTTTGCAACCTGATGGAGGTCTGTATAGATGGATTAATAGAACAAGTCCCACACACAGCTAGAAGCCCAATATTTTTTCAGAGGTAGATGCAGAAAAAAATATATTCAGTTTGCAACCTGATGGAGGTCTGTATAGATGGATTAATAGAACAAGTCCCACACACAGCTAGAAGCCCAATATTTTTTCAGAGGTAGATGAAGAAAAAAATATATGCAGTTTGCAACCTGATGGAGGTCAGTATAGATGGACTAATACAACAAGTCCCACACACAGCTAGAAGCCCAATATTTTTTCAGAGCTAGATGCAGAAAAAAATTATATTCAATTTGCAACCTGATGGAGGTCAGTACAGATGGACTAATAGAATGATGCTATGCCCAAAAGATTTTACTTCACTAGGTGCAGTAAAAAAATTGGTATTCTATACACAGGTGGTATATCTTGCAACACAGATAGGCTACTCCACTGACTAACACACTCTGCAATAGGCCAAAAAGGATTAGCTTTGCTAGATTCAGCCAAATGCTGTGAAAAAAACTTGCACAGCACTGGCACAGACCTGCCTGGCAAAAACTGATAGGAACTGATGTAACCTAGTCCTGAAAAGGACTCCAATTACAATTAGTCTTTACTCCCACAATCTATCTATTTAAGAGCACAGACCTGCCTGATAAAAGTCGTAGGAAATGCTGTAACCTAGTCCTTAAAAGGACTGCAATCACAGCTATTCCCTACTCCCAAGCTATCTGTAGATTTGTGCGAAAATTGGCTTGAAATTAACAAGGTATAGCGCACACAGCAACAGCGGTGCCGTCTAACACGCAGCTGCAGCAGTGAGAAAATGGTGGCGACGGGGAAAATGGTTTGGTCTTATAGGGCAAGGACATGTGACATACACTGCCAATGACACATGCCCTTGCTTGTGTGAAAAAAAGCACTTCGCTCCGTGTGTGCGCTGCTGATAGGCTGACAGATTGCACCTCCCCACTGTAAATGCGGGAAAGAGAAAAAAAAAATGGAGATCTTCATTGTTCCTGCAGAGATCCATCCCCTGCCCCTCCCCCCACCCCGCTGTACACTCAAACTGCGTATTAACATTAATTTTCATCATTACTGAGAAAAAATCCAGTTATGATTTTGGTGCACGAACAGTTATCGAACATAACCTCGAACAGCCGAATTTTTCTCAAATTGTTCGTGTTCGCCGAACGGCTCGAACACCGCCCAAAACAGCTCGAATTTGAGATTGGCGAACAGTTCGAGTAGAACAACGCTCATCTCTACTGAGCACCACTGCAGATGACATGCACCCATGGGGATGACACCTCTGTGAGTGAGACAGCATCTGGGGTGACCCTTACTGAGCACCGCTGCAGGTGACATGCACCCATGGGGATGACACCCCTGTGAGTGAGACAGCCTCTGGGGTGATTCTTACTGAGCACAGCTGCAGGTGACATGCATCCATGGGGATGACACCCCTGTGAGTGAGAATGCCTCTGGGGTGATCCTTACTGAGCACCGCTGCAGGTGACATGCACCCATGGGGATGACACCCCTGTGGGTGAGTCAGCCTCTGGGGTGATACTTACTGAGCACCGCTGCAGGTGACATGCACCCATGGGGATGACACCTGTTGCATCGGCGTCTCTGCCTCCTGCTAGGCTGAGACGCCGTCCCTCTCACCTTCCTGTTCAGCGTGCGGCGTCCTCCAGCGCTCCTTCCCTCGCTGCTGCCGGCGCACGCTCCTTCCCGGGCACTGTGTTTAGGGCGCGCGCGCTCCCCCTCTCTTAAAGGGGCCGTGTGCGTTGTCCTAAGGAGTCCCCGGCCAATTGCCGGAGGACTTCCCATATATAAGGCACCTCCTCCAAAATGGAGGTGCCCGAGCAAAGTTGTTTGCACTGTGTCTGATCTGTGCTTCAGCCCTCAGGTCCCGCTGCTAGCCTGACTCCTCGTCCTGCCTGCCAGCCTGTTATCTGCCCGTTACCTGCCGAGCCTGCCAGCCTGCTCACCTGGAGCGCTCACCTGTTACCTGCCTGTTACCTGCCTTGGCTATCTGTCCGCTCACCTGGGAGCATCCGGCTGCCCTGTCTGTCAGACCGCTCACCTGGGAGCGTCCACCAGTTACCTGCCTGTTACCTGCCTCGTCTGTCTGCCTGCTCACCTGGGAGCACCCGCCTGTTACCTTCTGTGTCCGTCAGCCCGCTCACCTGGGAGCGCCCACCAGTTACCTGTTACCTGCCTTGGCTATCTGTCCGCTCACCTGGGAGCAACCGGCTGCCCTGTCTGTCAGACCGCTCACCTGGGAGCGTCCACCAGTTACCTGCCTGTTACCTGCCTCGCCTGTCTGCCTGCTCACCTGGGAGCACCCACCTGTTACCTTCTATGTCCGTCAGCCCGCTCACCTGGGAGCGCCCAACAGTTACCTGCCAGTTACCCGCCTCGTCTGTCTGCCCGCTCCCCTGGGAGCACCTGTCTGTTTCCCGCCAGCCTGCCTGGATACCCTGCCGTCACTTGCTGTGACCACCTTCCTGGTAAACCTAAAGACTGCTACTTGCCCTGCTTTCTCGAACTGTGACCACCTGTCAGCTACCAGAGACTTACGCCTGCTTGCCGTGTCCATCCGCCATACCGGTCAGTCCCAGCCATCTGACCGGTGGGAGCCACCTGCTCTCTTACAAGGGCGTCCCCAGAGTAGCACATGGTCGCTCAGCACGGATCCTGCATGGTCACGGTGTAGTTAGCTGCCGTACGACCAGGGTTGGTTCGGGTGGATACTTAGTCACGCCCCTCTGGGTCCCTCCTTGCACCTCAGCACAGAGGTTCCACCACCCGGACCCGTAGCAACACCTCTGTGAGTGAGTCAGCCTCTGGGGTGATCCTTACTGAGCACCGCTGAGGTGACATGCACCCATGGGGATGACACCCCTGTGAGTGAGTCAGCCTCTGGGGTGATCCTTACTGAGGACCGCTGCAGGTGACATGCACCCATGGGGATGACACCCCTGTGAGTGAGTCAGCCTCTGGAGTGATCCTTACTGAGCACTGCTGCAGGTGACATGCACCCATGGGGATGACACCTCTGTGAGTGAGTCAGCCTCTGGGGTGATCCTTACTGAACACCACTGCTGGTGACATGCACCCATAGGGATGACACCTCTGTGGGTGAGTCAGCCTCTCGAGTGATCCTTACTGAGCACCGCTGCAGGTGACATGCACCCATGGGGATGACACCCCTGTGAGTGAGTCAGCCACTGGGGTGATCCTTACTGAGCACCGCTGCAGGTGACATGCACCAATGGGGATGACACCCCTGTGGGTGAGACAGCCTCTGGGGTGATCCTTACTGAGCACCGCTGCACGTGACATGCACCCATGGGGATGACACCCCTGTGAGTGAGTCAGCCTCTGGGGTGATCCTTACTGAGCACCGCTGCAGGTGACATGCACTAGTGGGGATGACACCCCTGTGAGTGAGTCAGCCTCTGCGGTGATCCTTACTGAGCACCGCTGCTGGTGACATGCACCCATGGGGATGACACCCCTGTGAGTGAGTCAGCCTCTGGGGTGATCCTTACTGAGCACCGCTGCAGGCGACATGCACCCATGGGGATGACACCCCTGTGAGTGAGTCAGCCTCTGGGGTGATCCATACTGAGCACCGCTGCAGGTGACATGCACCCATGGAGATGACACCTCTGTGGGTGAGTCAACCTCTCGAGTGATCCTTACTGAGCACCGCTGCAGGTGACATGCACCCATGGGGATGACACCCCTGTGTGTGAGTCAGCTTCTGGGGTGATCCTTACTGAGCACCGCTGCAGGTGACATGCACCAATGGGGATGACACCCCTGTGGGTGAGTCAGCCTCTGAGGTGAACCTTACTGAGCACCGCTGCAGGTGACATGCACCCATGGGGATGACACCCCTGTGAGTGAGTCAGCCTCTGGGGTGATCCTTACTGAGCACTGCTGCAGGTGACATGCACCCATGGGGATGACACCCCTGTGAGTGAGTCAGCCTCTGGGGTGAACCTTACTGAGCACCGCTGCAGGTGACATGCACCCATGGGGATAACACCCCTGTGAGTGAGTCAGCCTCTGGGGTGATCCTTACTGAGCACTGCTGCAGGTGACATGCACCCATGGGGATGACACCCCTGTGAGTGAGTCAGCCTCTGGGGTGATCCTAACTGAGCACTGCTGCAGGTGACATGCACCCATGGGGATGACACCCCTGTGAGTGAGTCAGCCTCTGGGGTTATCCTTACTGAGCACTGCTGCAGGTGACATGCACCCATGGGGATGACACCCCTGTTAGTGAGTCAGCCTCTGGGGTTATCCTTACTGAGCACAGCTGCTGGTGACATGCACCCATGGGGATGACACCCCTGTGGGTGAGTCAGCCTCTGGGGTGATCCTTACTGAGCACTGCTGCAGGTGACATGCACCCATGGGGATGACACCCCTGTGAGTGAGTCAGCCTCTGGGGTGAACCTTACTGAGCACCGCTGCAGGTGACATGCACCCATGGGGATGACACCCCTGTGGGTGAGTCAGCCTCTGTGGTGATCCTTACAGAGCACCGCCGCTGCAGGTCACATGCACCCATGGGGATGACACCCCTGTGAGTGAGACAGCCTATGAGGTGATCCTTACTGAGCACCGCTGCAGGTGACATGCACCCATGGGGATGACATCTCTGTGGGTGAGTCAGCCTCTGGGGTGATCCTTACTGAGCACCGCTGCAGGTGACATGCACCCATGAGGATGACACCCCTGTGAGTGAGGCAGCCTCTGGGGTGATCCTTACTGAGCACCGCTGCAGGTGACATGCACCAATGGGGATGACATCCCTGTGGGTGAGTCAGCCTCTGGGGTGGTCCTTACTAAGCACCGCTGCAGGTGACATGCACCCATGGGGATGACACCTCTGTGAGTGAGTCAGCCTCTGGGGTGATCCTTACTGAGCACCGCTGCAGGTGAAATGCACCCATGGGGATGACACCCCTGTGGGTGAGTCAGCCTCTGGGGTGATCCTTACTGAGCACCGCTGCAGGTGACATGCACCCATGGGAATGACACCTCTGTGGGTGAGTCAGCCTCTGGGGTGATCCTTACTGAGCACAGCTGCAGGTGACATGCACCCATGGGGATGACACCCCTGTGAGTGAGTCAGCATCTGGGGTGATCCTTACTGAGCACCGCTGCAGGTGACATGCACCCATGAGGATGACACCCCTGTCAGTGAGACAGCCTCTGGTGTGATCCTTACTGAGAACTGCTGCAGGTGACATGCACCCATGGAGATGACACTCCTGTGAGTGAGTCAGCCTTTGGGGTGATCCTTACTGAGCACCGCTGCAGGAGACATGCACCCATGGGTATGACACCTCTGTGAGTGAGTCAGGCTCTGGGGTGATCCTTACTGAGCACCGCTGCAGGTGACATGCACCCATGGTGATGACACCCCTGTGAGTGAGACAACCTCTGGGGTGATCCTTACTGAGCACAGCTGCAGGTGAAATGCACCTATGGGGATGACACCCCTGTGAGTGAGACAACCTCTGGGGTGATCCTTACTGAGCACCGCTACAGGTGACATACACCCAAGGGGATGACACCCCTGTGAGTGAGTCAGCATCTGTGGTGACCCTTACTGAGCACCGCTGCAGGTGACATGCACCCATGGGGATGACACCTCTGTGAGATGAGTCAGTCTCTGGGGTGACCCTTACTGAGCAGCGCTGCAGGTGACATGCACCCATGGGGATGACACCCCTGTGAGTGAGTCAGCCTCTGGGGTTCTCCTTACTGAGCACCGCTGCAGGTGACATGCACCCATGGGGATGACACCCCTGTGAGTGAGTCAGCCTCTGGGGTGATCCTTACTGAGCACCGCTGCAGGTGACATGCACCCATGGGGATGACACCCCTGTGAGTGAGTCAGCCTCTGGGGCGATCCTTACTGAGCACCGCTGCAGGTGACATGCACCCATGGGGATGACACCCCTGTGGGTGAGTCAGCCTCTGGGGTGATCCTTACTGAGCACCGCTGCAGGTGACATGCACCCATGGGGATGACACCCCTGTGAGTGAGTCAGCCTCTGGGGTTATCCTTACTGAGCACTGCTGCACGTGACATGCACCCATGGGGATGACACCCCTGTTAGTGAGTCAGCCTCTGGGGTTATCCTTACTGAGCACAGCTGCTGGTGACATGCACCCATGGGGATGACACCCCTGTGAGTGAGTCAGCCTCTGGGGTGAACCTTACTGAGCACCGCTGCAGGTGACATGCACCCATGGGGATGACACCCCTGTGGGTGAGTCAGCCTCTGTGGTGATACTTACTGAGCACGGCTGCTGCAGGTGACATGCACCCATGGGGATGACACCCCTGTGAGTGAGACAGCCTATGGGGTGATCCTTACTGAGCACCGCTGCAGGTGACATGCACCCATGGGGATGACATCTCTGTGGGTGAGTCAGCCTCTGGGTTGATCCTTACTGAGCACCGCTGCAGGTGACATGCACCCATGAGGATGACACCCCTGTGAGTGAGGCAGCCTCTGGGGTGATCCTTACTGAGCACCGCTGCAGGTGACATGCACCAATGGGGATGACACCCCTGTGGGTGAGTCAGCCTCTGGGGTGATCCTTACTAAGCACCGCTGCAGGTGACATGCACCCATGGGGATGACACCTCTGTGAGTGAGTCAGCCTCTGGGGTGATCCTTACTGAGCACCGCTGCAGGTGACATGCACCCATGGGGATGACATCCCTGTGGGTGAGTCATCCTCTGGGGTGATCCTTACTGAGCACCGCTGCAGGTGACATGCACCCATGGGGATGACACCTCTGTGGGTGAGTCAGCCTCTGGGGTGATCCTTACTGAGCACAGCTGCAGGTGACATGCACCCATGGGGATGACACCCCTGTGAGTGAGTCAGCATCTGGGGTGATCCTTACTGAGCACCGCTGCAGGTGACATGCACCCATGAGGATAACACCCCTGTGAGTGAGACAGCCTCTGGTGTGATCCTTACTGAGAACTGCTGCAGGTGACATGCACCCATGGAGATGACACTCCTGTGAGTGAGTCAGCCTTTGGGGTGATCCTTACTGAGCACCGCTGCAGGAGACATGCACCCATGGGTATGACACCTCTGTGAGTGAGTCAGGCTCTGGGGTGATCTTTACTGAGCACCGCTGCAGGTGACATGCACCCATGGGGATGACACCCCTGTGAGTGAGACAACCTCTGGGGTGATCCTTACTGAGCACCGCTACAGGTGACATACACCCATGGGGATGACACCCCTGTGAGTGAGTCAGCATCTGTGGTGACCCTTACTGAGCACCGCTGCAGGTGACATGCACCCATGGGGATGACACCTCTGTGAAATGAGTCAGCCTCTGGGGTGATCCTTACTAAGCAACGCTGAAGGTGACGTGCACCCATGGGGATGACACCCCTGTGAGTGAGTCAGCCTCTGGGGTTCTCCTTACTGAGCACCGCTGCAGGTGACATGCACCCATGGGGATGACACCCCTGTGAGTGAGTCAGCCTCTGGGGTGATCCTTACTGAGCACCGCTGCAGGTGACATGCACCCATGGGGATGACACCCCTGTGAGTGGGTCAGCCTCTGGGGCGATCCTTACTGAGCACCGCTGCAGGTGACATGCACCCATGGGGATGACACCCCTGTGGGTGAGTCAGCCTCTGGGGTGATCCTTACTGAGCACCGCTGCAGGTGACATGCACCCATGGGGATGACACCTCTGTGGGTGAGTCAGCCTCTGGGGTGATCCTTACTGAGCACAGCTGCAGGTGACATGCACCCATGTGGATGACACCCCTGTGAGTGAGTCAGCATCTGGGGTGATCCTTACTGAGCACCGCTGCAGGTGACATGCATCCATGAGGATGACACCCCTGTGAGTGAGACAGCCTCTGGTGTGATCCTTACTGAGCACTGTTGCAGGTGACATGTGTGGCACCCCAGGGGTCTGGTTTCCACAGTAACAGCAATGTTATGTCTGAGAGCAGGTGGGAGGTCTCTTGGTCAGGGATCCTATGCATGCCACACCTCCTGCCCAGTCCTGGGAGGGGAAGGACTTCCCCTATATAAACCTAGGGCTGAGGCAGGGTTAGTGAGTAGAGAAGAAGTAGAGACAGAGAAGAGAAGCAGATATAGGAAAAGAACATCAGGAGCTCTGTGGGAGCAGTGCTATAAGGAGTCAGGGGCTGGCAGCTGCAGAGCTCGCCCTGACTGGGAAGCTATCACCGGACCCGGAGTCCGAGGCTGTGGGGACTAACTCCTACCCAGCAGCAGAAACCGACCGGCAGGGGATTTCAGGTCCTCTGGCCAAGAAACCCGAAGGCACGGTCACACGCGTGGGACCAGCACTGCCGTCGTGGAGCGGACACCACTAGAAGGCCCCGAGTCACCGGCCATACGGGTGAGCACCACACGGTACACTCAGGGACGTGGGCTACTTATACCCGCCTCTAGCAAGGTAGCCAGAAGAGTACAGTCAGTTTGGGAGGCCTACAACTCCGCCTGGCCAGGGGAGATCCCATCTACTCAAGGACTGACCAGGCCCCGATCGCTAGCCAGTACTCCGGGAGGGTCTATCTTTATCACCAGTAAAGACCCTGAACTACACCGCATCGTCTCAGAGTGATTCCTGCTACCCCCATCATCCACGTCGGCTGCCCTGAGGCCATACCCCTCCCGTTGGGGGTGATACTATCACGCTGCACAATCCTACCACCGGCCCCAGCGGTCTGTCCTGCAGCGGCAGCTCCTTCGCTGCATTCAACGGGTGGCGTAGTCGTCCAACATCTACCGCTAATACAACGCCACTTAGTCTGACTCCCTGGGCACGGACCGGGTTACCGCCACGAGACTACAACCCTCAACAGATCCGGCTCCGGGTAAGCTCCTGCATGCGCAACGCTGTGCGACACAGGCCCAGGGGTGCGTCAACTTTTGGCGTAGTCGGCAGGATCTCGTGTCCGCAACCACCGGGTACTGCGTGCCTGAAAAAGACTGTTCAAACTTACCAGTGGTGAAGATTCCCGCCATCCGTGGAGGTGTCCCGCCATCCGGCGCCATCTTCTACCTTCTTCCCGCCATCCGCGAAGTTTTCCCGCCATCCGGCGCCATCTTCTGCCTTCTTCCCGCCATCCGTGGAGTTTTCCCGCCGTTGGACGCCATCTTGAAGACGTCGCGCGGGAAGAAGAGGGGCGTGGACTCCGAAAGCGCGCGAGAACTGAAGCCCCGCCTCACGTCCGGACGTTGCGTAAGGTCCTGGAAGGAGCCCAGCAGACGCCGACGTCACAGGAGCGCGACGGAAGGTCCTCAACCCTGACGATCCACTGCGGAGCCGCGGCCCACGGAAGAGGATCATCGCAAGGTAGGCCACGGTCCACTAGGGGGGAGGAAGATGTCGGATACGGAGGAGAGCTTCACTGCCTCAACCCCCGCCAGAGCCAACGCTGCTGCAGTCATGCCTTTCACCATGCCCTATATCCCGGGAGCGGCCTGGCTACCCCAGTACTCAGGGGAGTCACATACCCTGCATGACTTTAGAGAAAAGCTGGATAGCCTCTTCCAGGTGTATCCCCTCACAGAAGAGCAAAAAGTGAGCATCCTGGTGGCCCAATTAACCGGGGCAGCCCAAAGGGAGGTAAAGTCCTGGCCACCTGGGGGGAGGACTGTTGCAGGGATACTAACCCGGCTGAGGGACACCTTTGATACCCGCACCTCAGCCGAGATCAAGCTTAGATTCTACGGGTGCAAGCAGCGAGCACACGAGAGTATAAGGGACTATGCCCTGAACCTACAAGAGGCCCTGAGAGCCATTAAGCAGACCGACCCTGACGGCGTGGGAGACGAGGACAGGCTGTTGACTGAACAATTTATAGAGGGTTTATATTGCAATGCCCACTGAACCCAGTTGCGGGCAATGGCCTTACAGGACCCTCATCTGGGATTTGCACAGTTCAAGGACAGAGCCATCCGGGTGCTCCGAGAACCAGCACCAGGTGGCGTTGTGACCCACAGACGCCCCACTACCACTTACCACCAGGAGGCGGCACCCTTGTCGGCAGGGCCTGTGGGAGCTGATGCGCAGGCTTTGAACAATGACCCGGCTCCAGACCTGCATCATCAGGTCCAAGAGCTAGCTAAAAGCGTTGCCGCGCTAACCCGAACTGTGCAGTCTTTACAGGTTTCCACTCCAGGGAAGATCCAGCTGGCATCCGGACCGGAGGACATCCCGTGGCGTCGACCAAGGAGGACCCCACCGGCCAGAGGAAGACCCAGCGACCGATACAACGAGGACGGACAACCCATCTGCCGCCGCTGCAATCAACCCGGACATATGGCAAGGTACTGTCCTTTAAACTGGCACAACCTGGGGTAGAGGGCCAAACCCCAGGAAAAAGATCATCAGGCCCATCGAACTGGCGCGACAAATATGTGGGAGGACGTCCAGTCTTGCCTGTGGTACTGGATGGCATCCCCATGAGTGCCCTACTGGACACCGGGTCACAGGTTACCACTATCCCGTACGTGCTCTTCAAGCAGTACTGGAATGACTCGGATATCACCCGCTACCCTGACGACGACTTGAGTATCATCGCCAGCAATGGTCAGCCCGTGCCACAGATTGGATTTAAAGAGGTGACCATTAAAATCGGTAGAGTCGAATTGGCGGCACAGGGACTGATCATTGTAGACATTGACAAGCACGAGAGTCACCCAAAGATAACTCTAGGAACTAATGTAATTGAAAATTGTCTTGCAGAGGTGATTTTCCTTTTACAGCAGGTTGCCAAGAACGCCAGCTCCGGCCAGCAGCGAGTGCTCCAGAAATAGATCCGGGCACTGATGCGACGGCAACAGATAGAACTCTCCGGTGGTGAGATTGGTAGCGTAGGAATGTGTGACCCTTTTCCTATTGCCATGCCCCCAAAAAGTGAAATGATGATTTGGTGCCGGGCAGCTATTGGTCTGAGAGGTAGAGATTACCAGGCAATGGTAGAACCAGTTTACTCAGACAGTAGGCCCACCATTTTGACAGCACGGGGGGTGGTCAATGTACGCCATGGGAGGGTGCCCGTTCGCATAATAAATATCGGGAAGAGGGAAGTGTACCTGCCCCGGTATGCCACGCTAGCCAAATTGTATACCATCAATCAAAATTCCATACAGTCCGTAGAACCCTTGCCTCCATCTTCCCCGGAGGAAGGTAACGGCTCTAAGGAAACAATGGAGGACTGGTGTCAGCAACTACATTTGGGTACTGACTCCACTCCCTCACACCAGAGACAGGGAGTCTATCGGGTGGTTCAAGAGTACGAGAGAGTGTTTAGTAAACACCCGTTAGACTTCGGGCGAGTCAAGGGGGTAGAACACCGCATCCCCACGGGAGACCATCTTCCCATAAAAGAGAGGTATCGACCCGTACCCCCTGCACACTACCAACACGCCAAGGGGATGCTTAGGGACATGAAGGAGGCTGGGGTGATCAGGGATAGCTGTAGCCCCTGGGCAGCTCCACTAGTCTTAGTCAAAAAGAAAGACAACACCATGAGGATGTGTGTAGATTACCGGAAAATCAACCGTATCACACACAAGGATGCGTACCCCTTACCAAGGATAGAGGAGTCTTTGGCTGCTTTAAGATCTGCTAACTTCTTCTCTACCTTGGATCTCACTAGCGGGTACTGGCAGGTTCCTGTAGCAGAGGCGGACCGGGAGAAGACCGCATTCACCACCCCGATGGGACTTAGCGAGTTTACCTGCATGCCGTTTGGACTCTGTAACGCACCAGGAACCTTTCAACGATTAATGGAGTGCTGTCTGGGCCACAAAAACTTCGAGACGGTCCTGTTGTACCTGGACGATGTCATCGTATATTCCAAGACTTATGAGGACCACCTGAAACACCTGGCGGAAGTGTTCGAAGCTCTGGCAAACTACGGCCTAAAGGTAAAACCCTCCAAGTGTCACCTCCTAAAACCAAAGGTGCAGTACCTGGGACACGTGGTGAGCGCTGACGGAGTGGCTCCCGACCCTGATAAGATCACCGCAATTAAGGAATGGCCAAGTCCCTCCAGTGTAAAGGAAGTGCGGCAGTTCCTCGGGTTGGTAGGCTATTACCGCAGATTCATCCCCGGTTTCACCAAAAAGGCAGCTCCTATGCAGGACCTCCTGATAGGCCAGTCCCGGAAGGCCAAGAACCAGAAGCCGCCCTTCAAATGGGAGAAGTTAGAAGAAGAGTCCTTCCGCCAGCTGAAGATGGCCCTCACGGGGGATGAAATCCTGGCGTACCCCGATTACAGCCAGCCCTTTATCCTCTACACCGACGCAAGTAACATTGGGCTAGGAGCCGTACTGTCCCAGATCCAGCAGGGGAAAGAACGAGTAATCGCTTACGCCAGTCGAAAACTGCGACCCACCGAAAGAAACCCTGAGAATTACAGCTTATTTAAGCTAGAGTTCCTGGCAGTGGTGTGGGCAGTCACCGAACGCTTTAAGCACTACCTCGCTTCTTCCCGGTTCACCGTGTACACGGATAACAACCCGTTGACACACTTGGACACGGCAAGACTCGGTGCCCTAGAGCAGAGATGGATGGCCCGTCTGTCCAACTACGAGTTCACAATCAAATACCGGGCAGGACGCTCCAATACCAACGCGGACGCCCTGTCCAGGATGCCAAACCTACCGGACGTAGGAGAAGATCCAGAGGGACTGGAAGAAGTCGAACTCCCCGCGTTCCACCGTCATGGGACTATCCAGTATTCCCATCGGGTAAGGAGTAAGCAAGCCGCTACGTTTAACCCCTTGCCTCACTACAACTGGGAGGAAACGCAAGACAGTAACCCTGCCGTCCGACTGGTGAAGGAGATGCTGACTCGGCCAGAGGCTCGCCTTGACCCAGACGCTCCGGAGGAAGCCAAACAACTGTGGGCAGAGAAGAGTCGACTGTTCCTTTACAAGGGGAAGTTGTGCCGCAGAATGGTTAACTCCCGGACGCATGAACTAATCTGGCAAGTAGTGGTGCCACGAAGAGACGCAGCCATGGTGATGGAGGCATTCCACGATGGGGCTGGACACTTCGGATGGAAGAAGCTGGAGTTCCTGCTGCGCGGGCGGTTCCACTGGGTAGGCATGAGGGGAACCATCGAGAGGTGGTGCAGAGACTGTGGCCCGTGCAACCTAAGAAGGAAGGACCGTGCCAGCCAGAAGACCCCCCTTCAGTCCATCGTCACCAAGCAGCCGTTGGAACTGGTAGCCTTGGATCATGTAAAACTGACCCCAAGCAGAAGTGGCTACGTCTACGCGTTAACCATTGTGGATCATTACTCCCGGTTCTTGGTTGTCGCCCCCGTTAAGGACTTAACAGCTCAAACAGCAGCTAGAGCCTTCCAGCAGCACTTCTGCCGTCCACACGGGTACCCGGACCAAGTGCTGACGGACCAGGGACCTGCCTTTGAAGCGGAGGTCTTCCAGGAATTCTGCAATCTGTATGGCTGCCGGAAGATAAGGACGACACCCTATCATCCGCAAACTAATGGACTTTGTGAGAAAATGAACCAGGTGGTAATGGATCTTCTGAAAACATTGCCCCTGGAAGAACGCAGTCTGTGGCCTGAGAAGCTGCCCGACCTGGTGGACCTATACAACTACATCCCTGTAGGTTCCACCAACTGTACCCCAGCTTACCTAATGAGGGCAAGGCCTGGTAAGCTACCTGTTGACCTGGAGATGGGAGTCCTGACACCCGAGGACACTTCACCGGAAGCAGACTGGGACACAGAGAGGCAGCAGCAGTACCGGAAAGTACAGGAGAGCGTGGAGCGAAGTCTCTGTCTCGCTAGGGAAAGACTAGAGAAAACTTACAACCAGTATGCTCCCGCTGTTCCCCTGGTACCCGGAGAGCAGGTCTTGAAGAGGAAGAGACGGCTCCACAAGTTGGACGACCAGTGGGAGAAGGACCCGTACACCGTACTGCCCTCAAGCCACGACAACCGAAAGGTCTGTACCATCAGTAAAGACGGAGGGGAAACCACAGCCATTGTATCCCGGGATCACCTGAAGAAGTGTCCCGAACAGCTACGGAACCCAGAAGGAGAGCAAGAAGACCCTCGACCCGTAGAGGAAAGGGAAGATATGGTTAGTACTGTGCTTGGAGACGTCCCTCGGTCCTGGACTCAAGTCAATGGTGCAGTTGTGGTACCCGTCCTCACGTTCCTCCAACCAGCATCCCAAGTGCCTACGGAGCAACAGGTAGAGCTGGAAGAGCAGCCGGTCCAGGAAGCAGCAGACTCCACACAAGCAGAACAGGAGGATCAACCCTCTGCTCATAGTGAGCCTGCCGTACCCCTAGTGAGCCAAAGAGCCCGTAGACAGCTGCCCAGTTTATCCTTGACAGCTCCTACACCCTGTAGTTCAGGGCCAGACAGTCAGCTCCGTAGGTCCACTAGGGCCACTAGAGGCCAGTTACCCGCACGTTGGAGGATTTGAAGTGTTTAAATTGTTTTATTTGTGGTCACCTGTCTGTTACTTGTAAATAATTATGTGTTTCTAGTTATTTTTAGGAGTCCTTGGTGGATTTACCGGGAATCCTTGTACAATTGGTTGGAGCGTAACCTAGGAATGGACTAAAGACTGTTAAGGACTCGGGGCAGGACAGACCCCTACCTGGTTACGTCTCCCTGTTTTGGTGAAATGGACACCTTGCTTTTCTTCAAAACTGCACCCGGTTGCGGACACGCCGTAACCATCTTTATGTGTTTTTCTTACTGTATTATTATTGTTTATACCTTGTTATGTTTTTCTAAAAATATGTTTAGTTCCGGAGTACTAAATTTCACTAGGGGGGAATGTGGCACCCCAGGGGTCTGGTTTCCACAGTAACAGCAATGTTATGTCTGAGAGCAGGTGGGAGGTCTCTTGGTCAGGGATCCTATGCATGCCACACCTCCTGCCCAGTCCTGGGAGGGGAAGGACTTCCCCTATATAAACCTAGGGCTGAGGCAGGGTTAGTGAGTAGAGAAGAAGTAGAGACAGAGAAGAGAAGCAGATATAGGAAAAGAACATCAGGAGCTCTGTGGGAGCAGTGCTATAAGGAGTCAGGGGCTGGCAGCTGCAGAGCTCGCCCTGACTGGGAAGCTATCACCGGACCCGGAGTCCGAGGCTGTGGGGACTAACTCCTACCCAGCAGCAGAAACCGACCGGCAGGGAATTTCAGGTCCTCTGGCCAAGAAACCCGAAGGCACGGTCACACGCGTGGGACCAGCACCGCCGTCGTGGAGCGGACGCCACTAGAAGGCCCCGAGTCACCGGCCATACAGGTGAGCACCACACGGTACACTCAGGGACGTGGGCTACTTATACCCGCCTCTAGCAAGGTAGCCAGAAGAGTACAGTCAGTTTGGGAGGCCTACAACTCCGCCTGGCCAGGGGAGATCCCATCTACTCAAGGACTGACCAGGCCCCGATCGCTAGCCAGTACTCCGGGAGGGTCTATCTTTATCACCAGTAAAGACCCTGAACTACACCGCATCGTCTCTGAGTGATTCCTGCTACCCCCATCATCCACGTCGGCTGCCCTGAGGACATACCCCTCCCGTTGGGGGTGATACTATCACGCTGCACAATCCTACCACCGGCCTCAGCGGTCTGTCCTGCAGCGGCAGCTCCTTCGCTGCATTCAAGGGGTGGCGTAGTCGTCCAACATCTACCGCTAATACAACGCCACTTAGTCTGACTCCCTGGGCACGGACAACCCTCAACAGATCCGGCTCCGGGTAAGCTCCTGCATGCGCAACGCTGTGCGACACAGGCCCAGGGGTGCGTCACATGCACCCATGGAGATGACACTCCTGTGAGTGAGACAGCCTCTGGGATGATCCTTACTGAGCACCGCTGCAGGTGACATGCACCCATGAGGACAACACCCATGTGAGTGAGTCAGCCTCTGGGGTGATCCTTACTGAGCACCGCTACAGGTGACATGCACCCATGGAGATGACACCCCTGTGAGTGAGTCAGCCTCTGGGGTGATCCTTCCTGAGCACCGCTGCAGGTGACATGCACACATGGGGATGACACCTCTGTCGGTGAGTCAGCATCTGGGGTGATCCTTACTGAGCACCGCTGCAGGTGACAAGCACCCATGAGGATGACACCCCTGTGGGTGAGTCAGCCTCTGGGGAGCTCCTTACTGAGCATCTCTGCAGGTATCATGCACCCATGGGGATGACACCTCTGTGAGTGAGTCAGCCTCTGGGGTGCTCCTTACTGAGCACCACTGCAGGTGACATGCACTCATGGGGATGACACCTCTGTGGGTGAGTCAGCCTCTGGGGTGATCCTTACTGAGCACCGCTGCAGGTGACATGCACCCATGGGGCTGACACCTATGTGGGTGAGTCAGCCTCTGGGGTGATCCTTACTGAGCACCGCCGCTGCAGGTGACATGCACCCATGGGGATGATACCCCTGTGGGTGAGTCAGCTTCTGGGGTGATCCTTACTGAGCACCGCTGCAGGTGACATGCACCCATGTTGATGACACCCCTGTGAGTGAGTCAGCCTCTGGGGTGATCCTTACTGAGCACCAATGCAGGTGACATGCACCCATGGTGATGACACCCCTGTGAGTGAGTCAGCCTCTGGGGTGATCCTTACTGAGCACCTATGCAAGTAACATGCACCTATGGGGATGACACCCCTCTGAGTGAATCAGTCTCTGGGGTAATCCTTACTGAGCACCGATGCAGGTGACAAGCACCCATGGGGATGACACCCCTGTGAGTGAGTCAGCCTCTGGGGTGATCCTTACTGAGCACCGCTGCAGGTGACATGCACCCATGGGGATGACACCCCTGTGAGTGAGACAGCCTCTGGGGTGATCCTTACTGAGCACCGATGCAGGTGACATGCACCCATAGGTATGACACCTCTGTGGGTGAGTCAGCCTCTGGGGTGATCCTTACTGAGCACCGCAGCAGGTGACATGCAGCCATGGGGATGACACCCCTGTGAGTGAGTCAGCCTCTGGGGTGATCCTTGCTGAATACCGCTGCAAGTGACATGCACCCATGGGGATGACACCCCTGTGAGTGAGTCAGCCTCTGGGGTGATCCTTACTGAGCACCGCTGCAGGTGACATGTACCCATGAGGATGACACCCCTGTGGGTGAGTCCGCCTCTGAGGTGATCCTTATTGAGCACCGCTGCAGGTGACATGCAGCCATGGGGATGACACCTCTGTGAGTGAGTCAGCCTCTGTGGTGATCCTTACTAAGCACCACTGTAGGTGACATGCACCCATGGGGATGGCACCCCTGTGAGTGAGTCAGCCTCTGGGGTGATCCTTACAGAGCACCGCTGCAGGTGACATGCACCCATGGGGATGACACCCCTGTGAGAGAGACAGCCTCTGGGGCGATCTTTACTGAGCACTGCTGCAAGTGACATGCACCCATGGGGATGACACCCCTGTGTGTGAGTCAGCCTCTGGGGCGATCCTTACTGAGCACCGCTGCAGGTGACATGCACCCATGGGGATGACACCCCTGTGGGTGAGTCAGCTTCTGGGGCGATCCTTACTGAGCACCGCTGCAGGTGACATGCACCGACAGGGATGACACCCCTGTGAGTGAGCCAGCCTCTGGGGCGATCCTTACTGAGCACTGCTGCAGGTGACATGCACACATGGGGATGACACCCCTGTGAGTGAGTCAGCCTCTGAGGTGATCCTTACTGAGCAGCGCTGCAGGTGACATGCACCCATGGGGATGACACCTCTGTGAGTCAGTCAGCCTCTGGGGTGATCCTTACTGAGCACCGCTGCAGGTGACATGCACCCATGTGGATGACACCCCTGTGAGTGAGTCAGCCTCTGGGGTTCTCCTTACTGAGCACCGCTGCAGGTGATTTGCACCCATGGTGATGACACCACTGTAAATGATTCAGCCTCTGAGGTGATTCTTACTGAGCACCGCTGCAGGTGACATGCACCCATGGGGATGACACCACTGTGAATGAGTCAGCCTCTGAGGTGATCCTTACTGAACACTGCTGCAGGTGACATGCACCCATGGGGATGACACCACTGTGAATGAGTCAGCCTCTGAGGTGATCCTTACTGAGCACCGCTGCAGGTGACATGCACCCATGGGGATGACACCCCTGTGAGTGAGTCAGCCTCTGGGGTGATCCTTACTGAGCACTGCTGCAGGTGACATGCACCCATGGGGATGACACCCCTGTGAGTGAGTCAGCCTCTGGGTTGATCCTTACTGAGCACTGCTGCAGGTGACATGCACCCGTGGGGATGACACCCCTGTGAGTGAGTCAGTCTGACGCGCCCCCTGGGCCATGTTGTGTTGCGGCGCACGTGTGCGCGGGGGAATACCCGGAGCCGGATCCGATGGGGGTTGTAGTCTCCGAGTGGCGTGGACCCGGTCCGTGCCCAGGGTGGTCAAACTAAGTGGCAGTTATTGATATGATGGTATTAGTGTCCGACTACGCCACCCGTTGAATGCGGCTATTGTAGAACGAGCTAAAAAGCTTGTAACAGAACTTCAACATGACGTTTCAAGGATGGAGCGAGACTGCCATCTACTGGCCAGAGACAGTCAAGCGGAACCAAAATACAAAAAGGAAGTTGCAGGCAGGAGAGATTCAGAGGCTGGACCCGATCAGGTGACTTCCAGGAAGGAGTTCAGAGAGATAAGAGGCCAGCGCGCCAAACCTGAGGGGTCTTTGGCGCCAAGCAGCAGAGAGGAGCAGACGTGCTCCCTGCGTCCTGAGAAACCCCGTGTGACAGGCCAAATCCAGAGGCCTGAGAGGTGCTCCAGCCGGGCACCGGTAAAAGAGCTCCGGATCCCTCACAGTTGTGACTCGAGTGCTGTGCCTGCTGAGGATACTAGGAACCTGATCGCTGTGCTGAGTGAGTTCGCAGAACCCGACGTCGGCCGCCGACAGACGAGGCCTGGACCCCCCTATCCAAGGCTCGAGAGACTGCCCCCAACAGCCAAGCAGAGAGGAGCTGCATACGTGAGCAGGGCCGTCACTTCCACTGCTCACCCACGGTACCGGGGACAATTGGGTTTAAGTACTCAGGTTGGGAGGGGGACGGTTGGGGCTAAAGTAGCACAACGTGATTTAATTGAATTCATCCGGAAAGAGACTCACGGCCTAGCGGGAATAACCGGTGACCCCCGCTAGGGCCAAATTCACGGTTAAAGAACTTGTGTGGTGCTTCTCATGCTTGAGGGTGTTAGGATCATTCAGCCATGGAGGGTCCTTGTTGGAGTCGGGGTATCCCCGTAACAAGAAATACACAGACACGTAGTGTATAATCAAGTACTGGGAAGCCCCTGAGCGCGTCTCCCTCTATGGGTGCTGTCCCTTTATTTATAATAATAATCTTTTTTTTTTTTTTTTTTTTTTGTCAGACATGCGCAGTAAAATGCCTTTGTTTCACAGGCAGCGAAATGATGATTCATAACAGTGGAATGTTGATAAGAAAGTTTCATAAACAGAAAAGTGATAATTAGTAGAAGGTTGCTGAGACAGCTAAAACAAGTTACAATCTAGTTTCTGGGCGTCAGTCCAAATGTCCAGATAAGGGAAGAATAACTTCATCTGTGTCTTACATCGTAGTCTTGCGTGAAGTACAACTCCCATCATCCTCTCAGTCCCCCCTTTGATTCTTCCTTATGGACTTTTGGTAGAAAACCTGGTCCGGGAGTTCTTTTCTTTCATATTCTTGAGTCCGTGTTACAAAGCTTATTTATGCATATTAAAATAATTTTTAATCCTATTTTAAACACTACATATATGACTACTATAATTAGCACAATCTGTAATATACCTTGCAGAATTCCAGCCACCCAACCTCCAATACCCTTAAACCAGTTCTTTGGGTTGAGAAAGGAGAAGGTGTCTGACCACCAGCTATCTCTATTTTGGTCATTGTGTCTGTCATATTCATCCCGTAATCGTTGTATATCTGCCAGCTTGAACCTCATACTCATTGTACTGTTTGGATCTATGTAATGACAACAGGTTGGACCAATAATTTGACACATTCCTCCCTGGGCCGCAGTTAGGTAGTCTAACACTACAGTATGTTGATTAGTAACAATTATAAGTTGATTTTGTACAGCTATACTAGTATTAAGTATATCCATAATATCCCATATCTGATCATCTAGATAGTCGGTGGCCTGAACTAATTTATCCCACATCTGCATCAACATTGGATACACAAAGAAAGTGCTGAATATTTTATTAGGAATTCCCATTTGGACCACATGTGGCCTACCTGAAGGTCTAGGCGAGTTGTCGGCTGCTCTTTTGTATAGTGTGTGTTTAGGTACTGCTTGCATATCTACCTGCTGATTCTGAACTATAAATGTGGCCGGTGTTAAGCGTCCTAGAGTACATGTACCTTTTATTCCTACTGGGAGCCATTTGTATGCTCCATTTCCACAAATCCAGAAGGTTCCTTCAGGCAGATCCCATATTGCAGAGTGTTGGAGCACCAACCTATGTACCAAATCTAAAAATTTAGATACATTCTGAAGTATACACCAAGGGGGTTTTTGACCTAATGGACTACAGTATCCTGCATCTGGATTTTCACAAGTCGGTGTACCTGGGTCATATGCACTTGACTCATTACATAATATATTACCTGGTATCTTTGAACATGTATCATTGTTTCCATCGGGGAATAATTGTGAATATTTCCAACCATTATTGTGTATGTATTTTTCTACTATATCAGGTTTAAAAGGTTGAGAAGAAGATACTGTGCTACTAAAACTGAGTTGTATATTTTCTGTAGGAATTAACCCTAAGTCTGTTAGTCCCGTCTTATTTCTAGGAACCCATACACCTCCTTTAAACGCTAAATATTGTAAGTTGTTTATTTTTCCGGTCATATTACCTTGCCACCAGGGAAATCCCACCCACCCCACAACTGGGATGGCAACAGTGGTGTTCCATAATCTAGAATTAACGGTTTGGTTATTTGCTAATTTGTCTGAGCAATTAGTCCATGTAAACACTTCCTCAGGGGTCATGGGTACGGCCAGGAAGGGTATGCTCGTGGCTGATATTGGAGAATGCGTACAAATCCAACAGTCTGCTATTTTCTGTCCGCCATCGAGCAGCCCGTTTACCAATGTCTCATGATGTTTTATAAATTTATTATCTGTAGGTTTTGGGGAACTTAGTTTATCCCACAGGTCTCCCTGATCTATCGTTATAGCTAACACAAGTACAATCACCACTATTTCTTTTTGCAATGGCTTGCATGTACCCATGCTGATTTTCCTTCCAATTTTACTGCAGTTGGAGTTGTCAATAACACCTGATATGGACCCTCAAATCTGGGTTCTAGCGTTCTTCTGTTATGTCTTTTTATGTAAACTTCGTCTCCTGGTTGCAGCTTGTGCGTTCCCTCGATGGAATCTGGATCTGGAATGGAAGAGAACACTAAAGAGTGTATTTTAGACACATGCTTACATAAATTTTGTACATAAGCAGTTAAGCTTTCAGTTTCTAACATTAAAGTCTGTGGGAAATACAATCCTGTATTGGCAACTCTACCAAACAATATTTCATGGGGGGTGAGTTTGCTCTTTCCCTGGGGGGTGTTTCTGACTGAATACAATGCTATTGGGAGACACTCAGTCCATGGTTTCTGTGTTTCTGCCATGGCTTTCTGTATTTTTAACTTAAGTGTTCCATTCATTCTCTCAACCTTACCAGAACTCTGTGGGTGGTAAGGGGTGTGTAGTTCACTTTTTATACACAACATTTTCATTACATTCTGAAAGATCTCTCCAGTAAAATGTGTACCTCTATCTGACTCGATCACTTCTGGGATACCATAACGGGGTACCAGTTCATGTGCTATTTTTACTGCAGTGACTTTAGCCGTGGCTGTATGAACTGGATAAGCCTCTGGCCACCCCGAAAACATGTCCACACATACCAGTACATACTCATAGTGTCCATGCTTAGGCATCTGGATGTAATCGATCTGAAGTCTCTGGAACGGATATAGTGGTCTTACATGGTGCTTCTGGGGGGTCTTAACAGTCTGTCCTGGATTGTGGGCTAAACAGATTTCACAAGAACCACATTTTGCTCGAGCTACCTGGCCGAACCCTGGGGCTAACCACTTCTGTCTGACCCTCTGTATCATACCGTTTGCAGACACATGTGTAGGTCCGTGGGCTTCACTGACCACAACAGGGTACCACGCTCGGGGGAGACAAAGCTCATCTCCTTTTCTCCATAGTCCTTCTTTTTCTTCTGCCCCCTGTTTCTGCCACTCTTCTTTTTCTTCTCTACTCACCTGCTGGTGGGCTTCTTTGAGCCGTGTAATTAAGTCAAATTCTGATACTGCACTAATAGTGTGGTCAGTTGTCAGAGGTTTTACTGCAGCTCGCTTAGCAGCCTTGTCGGCTCGGTCATTACCCCTAGCTATCTCGGTGTTGAGTCTTACATGTGCAGGTACTTTTATTACTGCTACTTGTTTGGTTGAGGCAGCTGATTCTAGGATTTGTCTAATCATTTGTCCATGTTTTACTGGTTGACCTGAAGCTGTCATGTAACCTCTAGCTCTCCATATACATCCAAAATCATGTACAATACCATATGCATATCTAGAATCGGTAAAAATATTAGCGGTTTTTTCTTTTGCTAACTGTAATGCTCGTATTAGAGCTAATAGTTCAGCTTCCTGGGCTGAACAGCTGGCCTGCATTGGCTCAGCTTCAATAACATCATAATCTGATACAATGGCATAACCTGTGTGAAAGTTACCAGTTTCATCTGCATACCTACTACCATCTATATACATATGTAGGTCTGGATTGTCAAGAGGGGTGTCCTGTACATTAGGTAGCCCTTGTGTTTCTTGTTCTATACACTGTAAGCAATCATGTATTATATTGTCTTGTTCGTGGTATTGTAAAAAATTTTCATCTTCGTCTTCCTGACCTCCTTCCACTCCCCCCTTTGTCTCTAGTGGTAACAGAGTGGCTAAATTTAGAGACAATATGCGGCGAAAAGTGAGGTTTGGTGGCATTAGTAAGGAGCATTGTAATCTAAGATGTCTAGCCATTGAAATGTGTTTTGGCAATACCTGATTCAGTATGCCATGTACATCATGTGTAGTTTGTACTATTAGGGCATGGTCTAGTACTATTTCTGAGGCTTTTTCTACCAAAAGAGAGACAGCTGCTACTACTCTGACACATGATGGTGCAGCTTTGGTAACATTATCTAATTGAGCAGAATAGTATGCGACAGGTCTTTGTTTATTTTCATGTTTCTGTGTTAGTACTCCTGTAGCATGATTAGACATTTCCGCAGCCATTAATTGGAATGGTTTGGCGTAGTCTGGGATTCCCAAGGCCGGGGCTGACATGAGACCTTTCTTGAGGTCTTGAAAGGCTATGAGCGCTGATTCAGTTAACTGAAAAGGCTCGATTTTTAAACAATCATATAGAGGTTGCATAAGCTGACTAGCATGTATAACCCATTGTCTGCAGTGTGATACTATTCCCAAAAATGCTCTTAATGTTTTGTAGTTCTTGGGAGGAACAAGATCTCTAATGATTTTTAGTCTGTCGGCGGTGAGGTGCCGAATACCTTGTGAAATGCAGTGTCCTAGAAATACTACCGTAGTCATACAAAGTTGTACTTTTTTCTTGTTAACTTTACAGCCCATGTCTGCTAGAAATATTAACAACCTTATTGTGTTGCTGTTTGCGGACTCTTGAGCAGGGGCACATAACAATAGGTCATCAACATATTGAAGAATTACAACCTCATCCGTAGGTTTGAAATTTTGAAGAACTGATCTCATAGCTTCTGAGTACAAGGTAGGTGAATGTATCATACCCTGTGGTAATCTTGTCCATGCTAATTGTCTATTCTTAAATGTAAATGCAAACAGTTTGTAACAGTCTGGGTGTAATGGTACTGAAAAAAATGCATTTGATAAGTCTATGACAGAAAATACTCGTGCTGTTGCTGGGATCTGTGATAGCAACGTGTGTGGATTTGGCACAACAGGAGTAATAGGTTCCAAAATTTTATTTATCTCTCTTAAATCATGTACCATCCGGTATCTAGCAGCTGACCCCTCAGTAGATTTCTTTTTTACGGGGTACAACGGTGTATTGGCTGGTGACTTTACTTCTATCAGTACTCCAGTTTTTAGATAATCTTTTATCTGTTCTCCTATGGCGTGTTCTTGTTGGGCACTAATAGGATACTGTCTCAATTGGGGTAGTGTCACACCTGGAACAGGAGTGACTTTTACTGGAGCTATTGGCATTAGTCCTACATCGGTGTCATGTTGTGCCCATAATTTTTCTGGTACCTCAGAAAGATCTAAAATAATTTGGGTAGGGGCAGGATCTTTCTCATCCTCTAAGGCTTGGACTTTTACAATGTTTTCTAGAGACTCTTGGTCATCAGGCACCAAAATTTGGACTCTACCATCCTCCAAAAATTGGATATTCATTTCTGTCTGCTTTAATAGGTCTGTACCTAGAAGACAAGTAGGTGCCCCTTTGACAAAAAGAAATTTAGATAAAAATATTTTAGATCCTATCTTTGTTTCAAGGGGAATACTATATGGGAGTGGCCTGATTCCTCCATCATACCCTTCGGTATAGGTTACATCATCTGATAAACAATCAGCATTTGGTAAGGCGTCTTCATTGAGGACGGAGGAAGTTGCTCCGGTATCTATTAGAAAAGGGCATTGTTTTCCTGCTACTTTTACCTGAATTATTGGGCGCCTTCCAGTCAAAGTGGTTTGCATCACGTCTAGTCACTCGCTTGCTGCAGGAGCAGAAGCCTGTACTGTCTTTTCTTGTGATTCTCTTGGGACATAGGTACCATCTTCTATATCCCTGGCTTTTTTCCTGCATTCTCTAATCCAATGTCCTGGTTTCTTACAGTAGTGACATGGATTAGTTTTCTTATCCAAATTCCCTTTGTCATAGGTCTGATTTGATCTGTTGTTTTTATTGACCAGACTATTATTTGCTGCTACTCTGATGGGTTTGGATGCTGCCTCACGCATATCCATTTCTATCCCTAATAGTTTTTGTCTGACTATCTGGGGATCATCTAGGGTTCTCCAATCAGGAGTTGCAGCCTTGAACTTTTCCCTAAGTTTTGGGTTAAGATTCTCTATAAAAGTTTTTGTCATCAGTCGAATGACTCCTTCATTGGTAAGGTCCATTCCCTCGTCTCTGTAACTGTTTTCTACCGCTAAGTAGTATTCATCTACAGGCTGTCCTGACTTCTGGGAGACAGTTCCTGAAGTCCCTCTCATTCGTTGTTTAGTTCTCATAAACTCCATAAGTCTGATCATAAAATTCTGTCCTGACAGTGCGGTATTTGGATCCTCACCATCTACTGGTTGAGGTCTATGAGATTCTATAACTGTCATCAATTCCTGATACAACCCTGGTGTCATTTTCATTCTACATAATTCTGTCCCATCTGACCATGTTCCATTATGGGTGTGTATTATCTGCTGTATGTACGTAGCAAATCTTAGTGGGCATTGTATTGGATCTGGTGCATTCTGAAGTAGGGACATTCCCTCAGCGGGGGTCCATGGAAAATATTGTCTAGTCTGATGGTATCTAGTTACTCTACGCGGTGGATTGCCACCATCTTCTTCTCTGTATGGTCGACTGAGGATACGCACTGGTGCCAACATATCATGTGGTCGTGGTGCTCCACATCCTGCACATGTGTCTCTCCAGTCTGGATTCTGGAGTCCACAGTTTGTACATGTCCATCCACCCGGACCCCGAAAATCAGGATACGGTGTGGGTTCTGACCTGGGCTGATATGGTGGTGCCAATGGGTTCATTTGTTTACTGTTTTCTGTTTGTACAATGGGACCCTGTCTGACTGGAGTTCTCCATAATCCATTGTCTTTATTAAAAGTCCAATGGTCTGTCTCTGCTGTTTTTGATAGTTCGACCATGGCCTCTACTTGTTCCTGCCATCCTTTGTCTCTTATCACTCCTGCTTTTCTAACCCGAATGTCCTCCCATAGTTTCCTGTTAAACCTGTCATGCCTTGCTACCTGAAAAGTTTTGCAAACTTTCCCTAAATTCTTAGTTGCTTCTACACCACACCTTTCTTTCACGATTGTATAGACATCTTGTTCATCATTTGTGGTCTTAGTCTGTTTGTTGCCCATTTTTCCTGACTATTCTTACCTTAGGAGGCTTTTTGGGTTAGATAAAATATATTCTATATTCTACCTTTCCTCGTTACCTATTCTGTCCTAAGGAGCCAGTATCTGAAACGGTTTCTCTGGACCGTTTTGTCTGAAGTGTAGAGTAATTCTAACACACATATATATGGCAACAAGGGCAAGACCAACAATACATAAAATGAACCATACAGTCTCCATTATATATCGTGTCCCTGGAGTATTATCATTACTTCCATGGGCTCATTCTGTCAATCTCTTATCCGTCAAAAAGGAGGACAAAGGTTCGGGAGTTAAGCGTGAGCGAAGGTTTCCCCGAAAGGACACAACCTTATGACTCAGTTAGGCAATCTCCGTAATACTTATGTCATCTACCTTAGTGCGGCTTATGAGGCTATTCCCGACATCCACATCTCTTTCATACCATCCGTTTCATAACCTTCTCTGACCTCTCCTTCGGCAGATCCTACAGTATATACATGAATGACCCGAGCTATAGGTATCCTTCTCTACTAGTTCCTCAATCCCAACACAAGATATGCATGAAATTTACGGACTATCGCAGAGCAGATGTAAGAGAACTAACAGTGTCTCTTACCTGGCCAGGTTTGTCATCTGCTGTTCCGATGTCCCAATCTCAGCGGTTACTCGTGCCGGTCGATGAACTTGAAGGAATACGCAGACCTCGGGTCCCTGTTTCGGGCGCCAGGAATTGTTAGGATCATTCAGCCATGGAGGGTCCTTGTTGGAGTCGGGGTATCCCCGTAACAAGAAATACACAGACACGTAGTGTATAATCAAGTACTGGGAAGCCCCTGAGCGCGTCTCCCTCTATGGGTGCTGTCCCTTTATTTATAATAATAATCTTTTTTTTTTTTTTTTTTTTTTGTCAGACATGCGCAGTAAAATGCCTTTGTTTCACAGGCAGCGAAATGATGATTCATAACAGTGGAATGTTGATAAGAAAGTTTCATAAACAGAAAAGTGATAATTAGTAGAAGGTTGCTGAGACAGCTAAAACAAGTTACAATCTAGTTTCTGGGCGTCAGTCCAAATGTCCAGATAAGGGAAGAATAACTTCATCTGTGTCTTACATCGTAGTCTTGCGTGAAGTACAACTCCCATCATCCTCTCAAGGGCATCACCTTACTTTAAGAGACTGCGCCTTATTTTAAGAGACTGCGCCTTACTTTAAGAGACTGCGCCTTATTTTAAGAGACTGCGCCTTATTTTGAGAAATTTCGTATTTTTCTGATATTTCAAACCACTGTTCATTACCCTTGTTGCTAATCCCTTGTTTCAGTATACCTGTTGTATAAAACTGTTTACAAACATTTCTGACTGTTCTCGCCTTGTGTCTCTGTGCGTTGCATTCCGGCACCTGCATTACATTTGGCGTAGTCGGCAGGATGCAACATTCAGACGCAGAGATGGCGGATCAGTTTATGGCTGGGTCCGGCCGGAGCCATATACCCCTGGGGGCTATGCTCAGCCATCTTCCCAAGTTTACAGGGGATGGCATGTCACTTTGGGACTGGGCCGAAAGACTGAGAAGTATGCTACGTATGTATCCCCTTGACCCTCTAGCCCAGGCGGAGTTGGCCCTCCTAACCCTTGATGGAGAGGCCCGACAGACTGTGATGTACCGCCCACCTGGGGACCGTGACACCGTGGATAAAGTGATAAAAATTCTAGAGGACATGCACGGTGACACTACAGATTTGGGACACTTGCGCTTACGGTTGTTTCAGCGGGTCCAAGGGGAAAATGAGACAGTAAATCAGTATGTTAATGCATTACAGGAAGTGACGGCCCATATCACTAAGAAAACTCGAGATGGGAACCGAGGACTGGGACCATTGGATGAGGTGTTGCGTGACCAACTGATTGCTGGCTTGAAAGACCCTTCCCTGAGGCAGATCCTGAAGGAGCGGCTGCGATTGAGCCCTGATATGGGCTTGCTGGAGGTAGGGGCTGAAGCTAGAGTCCTGGAGAGAGAAGTTCCTGTTCTCAAAGTCACAGTTAGAAGTCATGAGGCAATTGCCCCTGGATTCACCAACCAAGAGCCTGATTGGGTACGGGAAATACGTCAGGAAATTCGAGACATTCGGGGTGAGCTGAATTCTATTAGGAAGACTCCTACTGCCCCCTTGCCGACGGACCGTACTGCTCAACGCGGACGGAGACCAGAACGAAAAAGACGTTCCTATCCGGCCCCAGCACGACATGTACCCGACCTATCGGCAGAACGAGGACCGGAGTGCTGGACCTGCGGAGGTAGGGGGCATATCTCCAAAGACTGTCCCAACCGAGAAAGGAGGAGGAGGGGACAGCTGTTAAACTAAAATGCCCCACGGTTGTGGAGCATACCGTGGGGTCTTGAGCTTCAGAGAGTAGAAGAGGGAGCTCTGAAGACATTGTCTCCGAGAGGTCCATTATCTGGGCTGAATTCAATGGGCAGCGGATCCGTTGTTTGATGGACACCGGGTCTCAAGTGACCACTATGCCTGAGACGTACTTCCAAAGTCACTTTCCTGAAGTCGCTCGTTCCTGTCGGGAACCCACTGTCAAACTGGTGGCGGCTAATCAACTACCTATCCCAGTAGCGGGAGTAGTATGGATGTCTGTGCGGGCATGTGGAAAGGACCTCGGTCGAAAAGGGATTGTACTGACCACCGGGCCCGGAGGCGATGGGCCCATTGTAACCCTGGGCATGAATGTGCTGAAAGAAGTCGGACAGTTCCTGGCTGAGGGCTGTAGCAAAAACAACTGGACCCGCGCCACTCGAGACCCAGCTAACAAGAGAGTGTTCCAGCACCTCGTGCGGGTCAGTCAGATTCAAAAGTTGCCCACTACCTCCCAGTACCTTGGTAAGGTATCGATACCGCCCAAAGCCACAATAACACTGCCGGTGGGACAGACTGTACTCACTTTGCCGGTGCTGGCACATGTGTCCTTAGAGGGCGTGGACATTCAAGTTGAACCAATGGAGGGAGAAGAAGCGCCCTCTGGACTCCTGATTGCTCGAACTCTGGCCACCGTGCGGCACGGTCGAGTACCCGTGCGCTGCATCAATTTAAGTGGCACCAGTTTACAGTTGTTGCCCTGACAAGAGGTGGCGCGAGTGTGCGTAATGCCGGAGGCCCTTACTAGAGCTGACGCTATAGGGCTGGCACCTGTGGAAGGAAAGCCATGGACCCTAGAGGTGTCCCTCAATAGCCAGGAACATGGAAGAGAACCGTTGGCTGGACGCCACCTCCTGGAAGAAATGGAAGCTAACCTGACTGAGTTTTCTGCTGGACAAGTGAGGCAGATCGAACAACTTCTACAGCGATATCAGGGAGTGTTTGCACAGCATGAAGATGATTTCGGGTGCACTCGGGACATTCAGCACGAAATACCCACCGGAAATACTGCTCCCATCCGAGAGAGATATCGGCAGATCCCGCCTCAAATGTACCAGGAGGTGAAAGAGCTATTGGCCCACATGTTGCGGAACGGTGTGATCCGTGAAAGCCAGAGCCCCTGGGCGGCTCCGATCGTGCTGGTCCGAAAGAAGGACGGTACCCTGAGATTCTGCGTAGACTATCGGAAGCTGAATGCCTGTACAGTACGGGACTCCTATCCACTCCCCCGAATCGAAGAGTCTCTATCTGCACTAGGGAGCGCCAAATTCTTCTCCTCCCTCGACCTGACCAGTGGCTATTGGCAGGTCCCAGTAGCTGAGAAGGATCGTCCGAAGACAGCTTTTGTTCTCCCTATGGGCCTGTTTGAGTTCAATCGAATGCCGTTCGGACTAACAAATGCGCCAGGAACCTTCCAACGGCTGATGGAGAGATGCTTGGGGGACCTCAACTTTGAAGCCACTTTAATATATCTGGACGATATAATTATCTATTCCGCAACGTTTGAGGATCATCTCCGCCGATTGGAACAAGTGTTAGAATGGCTACAAAGGCACGGCCTGAAAATTAAACCTCGTAAGTGTCGTCTCTTCAAACGAGAAATTGAATATCTGGGGCACACTGTGTCCAGTGCAGGGGTGCACCCCACTGCGGAGAAAGTAGCTGCCGTGCAGAAGTGGCCCACGCCTGCCAATCTAAGGGAACTAAGGGCATTCCTGGGGCTCGCTGGATACTACCGCAGATTCATTAAAGACTTCGCTAAGATTGCGAACCCGCTCAATGAATTGCTGAGAGGAACAGCCGGGGGAGCCAAGCGGCAGCCCATTCAGTGGGGCCCACGACAAGAAGAGGCATTCCGAGCATTGAAAATGGCGCTAACAGATGCCCCGATTCTGGCCTACGCTGACTTTTCGCAGCCGTTCATGTTGTACACTGATGGAAGCTTGCATGGGCTGGGAGCAGTGCTGGCTCAAGTACAAGGAGGGAAAGAGCGAGTGATCGCGTATGCCAGCAGGTCACTCCGAGATACGGAGAAGAATCCGGACAACTATAGTTCGTTTAAGCTGGAGCTACTGGCACTGGTGTGGGCCATGACCGAGAAGTTTGCTGAGTACCTGTCAGGGTCAGAAGTGCAAGTGCGGACAGATAACAACCCTTTGGCCCACTTGGAGAACGCCAAACTGGGCGCATTAGAACAGCGGTGGGTCGCAAGGATGTCCAAATTCCAGTATAAAATCGCCTATCGGTCCATGGCCCTGAACACACATGCAGATGCCCTGTCCCGGGTCACTCAGGCGGGGCCGAAGAAGGACAGAGATGAGGAGCTCGAAGGCGACGAGATCCCGGATTTCAGCCAGTTCGCCGCTGCTGTGGTCGACGCCCAAGAGACCAGAGGGGAGCCGAGGCCCACTCAGATTCTGGGACGTTCAAGAGACGAATGGATACATCTGCAGCAATCCGACCCGGAGCTAGCAAAGTTGAGAGAATGGGTCGCCCTTAATCAGAGACCCGACCAGGAAACCAGAGCCGCTTCACTTCCAACTACCCTACAAATCCTAGGCCAGTGGGAGAGGCTCCTCCTGAAGGATGGTTTGCTATGCCGAAGAATCCAGCTGCCTCGAGAGTTTGATGTTACCTGGCAAGTGGTAGTTCCAGGAGCACTAGTAACACAGCTAGCCCAAGAAGCTCATAGAAGAGGTGCTCACTTCGGAGTAGAAAAGACCTTCCAGTGGTTGCAACGACTGGTGTATTGGCCTCAACTGCGACAAGAAGTCGAGGGGGTCTGCCGAACATGTCGCCAGTGTGAGTTGAACAAGCCCCCGGAGCAAAGAGCTCCCATTCAGACCATCCTAACTTCTGCCCCCTTGGAAGTCTTGATGATTGACTACTTGATGGTAGGAACTTCATACAACGGCTATGGACACTGTTTAGTCATGACTGATCACTTCACCAAGTTTGCAGTAGTGACGCCCACTAAAGATCAGACGGCAGAAGCCGCAGCCAAGGCCATCTGTCAAGATTTCATCTGGATTTATGGGTGCCCGAAGCGAATACATTCTGACCAGGGGGCCTGCTTCCAAGGACGAGTGATGGATGAGCTATACCGCATCTATGGGATCGACCGTTCCCGGACAACGCCCTACCACCCGCAAGGGAACGGGGCTTGTGAGCGCTTTAACCGAACCCTGTTGCAAATGTTGCGAACACTGGAAGCGGACAAAAAGATGAAGTGGCCCGAATCCGTGTCCGAGCTGGTGTGGGTGTATAATAATCGAGTTCATGCAACCACCGGCTACACCCCCTACATGTTGCTGTTTGGAAGAAGTGGCCGAGAAATCACCGAACTGGAGCTAGACTCAGAAGACTCCGGTCCGGGCAGTAGCCCAAGTACCTGGATTCGAGAACACCAGCGTCGACTCCATACCGTGAGAAGACTGGTTGCTCAGAAGTTTCAGGAAGTAGAGCATGCAGTTCGGCCCCCGACCACAGGTGGATCGCTTCAGCCAGGAGACCGAGTGCTGGTGAGGGCTAAACGATTTGGGAGTAAGCTGGACCATCGTTGGGAGGCAATACCATATCGGGTGGTGAAGAAGGTTCACCCAGACAACCCCGTCTACGAGGTTAGGCCCGAAGGGGATGACACCGCGACATCCAGGGTGTTGCACCGTAATATGTTGCGACCTTGCTCCTCTGAAGCAGAAGTCTGTAACAGGGCTGGGCCCTCAGACGTGTTGGCTGAAGTGCCACATACAGGAACCTTGGGGGATGAAGAAGGGTGGGCCACAATGCAGTTGGGCCCGTCAGAACCGTTGGTGCCACTCCCGAGTGGAAGTCAGAATGAGTCAGGAAATGATTTGCAATCCCCAGTAGTTGATTCCTCGGATCTCCCGGAGTCTCCTCCGCAAGAAGAGCCCCGCAGAACTGAGCGGGCTAATGCCGGAATTCCTCCTAACCGGTATGCTCAGGAAGAGTTTATCTGGTCTCGAATCCAACAGAAAACGCAGGAGTGTGCCCAACTCCTGTCTGAGCTTGCACTGCCTGGAAGGAGACATCAATTCTGCGAGGAGTCCACTCGCCCGAGGACTGGCGAGCAAAAAGGAGGGAGGAATGTAGAACGAGCTAAAAAGCTTGTAACAGAACTTCAACATGACGTTTCAAGGATGGAGCGAGACTGCCATCTACTGGCCAGAGACAGTCAAGCGGAACCAAAATACAAAAAGGAAGTTGCAGGCAGGAGAGATTCAGAGGCTGGACCCGATCAGGTGACTTCCAGGAAGGAGTTCAGAGAGATAAGAGGCCAGCGCGCCAAACCTGAGGGGTCTTTGGCGCCAAGCAGCAGAGAGGAGCAGACGTGCTCCCTGCGTCCTGAGAAACCCCGTGTGACAGGCCAAATCCAGAGGCCTGAGAGGTGCTCCAGCCGGGCACCGGTAAAAGAGCTCCGGATCCCTCACAGTTGTGACTCGAGTGCTGTGCCTGCTGAGGATACTAGGAACCTGATCGCTGTGCTGAGTGAGTTCGCGGAACCCGACGTCGGCCGCCGACAGACGAGGCCTGGACCCCCCTATCCAAGGCTCGAGAGACTGCCCCCAACAGCCAAGCAAAGAGGAGCTGCATACGTGAGCAGGGCCGTCACTTCCACTGCTCACCCACGGTACCGGGGACAATTGGGTTTAAGTACTCAGGTTGGGAGGGGGGCGGTTGGGGCTAAAGTAGCACAACGTGATTTAATTGAATTCATCCGGAAAGAGACTCACGGCCTAGCGGGAATAACCGGTGACCCCCGCTAGGGCCAAATTCACGGTTAAAGAACTTGTGTGGTGCTTCTCATGCTTGAGGGCATCACCTTACTTTAAGAGACTGCGCCTTATTTTAAGAGACTGCGCCTTACTTTAAGAGACTGCGCCTTATTTTAAGAGACTGCGCCTTATTTTGAGAAATTTCGTATTTTTCTGATATTTCAAACCACTGTTCATTACCCTTGTTGCTAATCCCTTGTTTCAGTATACCTGTTGTATAAAACTGTTTACAAACATTTCTGACTGTTCTCGCCTTGTGTCTCTGTGCGTTGCATTCCGGCACCTGCATTACACTATGAAGCCGCCGCTGCAGGGCAGTCCACTGAGGCCGGTGGTACGGATGTGCAGCGTGGATGGTATAACCCCCAACGGGAGGGGTATGGCCTCAGGGCAGCTGATGAAGCAGGAAAAGATGATAGTGGTAGTGGTGGTGTGACAAGGAAGCTCAGAGACGTGCAATTGCAGTTTTCACAGCTTTACTCACAGTTCTTTATCAGGTCCCTTGTGTACAGCTAGGACCACCCGAGCCGTGCTGCGTCCACCAGGTGCGGGACTCGGCCAACTCCCAGGCAGTTCCAGAGCGTGGTCCTGAGCTCCCCTCTCTTCCTTTCTACTGGCCGTCCCCACCAGGGATCCACCTTTGTCCAGCTCCCTCGGGCCTTCTGGTGGTGAAACCTTTCCCGGTTTCCCTGACCCTATATGGTATGCCTTCCTGGTAGATATGGCGAGGGGTCGCGCCAAAACTTGTCCACGACCTCCGGTTCCTGGCTAAGGATAATTGGCCTCCACCAGTTTGGGATCCGGCACCCTGTTCTGCCAACCCTTCACCCGTTATTTTGTGGGATCTTAGGGTTCCCTCTCTCTTGCGTCTCTGGGCCTTTCCTGGTGTTTCTGTTCCTTCTTCCTCTGACTTCTCTCTCTCTCCCTCTCTCAGCTTCAGGCCTCCACTCCAGGCCTGACTCTGGAGCTGGGCCCAGACTGAGCCACAGCTCCCTGTCAGCCCTCTCTGGCTGAGCTCCTCTCTGAACTGACCACTGATCCAAGATGGTGCCCCCCTTATATACTCCCTTCTGACACCCGAGCCCAGGTGACGAGCAACCAATGGGCTCCTACCTATGCCCAGAGTCCCTCCCCTCTCTGCTCCTACACCACTAGGATGTTCCTCCCCCCTCCCCACTCCAGCCAGGGACAGAAGCTGTCGTACCTGCACATCTATCTGGTGGGAGTACCGTTGGTCTGTCCCCCGGAAATGGGGTGAGTGTAGTGTATGCAGCCTACTGAGCTCTGTTCCACGCTCCATCCTTACCCGGGAGTGGAATACCACACCTCTGGTTCGAGGTGCAATACCCCTGTAGCAGCCAAGTCCTCGGGGTGCTACATTCCCCCCTGGTAAATCACAGCACGTCCTCGGGCTGGAATAGAGCAAAACAATTAGACATACAAAAATTTTAAAGTGCACTCACATATAAGACGTTAACCAACAACTCATCCCTTTATGGGAGGTACTCTTTTCTTCTTTCTCTTAACGTTACAGGTATAAAACATTACGGAAACATTATCAGACTTTCTTCACATACTTATAAAATACCATTAACTCTTTCAGCATCATATAAAACTTTGTCATATGAAACATTCTTGACCAACACGTTCTTGATCTCTGGCCACCGTGCAACTTGTGACCAGGTAAAGTGCAACAGTCTCTAGTTCTAAAGTAGAAACGCAGTTCTTCTATAAAACCAGTAGGGGGCGCCTTAGGAAGCGCAACTATTTACAGGGTGGCCGCTCTCAGTCCTCGGCCAGTGGGGATAAGGGAGTGGCTGCTCACAGTCCTCAGCCTGGTAATTTAGGAAGGGGCACACAAGTAACAGTTCACACAAACACCAATTTTACGACAGTTCTTGTACCCCGACGGGTAACTATATACAGTCCTTCTTTACCACTCTCTAATAATGGTGTCCTCTTCGTGCTCCTTCCTGAGGGTAGTCTTCAGACCCGTCCGGGTCCTCTTGGCTTTCCTCATACTGTATCTCTTCCTCAGTCAGCCGGTGTACGTGAAGGGCGTACGGTCCTTTGGCACACTGATGCCGGGTGAAGGTGACCTCATCACCCGGGTAGAGGTCACGTCCGCGGTGTCCCTCCGGCAGGTGGCTCTCGACATCCCTGCGAGTGACAAAGACGTCGCCGGGGGTTCGGTGATCCCGGATAAAGCCCCAGCCATGCTCCAACTGGAACTTTATTACGGTCCCGTTGGCGCGGGGACCGTGGGCCGCACGGGGGTTTCGTCGGGCCCGGCGTTTCTGCTCCGCGCTTTGGACCTGCAGCTGTTCCTCGCGGATCCGCCTCTCTCGCCGTTCTCTCCCAAAGACCTCCAGCTGTTGACGGCAGCACTCCTCCCGCCGGGCTGCGGCCGCCCGGGTCTCCTTGGTGAATCCCATGAGGTCCTCACCGGTGGGATCCCATGCGAATTGGGCGTCTTCCAACGGGAGCGGGACAATTTTGGCGGGTGCCGGTGCCGGGATCAGAGGCTCACACAGGGGCTGTTCCCTCCGGAGTCGGGGGTTGATGTATTCCGGTGGCCACACGAAGGGCAGCCCGTCCGGGCTAGTATGCTGCGCAAAGAGATCTTCGCCCAGGGGCAGCACTGTGGAGGTCGAGGGCGCTGTGGGGGCAGCGGCGCCCGGAGGTACCCGGCCTTGCGTCCAGGCCGGAGGCATCCTCTTTGGGTCCAGGTATGGCACCTTTGGGGAGGAGGGCGCTGTGGGGGCAGCGGCGCCCGGATGCACCAGGCCTTGCGACCAGGCCGGCGGCACAGTGGAGGTAGAGGGCGCTGTGGAGATCGCGGCGCCCGGGGGTACTCGGCCTTGCGACCAGACCGGTGGCACTTCCTGTTTTGCCGCGCTCAGGGTCAAGGGGCATGGCGTAACAGAGGGCGTGACCGCGGCTCCTGCCGCTTGAGTCCTAGTTAGGAGCGGTGGCGGTGCGGCAACGGGCGCGGTGAGTGGGACTTCGGGCTCTGCGACGGGGAGCTGGGGCAGGCTTTCGGCTACTGGGCTCGGGGTGATGACGTCCCCATTACCTGCTTCCATCCCTGCGGCTCCCTCCGCGGCGTCGTCTCCGGCCTTCGTCCCTCCTGCACCATCCTCAGGGGCAGACATGCTCCACGTTGCGGGTGGCGTCCTCTGCTGGCGGGTTCCAGCCTGCTGGGCCATCTCCCTTCTCCATTCGGCCAGTGCTTCTTGCTGTACTCGGGCCATCTTCCGGGCCAAGGCCTCCAGCGCGGTCTGTGCACGCTACCGATCTCTGGGGAGCTGCGCCAGGATCTCCACCAGGCCTTCTGGGGTGGCGGCCTGCAGCAGGCCCCAGACCACGGGGTCGGTACCGCTTGTCTCTTCCTCCATTCCCGGGTGCGATCTGTCCAGACTCCTCCAGGCCTCACCCATCTTCTCCGTTTTGTTCTCTATCCGCCCCCCTTGGGAGTGGTCCCGGGGCAACTTAGTGACAGTCAGTTTCAGGGGCAGACCCCCCACTTTGATGGACATTTCCATGGTGGTAGTCTCGGCTGGTGGGGGCGGTCTCCGCTTTTGGCGCCCTTCTTTGACCGCGCCCACGATGGGAGGTCGTCTCTTGCCACCCTCTGGCACGCCCATAATGGTGTCCGCTCTGCCAGGGCGGGAAATCGTCTCAGATGGCGGGAATCGTCTCCCGATGGCGGGAAACTTCGCAGATGGCGGGCAAAGACTGCAGATGGCGGGCAAACGGCGGGAAACGACCCCAGATGGCGTCCGATGGCGGGAACCCTCTGGAATTGGCGGGAGACTCCTTTTTGCGGTAAATGTGAACTTTTCTTCAGGCACGCAGTACCCGGTGGTTGCGGGCACGTAATCCTGCCGACTACGCCAAAGTTGACGCGCCCCCTGGGCCATGTTGTATTGCGGCGCACGTGTGCGCGGGGGAATACCCGGAGCCGGATCCGATGGGGGTTGTAGTCTCCGAGTGGCGGGGACCCGGTCCGTGCCCAGGGTGGTCAAACTAAGAGGCAGTTATTGATATGATGGTATTAGTGTCCGACTACGCCACCCGTTGAATGCGGCTATGAAGCCGCCGCTGCAGGGCAGTCCGCTGAGGCCGGTGGTACGGATGTGCAGCGTGGATGGTATAACCCCCAACGGGAGGGGTATGGCCTCAGGGCAGCTGATGAAGCAGGAAAAGATGATAGTGGTAGTGGTGGTGTGACAAGGAAGCTCAGAGACGTGCAATTGCAGTTTTCACAGCTTTACTCACAGTTCTTTATCAGGTCCCTTGTGTACAGCTAGGACCACCCGAGCCGTGCTGCGTCCACCAGGTGCGGGACTCGGCCAACTCCCAGGCAGTTCCAGAGCGTGGTCCTGAGCTCCCCTCTCTTCCTTTCTACTGGCCGTCCCCACCAGGGATCCACCTTTGTCCAGCTCCCTCGGGCCTTCTGGTGGTGAAACCTTTCCCGGTTTCCCTGACCCTATATGGTATGCCTTCCTGGTAGATATGGCGAGGGGTCGCGCCAAAACTTGTCCACGACCTCCGGTTCCTGGCTAAGGATAATTGGCCTCCACCAGTTTGGGATCCGGCACCCTGTTCTGCCAACCCTTCACCCGTTATTTCGTGGGATCTTAGGGTTCCCTCTCTCTTGCGTCTCTGGGCCTTTCCTGGTGTTTCTGTTCCTTCTTCCTCTGACTTCTCTCTCTCTCCCTCTCTCAGCTTCAGGCCTCCACTCCAGGCCTGACTCTGGAGCTGGGCCCAGACTGAGCCACAGCTCCCTGTCAGCCCTCTCTGGCTGAGCTCCTCTCTGAACTGACCACTGATCCAAGATGGTGCCCCCCTTATATACTCCCTTCTGACACCCGAGCCCAGGTGACGAGCAACCAATGGGCTCCTACCTATGCCCAGAGTCCCTCCCCTCTCTGCTCCTACACCACTAGGATGTTCCTCCCCCCTCCCCACTCCAGCCAGGGACAGAAGCTGTCGTACCTGCACATCTATCTGGTGGGAGTACCGTTGGTCTGTCCCCCGGAAATGGGGTGAGTGTAGTGTATGCAGCCTACTGAGCTCTGTTCCACGCTCCATCCTTACTCGGGAGTGGAATACCACACCTCTGGTTCGAGGTGCAATACCCCTGTAGCAGCCAAGTCCTCGGGGTGCTACAAGTCTCTGGGGTGATCATTACTGAACACCACTGCAGGTGACATGCACCCATGGGAATGACACCCCTGTGAGTGAGTCAGCCTCTGGAATGATCCTTACTGAGCACCGCTGCAGGTGACATGCACCCATGGGGATGACACCCCTGTGAGTGAGTCAGTCTCTGGGGTGATCCTTACTGAGCACTGCTGCAGGTGACATGCACCCATGGGATGACACCCCTGTGAGTGAGTCAGCCTCTGGGGAGATCCTTACTGAGCACTGCTGCAGGTGACATGCATCCATGGGGATGACACCACTGTGGGTGAGACAGCCTCTGGGGTGATCCTTACTGAGCACCACTGCAGATTACATGCACCCATGGGGATGACACCCCTGTGGGTGAGTCAGCCTCTGGGGTGATCCTTACTGAGCACCGCTGCAGGTGACATGCACCCATGGAGATGACACCCCTTTGAGTGAGTCAGTCTCTGGGGTGATCCTTACTGAGCACTACTGCAGGTTACATGCACCCATGGGATGACACACCTGTGAGTGAGTCAGCCTCTGGGGAGATCCTTACTGAGCACTGCTGCTGGTGACATGCACCCATGGGGATGACACCCCTGTGGGTGAGTCAGCCTCTGGGGTGATCCTTACTGAGCACCGCTGCAGGTGACATGCGCCCATGGGGATGACACCCCTGTGGGTGAGTCAGCCTCTAGGGTGATCCTTACTGAGCACCGCTGCAGGTGACATGCACCCATGGGGATGACACCCCTGTGAGTGAGTCAGCCTCTGGGGTGATCCTTACTGAGCACCGCTGCAGGTGACATGCACCCATGGGGATGACACCACTGTGGGTGAGACAGCCTCTGGGGTGATCCTTTCTGAGCACCGCTGCAGATGACATGCACCCCTGGGGATGACACTCCTGTGAGTGAGTCAGCCTCTGGGGTGATCCTTACTGAGCACCGCAGCAGGTGACATGCACCCGTGGGGTTGGAACCACTGTGAGTGAGTCAGCCTCTGGGGTGATCCTTACTGAGCACCGATGGAAGTGACATACACCCATGGGGACGACACCCCTGTGAATGGGTCAGCCTCTGGGGTGATCCTTTCTGAGCACCGCTGCAGGTGACATGCACTCATGGGGACGACACCCCTGTGAGTGAGACAGCCTCTGGGATGATCCTTACTGAGCACCGCTGCAGGTGACATGCACCCATGGAGATGACACCCCTGTGGGTGAGTCAGCCTCTGGGTTGATAATTACTGAGCACCGCTGAAGGTGACATGCACCCATGGGGATGACACCCCTGTGAGTGAGTCAGTCTCTAGGGTGATCCTTACTGAGCACCGCTGCAGGTGACATGTACCCATGGGGATGACACCCCTGTGGGTGAGTCAGCCTCTGGGGTGATCCTTACTGAGCACAGCTGCAGGTGACATGCACCCATGGGGATGGCACCCCTGTGAGTGAGTCAGCCTCTGGGGTGATCCTTACTGAGCACCGCTGCAGGTGACATGCATCCATGGGGATGACACCCCTGTGAGTGAGTTAGCCTCTGGGGTGGTCCTTACTGAGCACTGCTGCAGGTGACATGCACCGGTGGGGATGACACCCCTGTGGGTAAGTCAGCCTCTGGGGTGATCCTTACTGAGCACCGCTGCAGGTGACATGCACCCATGGGGATGACACCCCTGTGGATGAATCAACCTCTGGGGTGATCCTTACTGAGCACCGCTGCAGGTGACATGCACCCATGGGGTGACACCTCTGTGAGTGAGTCAGCCTCTGGGGTGATCCTTACTGAGCACCGCTGCAGGTGACATGCACCCATGGGGTGACACCTCTGTGAGTGAGTCAGTCTCTGGGGTGATCCTTACTGAGCACTGTTGCCGGTGACATGCACCCATGGGAATGACACCCCTGTGAGTGAGTCAGCCTCTGGGGTGATCTTTACTGAGCTCCGCTGCAGAAGACATGCACCCATGGGGGTGACACCCCTGAGAGTGAGTGAGCCTCTGGGGTGATCCTTACTGAGCTCCGCTGCAGGAGACATGCACCCATGGGGATGACACCCCTGTGAGTGAGTCAGCCTCTGGGGTGATCCTTACTGAGCACTGCTGCAGGTGACATGCACCCATGGGGATGACACCACTGTGGGTGAGACAGCCTCTGGGGTGATCCTTACTGAGCACCGCTGCAGATTACATGCACCCATGGGGATGACACCCCTGTGGGTGAGTCAGCCTCTGGGGTGATCCTTACTGAGCACCGCTGCAGGTGACATGCACCCATGGAGATGACACCCCTTTGAGTGAGTCAGTCTCTGGGGTGATCCTTACTGAGCACTACTGCAGGTTACATGCACCCATGGGATGACACACCTGTGACTGAGTCAGCCTCTGGGGAGATCCTTACTGAGCACTGCTGCTGGTGACATGCACCCATGGGGATGACACCCCTGTGGGTGAGTCAGCCTCTGGGGTGATCCTTACTGAGCACCGTTGCAGGTGACATGCGCCCATGGGGATGACACCCCTGTGGGTGAGTCAGCCTCTAGGGTGATCCTTACTGAGCACCGCTGCAGGTGACATGCGCCCATGGGGATGACACCCCTGTGAGTGAGTCAGCCTCTGGGGTGATCCTTACTGAGCACCGCTGCAGGTGACATGCACCCATGGGGATGACACCACTGTGGGTGAGACAGCCTCTGGGGTGATCCTTTCTGAGCACCGCTGCAGATGACATGCACCCCTGGGGATGACACTCCTGTGAGTGAGTCAGCCTCTGGGGTGATCCTTACTGAGCACCGCAGCAGGTGACATGCACCCGTGGGGATGGAACCCCTGTGAGTGAGTCAGCCTCTAGGGTGATCCTTACTGAGCACCGATGGAAGTGACATACACCCATGGGGACGACACCCCTGTGAATGAGTCAGCCTCTGGGGTGATCCTTTCTGAGCACCGCTGCAGGTGACATGCACTCATGGGGACGACACCCCTGTGAGTGAGACAGCCTCTGGGATGATCCTTACTGAGCACCGCTGCAGGTGACATGCACCCATGGAGATGACACCCCTGTGGGTGAGTCAGCCTCTGGGTTGATAATTACTGAGCACCGCTGAAGGTGACATGCACCCATGGGGATGACACCCCTGTGAGTGAGTCAGTCTCTGGGGTGATCCTTACTGAGCACCGCTGCAGGTGACATGTACCCATGGGGATGACACCCCTGTGGGTGAGTCAGCCTCTGGGGTGATCCTTACTGAGAACCGCTGCAGGTGACATGCACCCATGGGGATGGCACCCCTGTGAGTGAGTCAGCCTCTGGGGTGATCCTTACTGAGCACCGCTGCAGGTGACATGCATCCATGGGGATGACACCCCTGTGAGTGAGTTAGCCTCTGGGGTGGTCCTTACTGAGCACTGCTGCACGTGACATGCACCGGTGGGGATGACACCCCTGTGGGTAAGTCAGCCTCTGGGGTGATCCTTACTGAGCACCGCTGCAGGTGACATGCACCCATGGGGATGACACCCCTGTGGATGAATCAGCCTCTGGGGTGATCCTTACTGAGCACCGCTGCAGGTGACATGCACCCATGGGGTGACACCTCTGTGAGTGAGTCAGCCTCTGGGGTGATCCTTACTGAGCACCGCTGCAGGTGACATGCACCCATGGGGTGACACCTCTGTGAGTGAGTCAGTCTCTGGGGTGATCCTTACTGAGCACTGTTGCAGGTGACATGCACCCATGGGAATGACACCCCTGTGAGTGAGTCAGCCTCTGGGGTGATCTTTACTGAGCTCCGCTGCAGAAGACATGCACCCATGGGGGTGACGCCCCTGAGAGTGAGTCAGCCTCTGGGGTGATCCTTACTGAGCACCGCTGCAGGAGACATGCACCCATGGGCGTGACACCCCTGTGAGTGAGTCAGCCTCTGGGGTGATCCTTACTGAGCACCACTGCAGATGACATGCACCCATGGGGATGACACCCCTGTGAGTGAGTCAGCCTCTGGGGTGATCCTTACTGAGCAACGCTGCAGGTGACATGCACCCATGGGGATGACACCCCTGTGAGTGAGACAGCCTCTGGGGTGATTCTTACTGAGCACCTCTGCAGGTGACATGCACCCTTGGGGATTACACCCCTGTGAGTGAGACAGCCTCTGGGGTGATCCTTACTGAGCACCGCTGCAGATGACATGCACCCATGGGGATGACACCCCTGTGGGTGAGTCAGCCTCTGGGGTGATCCTTACTGAGCATCGCTGCAGGTCACATGCACCCATGGGGATGACACCCCTGTGAGTGAGTCAGCCTCTGGGGTGATCCTTATTGAGCACCGCTGTAGGTGACATGCACCCATGGGGATGACACTCCTGTGAGTGAGTCAGCCTCTGGGGTGATCCTTACTGAGCACCGCAGCAGGTGACATGCACCCGTGGGGATGGCACCCCTGTGAGTGAGTCAGCCTCTGGGGTGATCCTTACTGAGCACCAATGGAAGTGACATACACCCATGGGGACGACACCCCTGTGAATGAGTCAGCCTCTGGGGTGATCCTTTCTGAGCACCGCTGCAGGTGACATGCACTCATGGGGATGACACCTCTGTGAGTGAGTCAGCCTCTGGGATGATCCTTACTGAGCACCGCTTCAGGTGACATGCACCCATGGGGATGACACCTCTGTGAGTGAGACAGCCTCTGGGTTGATAATTACTGAGCACCGCTGCAGGTGACATGCACCGATGGAGATGACACCCCTGTGAGTGAGTCAGCCTCTGGGGTGATCCTTACTGAGAACCGCTGCAGGTGACATGCACCCATGGGGATGGCACCCCTGTGATTGAGTCAGCCTCTGGGGTGATCCTTACTGAGCACCACTGCAGGTGACATGCACCCATGGGGATGACACCCCTGTGAGTGAATCAGCCTCTGTGGTGGTCCTTACTGAGCACTGCTGCAGGTGACATGCACCCGTGGGGATGACACCCCTGTGGGTAAGTCAGCCTCTGGGGTGATCATTACTGACCACCGCTGCAGGTGACATGCACCCATGGGGATGACACCCCTGTGGATGAGTCAGCCTCTGGGGTGATCCTTACTGAGCACCGCTGCAGGTGACATGCACCCATGGGGTGACACCTCTGTGAGTGAGTCAGCCTCTGGGGTGATCCTTACTGAGCACCGCTGCAGGTGACATGCACCCATGGGGATGGCACCCCTGTGGGTGAGTCAGTCTCTGGGGTGATCCTTACTGAGCACTGTTGCAGGTGACATGCACCCATGGTAATGTCACCCCTGTGAGTGAGTCAGCCTCTGGGGTGATCCTTACTGAGCTCCGCTGCAGGAGACATGCACCCATGGGGGTGACACCCCTGTGAGTGAGTCAGCCTCTGGGGTGATCCTTACTGTGCTCCGCTGCATGTGACATGCACCCATGGGGATGACACCCCTCTGAGTGAGTCTGCCTCTGGGGTGATCCTTACTGAGCACCGCTGCAGGTGACATGCACCCGTGGGGATGACACCCCTGTGAGTGAGTCAGCCTCTGGGGTGATTCTTACTGAGCACCTCTGCAGGTGACATGCACCCTTGGGGATGACACCCCTGTGAGTGAGACAGCCTCTGGGGTGATCCTTACTGAGGTCCGCTGCAGGTTACATGCACCCATGGGTATGACACCCCTGTGGGTGAGTCAGCCTCTGGGGTGATACTTACTGAGCACCGCTGCAGGTGACATGCACCCATGGGGATGACACCTGTTGCATCGGCGTCTCTGCCTCCTGCTAGGCTGAGACGCCGTCCCTCTCACCTTCCTGTTCAGCGTGCGGCGTCCTCCAGCGCTCCTTCCCTCGCTGCTGCCGGCGCACGCTCCTTCCCGGGCACTGTGTTTAGGGCGCGCGCGCTCCCCCTCTCTTAAAGGGGCCGTGTGCGTTGTCCTAAGGAGTCCCCGGCCAATTGCCGGAGGACTTCCCATATATAAGGCACCTCCTCCAAAATGGAGGTGCCCGAGCAAAGTTGTTTGCACTGTGTCTGATCTGTGCTTCAGCCCTCAGGTCCCGCTGCTAGCCTGACTCCTCGTCCTGCCTGCCAGCCTGTTATCTGCCCATTACCTGCCGAGCCTGCCGAGCCTGCCAGCCTGCTCACCTGGAGCGCTCACCTGTTACCTGCCTGTTTCCTGCCCTGTCTGTCTGCCCGCTCACCTGGGAGCACCCGCCTGTTACCTGCTGTGTCCATCAGCCCGCTCACCTGGGAGCGCCCACCAGTTACCTGCCAGTTACCCGCCTCGTCTGTGTGCCCGCTCACCTGGGAGCACCTGCCTGTTTCCCGCCAGCCTGCCTGGAGACCCTGCCGTCACTTGCTGTGACCACCTTCCTGGTAAACCTAAAGACTGCTACTTGCCCTGCTTCTCGAACTGTGACCACCTGCCAGCTACCAGAGACTTCCGCCTGCTTGCCGTGTCCATTCGCCATACCGGTCAGTCCCAACCATCTGACCCGTGGGAGCCACCTGCTCTCTTACAAGGTCGTCCCCAGAGTAGCACCTGGTCCCTCAGCCCGGATCCTCCCTGGTCACGGTGTCGTTAGCTGCCGTACGACCAGGGTCGGTTCGGGTGGATACTTAGTCACGCCCCTCTGGGTCCCTCCTTGCACCTCGGCACAGAGGTTCCACCACCCGGACCCGTAACAGTTTGCTCGGGCCATGGAACTCGGTGGCACCCAAGCTCCCTCGCTCTCTGACCTATACCAAGAAGTCTCCCGTCCGAAATCCCAGCAGGAGTCCATCCTGAACCACCTGCGGAATGTCTATTCCCGCCTGGACAGACTGACTGCTCCACCAGCAACCACCGCTAGTTGCACGACTCGCACCCCGGCAGCGCCGCTGCCCATCAATACCATGGCATCCTGCTCCGGACCCCGGCTTTCTGCACCTCCTCGTTTCGGAGGCGACCCCGCTCAAGCTCGGGGCTTTATAAACCAGTGCACCCTGCACTTTGAACTCTTGGCACATCACTTTACCACCGACCGGGCCAAAGTGGCTTTCATCATGTCCCATCTCACTGGGGAAGCACTGGCTTGGCTAAATCCCCTGTGGGAGAGAGGGGATCCCCTAGTATCCAACTTGTCAGCTTTCCTCACTGCTTTCCGGAAAGTCTTCGATGAACCGGGACGAAAGACCTCGTCAGCCTCCTCTCTGCTAAGTCTCCGCCAAGGGAGTCTCACCGTAGGCTAATATGCCATACGGTTCCGTACCCTCGCTTCTGAACTTGCCTGGGATAACGAGGCCCTGCTGTCCGTCTTCTGGGAGGGTCTTTCCGGTCGGATTAAAGATGAACTTGCCGGTCGGGACATCCCTACTAGAGATGAGCGTTGTTCTACTCGAACTGTTCGCCAATCTCAAATTCGAGCTGTTTTGGGCGGTGTTCGAGCCGGTCAGCGAACACGAACAATTTGAGAAAAATTCGGCTGTTCGAGGTTATGTTCGATAACTGTTCGTGCACCAAAATCATAACTGGATTTTTTCTCAGTAATGATGAAAATTAATGTTAATACGCAGTTTGAGTGTACAGCGGGGCGGGGGGAGGGGCAGGGGATGGATCTCTGCAGGAACAATGAAGATCTCCATTTTTTTTTCTCTTTCCCGCATTTGCAGTGGGGAGGTGCAATCTGTCAGCCTATCAGCAGCGCACACACGGAGCGAAGTGCTTTTTTTCACACAAGCAAGGGCATGTGTGATTGGCAGTGTATGTCACATGTCCTTGCCCTATAAGACCAAGCCATTTTCCCCGTCGCCACCATTTTCTCACTGCTGCAGCTGCGTGTTAGACGGCACCGCTGTTGCTGTGTGCGCTATACCTTGTTAATTTCAAGCCAATTTTCGCACAAATATACAGATAGCTTGGGAGTAGGGAATAGTTGTGATTGCAGTCCTTTTAAGGACTAGGTTACAGCATTTCCTACGACTTTTATCAGGCAGGTCTGTGCTCTTAAATAGATAGATTGTGGGAGTAAAGACTAATTGTAATTGGAGTCCTTTTCAGGACTAGGTTACATCAGTTCCTATCAGTTTTTGCCAGGCAGGTCTGTGCCAGTGCTGTGCAAGTTTTTTTCACAGCATTTGGCTGAATCTAGCAAAGTTAATCCTTTTTGGCCTATTGCAGAGTGTGTTAGTCAGTGGAGTAGCCTATCTGTGTTGCAAGATATACCACCTGTGTATAGAATACCAATTTTTTTACTGCACCTAGTGAAGTAAAATCTTTTGGGCATAGCATCATTCTATTAGTCCATCTATACTGACCTCCATCAGGTTGCAAACTGAATATAATTTTTTTCTGCATCTAGCTCTGAAAAAATATTTGGGCTTCTAGCGGTGTGTGGGACTTGGTCTATTAGTCCATCTATACTGACCTCCATCAGGTTGCAAATTAAAAATAATTTTTTTCTGCATCTAGCTCTGAAAAAATATTTGGGCTTCTAGCAGTGTGTGGGACTTGGTCTATTAGTCCATCTATACTGACCTCCATCAGGTTGCAAATTAAAAATAATTTTTTTCTTCATTTATCTCTGAAAAAATATTTGGGCTTCTAGCAGCGTGTGGGACTTGGTCTATTAGTCCATCTATACTGACCTCCATCAGGTTGCAAATTAAAAATAATTTTTTTCTGCATCTAGCTCTGAAAAAATATTTGGGCTTCTAGCAGTGTGTGGGACTTGGTCTATTAGTCCATCTATACTGACCTCCATCAGGTTGCAAATTAAAAATAATTTTTTTCTGCATCTAGCTCTGAAAAAATATTTGGGCTTCTAGCAGTGTGTGGGACTTGGTCTATTAGTCCATCTATACTGACCTCCATCAGGTTGCAAATTGAATAAAAAAAATTTCTGCATCTAGCTCTGAAAAAATATTTGGGCTTCTAGCGGTGTGTGGGACTTGGTCTATTAGTCCATCTATACTGACCTCCATCAGGTTGCAAATTAAAAATAATTTTTTTCTGCATCTAGCTCTGAAAAAATATTTGGGCTTCTAGCAGTGTGTGGGACTTGGTCTATTAGTCCATCTATACTGACCTCCATCAGGTTGCAAATTAAAAATATTTTTTTTCTTCATTTAGCTCTGAAAAAATATTTGGGCTTCTAGCAGTGTGTGGGACTTGTTCTATTAGTCCTTCTATACTGACGTCCAGCAGGTTGCAAATTGAATATAATTTTTTTCTGCATCTAGCTCTGAAAAAATATTTGGGCTTCTAGCGGTGTGTGGGACTTGGTCTATTAGTCCATCTATACTGACCTCCATCAGGTTGCAAATTAAAAATAATTTTTTTCTGCATCTAGCTCTGAAAAAATATTTGGGCTTCTAGCAGTGTGTGGGACTTGGTCTATTAGTCCATCTATACTGACCTCCATCAGATTGCAAATTAAAAATAATTTTTTTCTGCATCTAGCTCTGAAAAAATATTTGGGCTTCTAGCAGTGTGTGGGACTTGGTCTATTAGTCCATCTATACTGACCTCCATCAGGTTGCAAATTAAAAATATTTTTTTTCTGCATCTAGCTCTGAAAAAATATTTGGGCTTCTAGCAGTGTGTGGGACTTGGTCTATTAGTCCATCTATACTGACCTCCATCAGGTTGCAAATTGAATAAAAAAATTTTCTGCATCTAGCTCTGAAAAAATATTTGGGCTTCTAGCGGTGTGTGGGACTTGGTCTATTAGTCCATCTATACTGACCTCCATCAGGTTGCAAATTAAAAATAATTTTTTTCTGCATCTAACCCAGCCAATAGTTTTGGCCTAATACCACAGTTTGGCCACTCAGCTCTGCTCGGTTACCATCCATTGTTTTTTTGTGCAAACAACTCCAGAGTTGTGAATTAGTTAACCACCAAAATGAGTGGAAAAAGGCCTGCTGCTGGTGGAAAGGGGAATAGGCGTGTTGGGAAGGGGAAAAAAGGTTGTGTCCGTGGGGTAGGTGCAGAAGAAAGACCATCTTCCAGCCAAACTAAAATGTCTACTTCTTTTAGCGGACAATGTGATAAGATCCCTTTCTTACGGCCACGCCAATCGCTACAAATTCCAGATGAGGCACAAAAACAGCAGGTGCTTCAACGGATATCAAGTGCTCCTTTAAGTGGGCTCTCCTCCACATCAACTTCAACATCACAAATACTCCAGTCCTCAAAGGTGTCACCCAAATCGCACTTGCTTCCTCACAGCTCCCAAATCTCCAGCTGCCCGTCTGAGTATGAGGTAGAACAGATGGTTGAGTCTGCAGAGCTGTTTACTCATACTATAGCCTGGGAATCAGAGGTCGACTCCAGCGCTTCTGTGAATCCAGACGAGGAAATGATCTGCACTGATGCCCAGAATCTTTATGAGTCGGATCCAGGACCAGACGCAGAAGGTTCTGACCATAATGTAGACCCTCATTCCCAAACTGTAACTCCTGTTGGTGGAGACAATGAGGAAGACGATGATAAGACTCAAATACCTGATTGGAGCGACAACTTTAGTTTTTTGTCAGGGCAGGAACAGGTTGGCTCTGAGGACGACGGGTGTGATAACGCACAGGGTGATGATGATGAGGTCGGAGATCCCACTTACTGTCAACCCACAGTCAGCCAAGAGATGAGGTCAGCAGAGGAGGTGGAGGAAGATGCTAGTGACGACGAGGTCAGGTTGCGCCTTCCTGGACAGAGACGTAGTACTGGAAGCACGTCAACAACTGCATCCTCAAACACAACTCTGCCTCTCACCACAAGTCGTGGTGGCTCTTCAGGTCGCATGGGTGCTAAGCCTTGCATAGCCTGGGCATTTTTTCAGATCGATAAAGATGACCCAACTCGTGTTATCTGTAACATTTGTCAGCAAAAGCTAAGTAGAGGCCAAAAAATACATAGTTTGAGTACTTCATGCATGAACCGGCACATGGACATGAAGCATAAGTTGCAGTGGGAAGCTCAGTGTGCTACAATGCGTTCTAGCCGGCCGGGCCAACCACCGTCTGCCATATCTTGTGCATCCGCGGCCTCTTCATCCTCTGTGACTGGGGGGACAGCAGTCACACCTGTTTTGGGGCGCAGACCTGCCACCTCTTTACCCGCAACAGCCAGCGTGATTGGCAGGTCATCATTTTCTTTGGAGGTGGTAACACCAGCTGGTCTTGAGCGCTGTCCGACATCGATAGCACCACCTTTGGATCAAGGCAACCTAACATGTCCGCCTGCATCTTCCTCACAGACCGGCAGTTTGCCGGGGACACCCTTATCAACCCCGTCTAAGCACAATAGCCAGCCCTCGGTCCCTCAGATGTGGACAAGTAAAAGACCATTTCCTCCTAGCCATGAGAAAGCTAAGAGGTTGAATTTCACCATCTGCAAGCTCTTGGCTACAGAAATGCTGCCTTTCCGCCTGGTGGACACAGAGGATTTTCGAGACCTTATGTCCGTCGCAGTGCCCCAGTACCAGATGCCCAGTCGGCACTACTTCTCAAAGAAAGGTGTGCCTGCGCTCCACCAGCATGTCGCACACAACATCACCGCTTCTTTGAGAAACTCTGTGTGTGACAGGGTGCATTTCACCACAGACACTTGGACGAGTAGGCATGGACAGGGGCGTTACATGTCGCTGACTGGGCACTGGGTAACTATGGTGACAGCAGGACAAGGGGCTGCTGTCCAAGTCTTGCCGTCCCCACGAGTTGTGCGTCAATCCTCTTTATGTCATTTTTCCTCCACTGCTTCTGCCTCCTCAACCTCCTCTCGGTCTTCCACCTGCACCCAAAGCCTGTCTGGTCATGCCACAAGCTTTCTAACTGCGCAGAAGGGATCCTGCACACCTCCTTACTATGCTGGCAGTAGGGCTCAACGTCATCAGGCGGTTTTTACATTGAAATGTCTGGGAAATGTGAGTCACACAGCTGAGGAGTTGTGGTCAGCTCTGGAGAACCAATTTCATGAATGGTTGTCTCCACTGGACCTGAAACCAGGGAAGGCCGTGTGCGACAATGCTGCAAACCTGGGTGCGGCCCTTCGCCGGGGCAATGTCACACACGTGCCTTGTATGGCTCACGTGTTGAACCTGGTTGTCCAGCAATTTTTAGCCCACTATCCCAGACTAGATGGCCTTCTGCAGAGGGCACGGTCGCTGTGTGCTCACTTCCGCCGTTCGCATCCCGCAGCTCAGCGACTTACATCTCTACAGAAGTCGTTGGGCCTGCCACTTCACCGGCTAAAATGCGATGTGCCTACCCGGTGGAATTCAACTCTGCACATGTTGCAGCGACTGTGGCAGCACCGACAAGCCCTGGTGCAATACGTTCTGACGTATAGCCTGGGCCAACGAGATTCAGAGGTGGGGCAAATCACGCTGGAGGAGTGGTCTCAGATCAGGGACCTATGCACCCTTCTGCACAGTTTTGAAATGGCGACGAAGATGTTTAGTGCTGACGATGCCATTATCAGCATGACTATTCCGGTGATTTACATGCTGGAGCACATGTTAAACAGAATTCGGAGTCAGGTGGTGGCACAAGAGGAGGTGGAGGAAGTAGAGGAGGAGGAGTTGTATGCGGAAGGGCTAACATCTGCAAGGTCCAGACGGTCGGCAGCACCAAGGCGGCAGGCATGTGAGGGTGGGGGAGATGGTTTAACCAGGGCGCATGGTAGCAGCCAAACTAGTGAGGAAGGTGCAGGAGCCCAGGAAGAAGTGGAGGACAAACTGATGGAAGACTCATCAGATGAGGGAGACCTTGATCACATTTCTGTTGTGCGAGGTTGGGGGGAGAGGACAGAGGAAGGAAGCATGATTGTTACCTCGCCACCAACACAACAGGGACTTGGTGCTCCTGGATGCGCAACACACATGAGTGCCTTCTTGCTGCACTACCTGCAACATGACCCTCGAATTGTGAGAATTAGAAATAATCCTGACTACTGGGTTGCCACACTGTTAGATCCCCGGTACAAAAGTAAATTTGCAGAAATTATTCCTGCCATAGAAAGGGATGCACACATGCAGGAGTATCAGCAGAGACTGTTGCAGAATCTTACATGTGCTTTTCCACAAAATACCAGTGGTGCACGTAGTGAATCTCACAGTTCCAACTTGCCAACCGTGGGACCGTCAAGTGTTCAGCACTCAAACCGTAACAGAACCACAGTATCTGCTGGTAACATCAATTTTGCGGAATCATTTCACCACTTTTTTAGCCCATCCTTTGCAAGGCCACAGGAGACAAGAAGTCTGACACATAGTCAACGCCTAGAGACGATGGTACAGGAGTATCTCCAAGTAAACATTGAAGCCACGACTGTGTCACTGGACCCTTGCTCTTTTTGGGCTTCCAATCTGGATAAATGGCCGGAGCTAGCCACTTACGCCTTGGAGATCTTGTCATGCCCCGCAGCCAGCGTTCTGTCTGAACGTGTGTTCAGCGCTGCTGGTGGTGTGCTGACAGATAAGCGCACGCGGCTCTCCACTGATAATGTAGACAGACTCACGTTCATAAAGATGAACAAATCATGGATCCGAAACGACTTTTCTACCCCTGTGTCATCCTGAGGAGAGTAAAAGCTTGATGATTGGTTAAAATCACCCTACCAACCGTTTTAAGCTTTCAAATTACTAATCATGTTTATCTGTATCTTGACTGGAAAATAATTTGGGCTTTGTAGCAGTGTGCAGCACTGATCCTATTAGGCCATCTATAATAAGCTTCACCAGATTTAAAATTAAAAATAATTTTTAGCTGCATCTAGCCCGGAAAATAATTTTGGGGCTCCGAGATGCGCAAGACACATAAGTGCCTTCTTGCTGCACTACCTGCAGCATGACCCTCATATTGTCAGAATTCAAAGTAATCATGACTACTGGGTTGCCACACTCTTAGATCCCCCAAACTTTTCGATCAACCTTTTCATTTTAATAAAGACCAAAAAAATGGTCATTTTTGAAATTATAAGCATTAGCAGGTTGTTAGAAACTGAAATCAAACAGTTTTCAACTCAAAACTTTATTCTAGGTGATGTTACATTTTCACATAGGACCCCTTGTTCGAAAGGAGCTTCTGAACTCTCTCGTCCATTGAATTTGTCAGGTTTTGGATGGTTTCTGCTTCAATTGTTTTGCATGAGGACAGAATACCCTCCCAGAGCTGTTGCTTAGATGTGAACTGCCTCCCGCCATCATAGACACTCCTTTTAATGATGCTCCAAAGGTTCTGAATGGGGTAGAGGTCAGGGGAGCATGGGGGTCACACCATAAGTTTGTCCCCTTTTATGCCCATATCAGCCAGAGATGCAGATGTTTTATGTGCAGCATGAGATGGTGCATTATCATGCAGAAAAATGATCTTGCTGTGAAATACACGGTTCTTCTTCTTGAACCATGGCAGGAAGTGCTGTTTGAGAAAATCCACATACATTATGGAGTTCATCTTTAGCGCCTTCAGGGATCCTAAAGGGGCCGACAATCTCTCTCCCCATGATTCCAGCCCAAAACATTACTCCACCTCCTCCTTGTTGGCGCTGTAGCCGTGTTTGCGTGGGGTGTCCATCAACCAGCCATCCTCCACTCCATTCATCTGGACCATCGAGCGCTGCACGGCACTCATCCGTGAACAAAACAGTTTTGAAATCAGTCTTCATGTAATGTTTGGCCCACTGGAGCCGTTTCTGCTTGTGTGAAGTGGATAGAGGAGGTCGACAGGATGGCGTATGCACAGCTGCAAACCTCTGAAGGACCCTGCATCTTGTTGTTCGGGGGACGTTGGAGGCACAAGCAGCTTCAAAAACTTGTCTGCTGCTATGACAAGGCTTTTTTGCCGCTGCTCTTTCAACCTGACGTAATTGCCTGTAGGAAAGAGTCCTCAATTTGCCCTTATCAGCACGCACACGTGTGTACTGTGAATCAGCTACATACTTCTTGATTGCCAAGACACTTCATCCTGATCATCGCACAATGTTGATTGTAGTCATGCCTTGACCTAAACACTCCACAATTTGTTGCTTCTCAGCAGCCGACACATCCTTTTTCTTTCCCATTTTGGCAGAAAATGTAGGCTGCTTAATAATGTGAGAGAGCCTTCTTAAGTAGTCTTGCCTTTCATTGGACACACCTGCCAAACTAATTAGCACAGGTGTCTGCAATTGCTTACAGTGATATAAAGAGCCCTGACACACATCACCATCAATGAGTTTAACTGACAAACAAACAAATTCTTCCCTTATCACTCCTAAACACTTTTTGCATAATAATTTGGAACGCGGTGTACATGTGCTTTTCCACAAAACACCAGTGGTTCACGTAGTGAATCTTACAGTTCTAACTTGCCAACCGTGGTCTGTATGGAATTGTTCAATAAAGGGCCCAAAATTAAGATAACATAGATGGGAGAGGTCTCTATGAATAGGAATTCCTAAGTATTTGATACCCTGTGAGGGCCAGGCAAAGGGAAAGTTGGACTGGATGGAATCCTATATGGATTTAGGGAGGGAGACATCGAGGGCCTCAGACTTCGCTGCATTGATTTTAAAATTTTACCATGTAACAAAGTGATCTATTTCAGCCATAACAGCAGGGATGGATATATGTGATTGAGTGATATATACTAGGACATCATCAGCAAATAGAGAGCACTTGTACTCGGTGCCTCCCACCTCAATCCACCTAATATTGGGGTTATGGCGAATTGATGAGAGCAGGTGCTCCGTCACTAGAATGTATAAGAGAGGGGACAGAGGACATCCCTGCCTTGTCCCATTGGTGATTGTGAAAGGTGATGAAAATGTTCTGACGCACCCCCTGGGCCTTGGGACACCCGGAGCCGGACCCTTTTTGGTGGATGCTGGTGGTTGTAGTCTTCGTGGCGGCGATCCGGTTCCGTGGCTCAGGGCGGTCAAACCAGTGGCGGAACTATTTATGTGGTTTTGATGTTTAAATGTCCGACTACGCCACCCGTGGATTGCGGTCAGAGTGAACCGCCGCTACAGGGCAGACCGCTAAGGCTGGTGTTGTGGGTGCAGCAGAGCGTAGCATAACTCCCCACGGGAGGAGTATAGCCTCAGGGCAGTGTATGCGGAGGATGGGGGTGATGGTGCAGGGCAGCAGCAGTAACGACACAGAGTCAGTGATGCAGTTCAGGGCCTTTACTCACAGTTCTTATTATCCAGACCACGTCTGCAGGTAACGGCTGCCCACGTCGTACTGTGCTCACCAGGTGAGGGGCTCAGACAACTCCCAGATAACTTTGGAGCGCTTCACAGGACCCCCTTTGTGTGTCCTTTGTCTGGCCTTTCTTACCAACACTTCTGTCCGGCTGCCTCGGGCCTCCTCTTGGTAAACTTGGCGCCAGTTTCCCTGACCCTATGTGGTGCCTTCCTAGCGGGTGGAGCAAGGGGCTGCGCCACATAAAATGTCAGAGCCTCCGGTTTCTAGCTGAGGGTCGTTTCCTGCCTCCACTAGTTCGGGGACCGGTCTCCCCCTTTGGCCTGACCCCTCCACGCAGGTGGATTCGGGCGTGCGGTGGCGACTCGCCCGTCCGCACCCCTGGGATCCCTTCATTCCTCGTTCCTGGAGCCTTCTCCGCTCCTCTTCCTTCCTTCTCCCTCTTGCAGGCCTGGGCCTCTGTTACTAGGCCCGCCTCCGGAGCAGAGCTCATGCAGAGCCCCTGCTCCCTGCCACTTCTGCTCAGACTTCTCTGCACTGAACTAAGATGGTGCCCACCTTTTATACTCCCTTCTCAATGCACCCAGGAACTGCTTCCTCCCTGCTCCTGCACTGCAGGGTTCCCCTTCCTCAGTGTTCCCTCCCCCCACTCCAGCCAGGGACAGGGACTGTCGTGCCCATCTCAGGGGCATATTGGTCGCCCTGCCCCACGGCAATGTGGTGTAATGCATGCAGGTGTCGGGTCCTGATCCACACTCCATCCTTATCTGAGAGTGAGATATCACACCTCTGGGTGAGGTGCAATACGTCTGTAGCAACCGAGCCCTCGGTGCTACAGTTCCATTTATCTTCAGCCTAGGTGACGTATTGTGATACAGGGCCGTGATTTTGGCTATAAAAGGGTCCCCTAGACCCCTACCCCAAGCTTTTTAAGAGAATCATATATGGGGTGCCAGGAGACTCTATGGAATGCTTTCTCAGCATCCAACGAGAGTATCTACTTACAAATTTTTAACTGCATCTAGCCCAGGAAATACTTTGTGCCTAGTAGCAGTGTCTGCTAGTCAGCGGATTATCCCGGCTGTTAAGCAAGCTACACCACCTGTAGTTTGGACACTTAATTTTTTCAAAGGAAATGCTTCGGGACCACGGGATACTTAGTGAAGAGCATCAGGAGGCACCCCAAGGCATAGGGGCTGGGACTGGCACTAGGATGCCTTGCGGTGGACAGCCGAGCTCGATCCTTATAAAAGCTTTTTAACTGCAGCAGCTTTAGTGGACGCTACTGGAGCTGGAATTACGCGGCTGCTGGCATGAGACTTGCCCTCCAATAGATCCTTGTAAATGGATTTAATGTGTATTCATTCAAATTAGAGGGACAATTTAAATTAAAAAGCTTAGAGCTGCCTCCACCACAGGGGGGCTCTCTCGACCCACCAGCGGACAGGCACCAGTATTGGGAGAGGGGGGCTGGCCGTCAGGGTTCACCGCGGCTCTGGCACAAACCCGGCGACACGGAGGTGGCACGGGCAGGAGCGGACTGGCCGTCTCGGCTTCTCACTTTTTGGATTTTAGAAGGGCATGACATGCCTATATCTGTGTCTCCCCCTCCTTTTACTCCTCCACCTCTTTTCTTTTCGCATGACTATATGTACTTGTCACTTTTCCATGTGTTAGTTGTGTCTTCTGAGCAGTTTGTCAGCTTTTGGACACCTTTGAAGGTGTTTTCTATGTGTTTCTATGTGTTTTTGTTTGCCTGCCATTGGTTTTAACGGTGTTCGAAGGTGTTCGACGAACAGTTCGACGAACAGTTCGGCGAACACACGGGTGTTCGACGAACCGAACCGAACTCGAACACTACGGGGGTGGCTCAACACTAATCCCTACCACCCTGGACGACCTGGTGTCACTTGCTACCCGGATTGACATCCGGTTTCAGGAACGTACCAAGGAAACCACCCATGAGAGAAAGTTTCCCTGCCTTGCTCCTAACTTCCAGAGACCTGTCTCTTCTTCAGTCACTCCCCGGGCGCACTCACCCGAGCCCATGCAGGTCGACCAGACCAAGTTGGTCAAATCCCGCCAGGAGTCACGCCAGGCCGAGGGGAGCTGTTTCTATTGTGGCAGCAAGGAGCACATGATCCGTTCCTGCCCGGAGAGGCCAGGAAACTCCAGTGTCTAGGATCGCTCAGAGAGGTCGTCCTAGACAAAAGTAAGTCCTCTCCCTCCCTGACTTTGTCTGTCTCTCTCTCCTGGGGAGAGGATCGGCACTTTGAAAACGCTCACCTGGATTCTGGAGCGGCTGGGAACCTCATCTCCCAGTCCTTAGTAGAGAGATACCGTATTCCCACCAAGCCTCTCACTGAACCTTTGTCAGTTGCCTCCGTGGATGGTAAACTCCTTCCAGTACCCATCCTGCTCGTCACTGAACCCTTAACTCTGCAGGTGGGAATGCTGCACTCTGAGAAGATCTCCTTCCATGTGCTATCCGGACTCTCTCACTCCCTGTTGCTAGGTCTACCTTGGCTCCAGACACATGAACCTGTATTGAACTGGCGAACCAGCGAAGTACTCCGGTGGGGTCCAGACTGCCATAAGACATGCCTGGTTCCGGTCCTCCCAGCTCGCCCTCCGCCTACTCCAGCTAATCTACCCGGTCTCCCGGCTCCATACTGGCCCTATGCGGACGTCTTCGGTAAAAAGGAAGCAGAGACGTTGCCACCCCATAGGCCATATGACTGCCCGATCGACCTGGTACCTGGTGCCACTCCTCCCCGTGGCCGTATCTACCCGTTGTCTGCGGCTGAAACCCGGGCCATGTCTGAATACATTGAAGAGAATCTGGCTAGGGGATTTATCCGAAAATCTACCTCCCCGGCTGGAGCCGGATTCTTCTTTGTCAAAAAGAAAGACGGCTCGCTACGTCCCTGTATTGACTACAGAGGACTGAATCTAATCACTGTAAAAAACAAATACCCCCTGCCGTTCATCTCCGAATTGTTTGACCGTCTCAAGGGCGCCAGGATCTTCTCCAAGCTGGATCTACGAGGAGCATATAACCTGGTCCGTATCAGTCAAGGAGACAAGTGGAAGACAGCATTCAATACCCGGGACGGTCACTATGAGTACCTTGTGATGCCCTTTGGTCTCTGTAACGCCCCCACTGTCTTTCAAGAGCTGGTCAACGACATCTTCCGTGACCTCCTGTACTCCTGCGTAGTGGTTTACCTGGACGATATCTTGGTCTTCTCTCCGGATCTCCCCACACACCGGAGGGATGTTCGTCAGGTCCTGCTTAGGCTTCGGCAGAACCACCTCTATGCCAAATACGAGAAGTGCCTCTTCGACCAGACCTCCCTTCCATTCTTGGGCTATGTTATCTCCCAGACAGGTCTGCAAATGGATCCAGAGAAGCTCTCTTCTGTTCTAAAATGGCCCCGTCCAGAAGGTTTGAAGGCGATACAGCGATTCCTGGGCTTTGCCAATTACTATCGTCTTTTCATCCCACACTTCTCGTCCCGGACTGCTCCCATATCTGCGCTTACCCGTAAGGGGGCAAATCCCAAGGTATGGTCGCCTGAAGCCGAGGAGGCCTTCCTTTCCTTAAAGAGAGCCTTCGCCTCTGCCCCCGTCCTGCATCGTCCGGACTGTAATAAACAATTCTACCTGGAGGTTGATGCCTCCTCCTCCGGAGCGGGAGCGGTACTCACCCAAAAATCTTCTACCAGGAGAATGGTAACCTGCGGCTTCTTCTCCAAAATCTTCTCCTCGTCTGAGCGCAACTACTCCATAGGAGACCGTGAATTGCTAGCCGTCAAATTGGCACTAGGGGAGTGGCGCTATCTGCTAGAAGGGGCTCTTTACCCAGTAATCATCTACACGGATCACAAAAACCTGGCATATCTCCAAAATGCCCAGAGACTCAATCCTTGCCAGGCCCGGTGGTCATTGTTTTTTGCCCGCTTCGACTTCATTCTTCATTTCCGCCCGGCGGACAAGAACGTAAAAGCTGATGCCTTGTCCCGGTCCTTCCTGTCCTCCGATCAAGAGGAGGAGCCTACGCACATCATTGACTCCTCCAAGGTGATGAATGTGGCCCCCTTGGATCTGACTCGTCTTCCACCCGGTAAGACGTTTGTAGCAGTACCAGATCGGGAGAGGGTTCTTCGCTGGGGACATTCTTCTAAGCTAGCTGGCCATGCTGGCCAAAATAAGACCTTCCAGCTCATTGCCCGGCATTACTGGTGGCCTACCCTGCATAAGGACGTTGTAGACTTCGTCGTGGCCTGTTCATCCTGTGCCCGTAACAAAGTTCCCAGACATCTACCAGCTGGCCATCTCCAGCCCCTTCCCATACCTGCTGCTCCATGGCAGCACATTGCTATGGACTTTATCACCGATCTTCCTGTTTCTGCCGGTTGTACAGTCATTTAGGTGGTCGTTGACCGCTTTTCTAAAATGGAACACTTCATTCCCCTGCCTGGTCTCCCATCTGCACCCGAGCTGGCTAAAGACTTTATCCGCCACATCTTCCGTCTCCATGGCACACCCCTCCACATCGTGTCGGATCGTGGAGTTCAGTTCACCTCACGCTTCTGGAGAGTCACATGTAAGCTGCTAGACATCACCCTGGATTTCTCCTCTGCTTACCACCCACAGTCCAATGGTCAAGTGGAGCGGATCAATCAGATCCTGACCAGCTACCTCCGGCACTTCGTTAATGCCGACCATTCGGACTGGGTGGATCTCCTACCATGGGCCGAGTTCTCTTATAATAACCATGAGAGTGAATCCTCTTCCCAATCCCCGTTCTTTATTGTCTATGGCCAGTACCCCCGGATTCCAATTCCTGTCTCCGCTTCTGTGGACAACCCTGCCGCAGAGTCTCTTGGGAGAGTACCAGGTCCGCTCTTCTTCAGTCCTCCGAGCGGATGAAGAGATATGCTGATAAGAGACGTCTGGATCCACCTCAATTCTGTCCGGGAGACAAGGTTTGGCTCTCTTCCAAATATGTGCGGCTCAAAGTACCCTCCTACAAGTTGGGTCCTCGGTTCATCGGACCCTTCGAAATCCTCAGGCAAATTAACCCAGTGGCCTACAAATTAAAACTCCCGGCCACCCTACGCTTTCCCAACTCCTTTCACGTATCCCTCCTCAAACCCGTTGTCCTTAACACTTTTTCCGACAATCCAGGTACTCCTCCTACTCCGGTTTCTGCTGAGGACGTCTTTGAAGTGGAGAGTATCCTGGCCACCAAGAGGGTAAGAGGGAGAACCTTTTTTCTGGTGGATTGGAAGGGGTTTGGTCCTGAGGAAAGAACTTGGGAACCCAGGGAGAACATCAACACTCCGCTTCTCCTTGAGAAATTTCTCTCTGGCCTAAAAAAGAGGGGGCGTAAAGGGGGGGTACTGTTGCATCGGCGTCTCTGCCTCCTGCTAGGCAGAGACGCCGTACCTCTCACCTTCCTGTTCAGCGTGCGGCGGCGTCCTCCAGCGCTCCTTCCCTCGCTGCTGCCGGCGCGCGCTCCTTCCCGGGCACTGTGCTGAGGGCGTGCGCGCGCGCGCTCCCCCTCTCTTAAAGGGGCCGCGCGCGTCGTCCTAAGGAGTCCCCGGCCAATTGCCAGAGGACTTCCCATATATAAGGCACCTCCTCCAAAATGGAGGTGCCTGAGCAAAGTTGTTTGCACTGTGTCTGATCTGTGCTTCAGCCCTCAGGTCCCGCTGCTAGCCTGACTCCTCGTCCTGCCTGCCAGCCTGTTATCCGCCCCTTACCTTCCGAGCCTGCCAGCCTGCTCACCTGGAGCGCTCACCTGTTACCTGCCTGTTACCTGCCTTGGCTATCTGTCCGCTCACCTGGGAGCATCCGGCTGCCCTGTCTGTCAGACCGCTCACCTGGGAGCGTCCACCAGTTACCTGCCTGTTACCTCCCTCGTCTGTCTGCCTGCTCACCTGGGAGCACCCGCCTGTTACCTTCTGTGTCCGTCAGCCCGCTCACCTGGGAGCGCCCACCAGTTACCTGTTACCTGCCTTGGCTATCTGTCCGCTCACCTGGGAGCATCTGGCTGCCCTGTCTGTCAGACCGCTCACCTGGGAGCGTCCACCAGTTACCTGCCTGTTACCTGCCTCGCCTGTCTGCCTGCTCACCTGGGACCACCCACCTGTTACCTTCTATGTCCGTCAGCCCGCTCACCTGGGAGCGCCCACCAGTTACCTGCCAGTTACCCGCCTCGTCTGTCTGCCCGCTCCCCTGGGAGCACCTGCCTGTTTCCCGCCAGCCTGCCTGGAGACCCTGCCGTCACTTGCTGTGACCACCTTCCTGGTAAACCTAAAGACTGCTACTTGCCCTGCTTTCTCGAACTGTGACCACCTGTCAGCTACCAGAGACTTCCACCTGCTTGCCGTGTCCATCCGCCATACCGGTCAGTCCCAGCCATCTGACCTGTGGGAGCCACCTGCTCTCTTACAAGGGCGTCTCCAGAGTAGCACATGGTCGCTCAGCACGGATCCTCCCTGGTCACGGTGTCGTTAGCTGCCGTACGACCAGGGTCGGTTCGGGTGGATACTTAGTCACGCCCCTCTGGGTCCCACCACCCGGACCTGTAGCAACACCTCTGTGAGTGAGTCAGCCTCTGGGGTGATCCTTACTGAGCACCGCTGCAGGTGACATGCACCCATGGGGATGACACCCCTGTGAGTGAGTCAGCCTCTGGGGTGATCCTTACTGAGCACCGCTGCAGGTGACATGCACCCATGGGGATGACACCCCTGTGAGTGAGTCAGCCTCTGGGGTGATCCTTACTGAGCACCGCTGCAGGTGACATGCACCCATGGGGATGACACCCCTGTGAGTGAGTCAGCCTCTGAGGTGATCCTTACTGAGCACCGCTGCAGGTGACATGCACCCATGGGGATGACACCCCTGTGAGTGAGTCAGCCTCTGGGGTGATCCTTACTGAGCACCGCTGCAGGTGACATGCACCCATGGGGATGACACCCCTGTGAGTGAGTCAGCCTCTGGGGTGATCCTTACTGAGCACCGCAGCAGGTGACATGCACCCATGGGGATGACACCCCTGTGAGTGAGTCAGCCTCTGAGGTGATCCTTACTGAGCACCGCTGCAGGTGACATGCACCCATGGGGATGACACCCCTGTGAGTGAGTCAGCCTCTGGGGTGATCCATACTGAGCACCGCTGCAGGTGACATGCACCCATGGGGATGACACCCCTGTGGGTGAGTCAGCCTCTGGGGTGATCCTTACTGATCACCGGCGCTGCTGGTGACATGCACCCATGGGGATGACACATCTGTGGGTGAGTCAGCCTCTCGAGTGATCCTTACTGAGCACCGCTGCAGGTGACATGCACCCATGGGGATGACACCCCTGTGAGTGAGTCAGCCTCTGGGGTGATCCTTACTGAGCACCGCTGCAGGTGACATGCACCAATGGGGATGACACCCCTGTGGGTGAGACAGCCTCTGGGGTGATCCTTACTGAGCACCGCTGCACGTGACATGCACCCATGGGGATGACACCCCTGTGAGTGAGTCAGCCTCTGGGGTGATCCTTACTGAGCACCGCTGCTGGTGACATGCACCCATGGGGATGACACCCCTGTGAGTGAGTCAGCCTCTGGGGTGATCCTTACTGAGCACCGCTGCAGGTGACATGCACCCATGGGGATGACACCCCTGTGAGTGAGTCAGCCTCTGGGGTGATCCATACTGAGCACCGCTGCAGGTGACATGCACCCATGGGGATGACACCTCTGTGGGTGAGTCACCCTCTCGAGTGATCCTTACTGAGCACCGCTGCAGGTGACATGCACCCATGGGGATGACACCCCTGTGTGTGAGTCAGCTTCTGGGGTGATCCTTACTGAGCACCGCTGCAGGTGACATGCACCAATGGGGATGACACCCCTGTGGGTGAGTCAGCCTCTGAGGTGAACCTTACTGAGCACCGCTGCAGGTGACATGCACCCATGGGGATGACACCCCTGTGAGTGAGTCAGCCTCTGGGGTGATCCTTACTGAGCACTGCTGCAGGTGACATGCACCCATGGGGATGACACCCCTGTGAGTGAGTCAGCCTCTGGGGTGAACCTTACTGAGCACCGCTGCAGGTGACATGCACCCATGGGGATAACACCCCTGTGAGTGAGTCAGCCTCTGGGGTGATCCTTACTGAGCACTGCTGCAGGTGACATGCACCCATGGGAATGAGACCACTGTGAGTGAGTCAGCCTCTGGGGTGATCCTAACTGAGCACTGCTGCAGGTGACATGCACCCATGGGGATGACACCCCTGTGAGTGAGTCAGCCTCTGGGGTTATCCTTACTGAGCACTGCTGCAGGTGACATGCACCCATGGGGATGACACCCCTGTTAGTGAGTCAGCCTCTGGGGTTATCCTTACTGAGCACAGCTGCTGGTGACATGCACCCATGGGGATGACACCCCTGTGGGTGAGTCAGCCTCTGGGGTGATCCTTACTGAGCACTGCTGCAGGTGACATGCACCCATGGGGATGACACCCCTGTGAGTGAGTCAGCCTCTGGGGTGAACCTTACTGAGCACCGCTGCAGGTGACATGCACCCATGGGGATGACACCCCTGTGGGTGAGTCAGCCTCTGTGGTGATCCTTACTGAGCACCGCCGCTGCAGGTGACATGCACCCATGGGGATGACACCCCTGTGAGTGAGACAGCCTATGGGGTGATCCTTACTGAGCACCGCTGCAGGTGACATGCACCCATGGGGATGACATCTCTGTGGGTGAGTCAGCCTCTGGGGTGATCCTTACTGAGCACCGCTGCAGGTGACATGCACCCATGAGGATGACACCCCTGTGAGTGAGGCAGCCTCTGGGGTGATCCTTACTGAGCACCGCTGCAGGTGACATGCACCAATGGGGATGACACCCCTGTGGGTGAGTCAGCCTCTGGGGTGATCCTTACTAAGCACCGCTGCTGGTGACATGCACCCATGGGGATGACACCTCTGTGAGTGAGTCAGCCTCTGGGGTGATCCTTACTGAGCACCGCTGCAGGTGACATGCACCCATGGGGATGACACCCCTGTGGGTGAGTCAGCCTCTGGGGTGATCCTTACAGAGCACCGCTGCAGGTGACATGCACCCATGGGGATGACACCTCTGTGGGTGAGTCAGCCTCTGGGGTGATCCTTACTGAGCACAGCTGCAGGTGACATGCACCCATGGGGATGACACCCCTGTGAGTGAGTCAGCATCTGGGGTGATCCTTACTGAGCACCGCTGCAGGTGACATGCACCCATGAGGATGACACCCCTGTGAGTGAGACAGCCTCTGGTGTGATCCTTACTGAGAACTGCTGCAGGTGACATGCACCCATGGAGATGACACTCCTGTGAGTGAGTCAGCCTTTGGGGTGATCCTTACTGAGCACCGCTGCAGGAGACATGCACCCATGGGTATGACACCTCTGTGAGTGAGTCAGGCTCTGGGGTGATCCTTACTGAGCACCGCTGCAGGTGACATGCACCCATGGGGGTGACACCCCTGTAAGTGAGTCAGCCTCTGGGGTGATCCTTACTGAGCACAGCTGCAGGTGACATGCACCCATGGGGATGACACCCTTGTGAGTGAGACAACCTCTGGGGTGATCCTTACTGAGCACCGCTACAGGTGACATACACCCATGGGGATGACACCCCTGTGAGTGAGTCAGCATCTGTGGTGACCCTTACTGAGCACCGCTGCAGGTGACATGCACCCATGGGGATGACACCTCTGTGAGATGAGTCAGCTTCTGGGGTGATCCTTACTGAGCAGCGCTGCAGGTGACATGCACCCATGGGGATGACACCCCTGTGAGTGAGTCAGCCTCTGGGGTTCTCCTTACTGAGCACCGCTGCAGGTGACATGCACCCATGGAGATGACACCCCTGTGAGTGAGTCAGCCTCTGGGGTGCTCCTTACTGAGCACCGCTGCAGGTGACATGCACCCATGGGGATGACACCCCTGCGAGTGAGTCAGCCTCTGGGGTTATCCTTACTGAGCACAGCTGCTGGTGACATGCACCCATGGGGATGACACCCCTGTGGGTGAGTCAGCCTCTGGGGTGATCCTTACTGAGCACTGCTGCAGGTGACATGCACCCATGGGGATGACACCCCTGTGAGTGAGTCAGCCTCTGGGGTGAACCTTACTGAGCACCGCTGCAGGTGACATGCACCCATGGGGATGACACCCCTGTAGGTGAGTCAGCCTCTGTGGTGATCCTTACTGAGCACCGCCGCTGCAGGTGACATGCACCCATGGGGATGACACCCCTGTGAGTGAGTCAGCATCTGTGGTGACCCTTACTGAGCACCGCTGCAGGTGACATGCACCCATGGGGATGACACCTCTGTGAGATGAGTCAGCTTCTGGGGTGATCCTTACTGAGCAGCGCTGCAGGTGACATGCACCCATGGGGATGACACCCCTGTGAGTGAGTCAGCCTCTGGGGTTCTCCTTACTGAGCACCGCTGCAGGTGACATGCACCCATGGGGATGACACCCCTGTGAGTGAGTCAGCCTCTGGGGTGATCCTTATTGAGCACTGCTGCAGGTGACATGCACCCATGGGGATGACACCCCTGTGAGTGAGTCAGCCTCTGGGGTGAACCTTACTGAGCACCGCTGCAGGTGACATGCACCCATGAGGATGACACCCCTGTGGGTGAGTCAGCCTCTGTGGTGATCCTTATTGAGCACCGCCGCTGCAGGTGACATGCACCCATGGGGATGACACCCCTGTGAGTGAGACAGCCTATGGGGTGATCCTTACTGAGCACCGCTGCAGGTGACATGCACCCATGGGGATGACATCTCTGTGGGTGAGTCAGCCTCTGGGGTGATCCTTACTGAGCACCGCTGCAGGTGACATGCACCCATGAGGATGACACCCCTGTGAGTGAGGCAGCCTCTGGGGTGATCCTTACTGAGCACCGCTGCAGGTGACATGCACCAATGGGGATGACACCCCTGTGGGTGAGTCAGCCTCTGGGGTGATCCTTACTAAGCACCGCTGCTGGTGACATGCACCCATGGGGATGACACCTCTGTGAGTGAGTCAGCCTCTGGGGTGATCCTTACTGAGCACCGCTGCAGGTGACATGCACCCATGGGGATGACACCCCTGTGGGTGAGTCAGCCTCTGGGGTGATCCTTACTGAGCACCGCTGCAGGTGACATGCACCCATGGGGATGACACCTCTGTGGGTGAGTCAGCCTCTGGGGTGATCCTTACTGAGCACAGCTGCAGGTGACATGCACCCATGGGGATGACACCCCTGTGAGTGAGTCAGCCTCTGGGGTGATCCTTACTGAGCACAGCTGCAGGTGACATGCACCCATGGGGATGACACCTCTGTGCGTGAGACAGCCTCTGGTGTGATCCTTACTGAGCACCGCTACAGGTGACATACACCCATGGGGATGACACCCCTGTGAGTGAGTCAGCATCTGTGGTGACCCTTACTGAGCACCGCTGCAGGTGACATGCACCCATGGGGATGACACCTCTGTGAGATGAGTCAGCCTCTGGGGTGATCCTTACTGAGCAGCGCTGCAGGTGACATGCACCCATGGGGATGACACCTCTGTGAGTGAGTCAGCCTCTGGGGTGATCCTTATTGAGTACCGCTGCAGGTGACATGCGCCCATGGGGATGACACCTCTGTGGGTGAGTCAGCCTCTGGGGTGATCCTTACTGAGCACCGCTGCAGGTGACATGCACCCATGGGGATGACACCCCTGTGAGTGAGTCAGCCTCCGGGGTGATCCTTACTGAACACCGCTGCAGGTGACATGCACCCATGGGGATGGCACCCCTGTGAGTGAGTCAGCCTCTTGGGTGATCCTTACTGAGCACCGCTGCAGGTGACATGCAGCCATGGGGATGACACCTCTGTGAGTGAGTCAGCCTCTGGGGAGATCCTTACTGAGCACCGCTGCAGGTGACATGCACCCATGGGGATGACACCTCTGTGGGTGAGTCACCCTCTGGAGTGATCCTTACTGAGCACCGCTGCAGGTGACATGCACCCATGGGGATGACACCCCTGTCAGTGAGTCAGCCTCTGGGGTGATCCTTACTGAACACCGCTACATGTGACATGCACCCATGGGGATGGCACCCCTGTGAGTGAGTCAGCCTCTGGGGTGATCCTTACTGAGCACCGCTGCAGGTGACATGAAGCCATGGGGATGACACCCCTGTGAGTGAGTTAGCCTCTGGGGTGATCCTTACTGAGCACCGCTGCAGGTGACATGCACTCTTGGGGATGACACCTCTGTGAGTGAGTCAGCCTCTGGGGTGATCCTTACTGAGCACCGCTGCAGGTGACATGCACCCATGGGGATGACACCTCTGTGAGTGAGACAGCCTCTGGGATGATCCTTACTGAGCACCGCTGCAGGTGACATGCACCCATGAGGATAACACCCATGTGAGTGAGTCAGCCTCTGGGGTGATCCTTACTGAGCACCGCTACAGGTGACATGCACCCATGGAGATGACACCCCTGTGAGTGAGTCAGCCTCTGGGGTGATCCTTCCTGAGCACCGCTGCAGGTGACATGCACACATGGGGATGACACCTCTGTGGGTGAGTCAGCCTCTGGGGTGATCCTTACTGAGCACCGCTGCAGGTGACAATCACCCATGAGGATGTCACCCCTGTGGGTGAGTCAGCCTCTGGGGAGCTCCTTACTGAGCATCGCTGCAGGTATCATGCACCCATGGGGATGACACCTCTGTGAGTGAGTCAGCCTCTGGGGTGCTCCTTACTGAGCACCACTGCAGGTGACATGCACTCATGGGGATGACTCCTCTGTGGGTGAGTCAGCCTCTGGGGTGATCCTTACTGAGCACCGCTGCAGGTGACATGCACCCATGGGGCTGACACCTATTTGGGTGAGTCAGCCTCTGGGGTGATCCTTACTGAGCACCGCCGCTGCAGGTGACATGCACCCATGGGGATGATACCCCTGTGGGTGAGTCAGCCTCTGGGGTGATCCTTACTGAGCACCGCTGCAGGTGACATGCACCCATGTTGATGACACCCCTGTGAGTGAGTCAGCCTCTGGGGTGATCCTTACTGAGCACCAATGCAGGTGACATGCACCCATGGTGATGACACCCCTGTGAGTGAGTCAGCCTCTGAGGTGATCCTTCCTGAGCACCTATGCAAGTAACATGCACCTATGGGGATAACACCCCTCTGAGTGAATCAGTCTCTGGGGTGATCCTTACTGAGCACCGATGCAGGTGACAAGCACCCATGGGGATGACACCCCTGTGAGTGAGTCAGCCTCTTGGGTGATCCTTACTGAGCACCGCTGCAGGTGACATGCACCCATGGGGATGACACCCCTGTGAGTGAGACAGACTCTGGGGTGATCCTTACTGAGCACCGATGCAGGTGACATGCACCCATGGGTATGACACCTCTGTGGGTGAGTCAGCCTCTGGAGTGATCCTTACTGAGCACCGCTGCAGGTGACATGCACCCATGGGGATGACACCCCTGTGAGTGAGTCAGCCTCTAGAGTGATCCTTACTGAGCACCGCTGCAGGTGACATGCACCCGTGGGGATGACACCCCTGTGAGTGAGTCAGCCTCTGTGGTGATCCTTACTAAGCACCGCTGTAGGTGACATGCACCCATGGAGATGGCACCCCTGTGAGTGAGTCAGCCTCTGGGGTGATCCTTACAGAGCACCGCTGCAGGCGACATGCACCCATGGGGATGACACCCCTGTGAGAGAGACAGCCTCTGGGGCGATCCTTACTGAGCACTTCTGCAGGTGACATGCACCCATGGGGATGACACCCCTGTGTGTGAGTCAGCCTCTGGGGCGATCCTTACTGAGCACCGCTGCAGGTGACATGCACCCATGGGGATGACACCCCTGTGTGTGAGTCAGCTTCTGGGGCGATCCTTACTGAGCACCGCTGCAGGTGACATGCACCGACAGGGATGACACCCCTGTGAGTGAGTCAGCCTCTGGGGCGATCCTTACTGAGCACTGCTGCTGGTGACATGCACACATGGGGATGACACCCCTGTGAGTGAGTCAGCCTCTGAGGTGATCCTTACTGAGCAGCGCTGCAGGTGACATGCACCCATGGGGATGACACATCTGTGAGTGAGTCAGCCTCTGGGGTGATCCTTACTGAGCACCGCTGCAGGTGACATGCACCTGTGGCACCCCAGGGGTCTGGTTTCCACAGTAATAGCAATATTACGTCTGAGAGCGGGTGGGAGGTCTCCTGGTCAGGAATCCTATGCATGCCACACCTCCTGCCCAGTCCTGGGAGGGGAAGAACTTCCCCTATATAAGACTGGGGCTGAGGCAGGGTTAGTGAGAAAAAAGAGGAGAAGAGGAGTCCCAGACAGATACATAGTCTGGTCTGGAGAGGAGCAGCTATAGGAAAGAAAGATCAGGAGCTCAGTGGGAACAGTGCTAAAAGGAGTCAGGGGCTGGAAGCTGTAGAGCTCGCCCTGATTGAAGAGTTCTCACTGAACCCAGAGTCCGAGGCTGTGGGGACTAATCCTTACCCAGCAGCAGAAACCGACCGGCAGGGGATTTCAGGTCCTCTGGCCAAGAAACCCGAAGGCACGGTCACACGCAAGGGACCAGCACCGCCGTCGTGAAGCGGAAGCTACCAGAAGGCCCCGAGTCACCGGCCATACGGGTGAGCACCACACGGTACACTCAGGGACGTGGGCTACTTTTACCCGCCTCTAGCAAGGTAGCCAGAAGAGTACAATTAGTTGGGGAGGCCTACAACTCCGCCTGGCGAGGGGAGATCCCATTTGCTCACGGACTGACCAGGCCCCGATCGCTAGCCAGTACTCCGGGGGGGTCTACCTTTGTCATCAGTAAAGACCCTGAACTACACCGCACCGTCTCTGAGTGGTTCCTGCTACCTGCATGCTATACTGCTACCCCCTCCAAACACGTCGGCTGCCCTGAGGCCATACCCCTCCCATTGGGGGTTATACCATCTACGCTGCACAATCGTACCACCGGCCTCAGCGGTCTGCCCTGCAGCGGCGGCCTCATAGCCGCATTCAACAGGTGGCGTAGTCGAACACCGTACCATCTTCTGCTAAACTCTGCCACTCAGCTTGACTCCCTGGGCACGGACCGGGTCACCGCCACGAGACTACTACCCCTATCAGATCCGGCTCCGGGTAGGCTCCCGCGTGCGCAACGCTGCGCGACTCAGGCCCAGGGGCGCGTCAACTTTGGCGTAGTCGGCAGTATTTCGTGCCCGCAACCACCGGGTACTGCGTGCCTGAAAGAAGACTGTTAAACTTACCTGTGGTGAAGATTCCCGCCATCCGGCGCCATCTTCTGCCTTCTTCCCGCCATCCGTGAAGTTTTCCCGCCGTCGGGCGCCATCTTGAAGACGCCGCGCTGGAAGAAGAGGGGCGTGGACTCTGAAAGCGCGCGAGAACTGAAGCCCCGCCTCACGTCCGGACGTTGCGTAAGGTCCTGGAAGGAGCCCAGCAGACGCCGACGTCACAGGAGCGCGACGCAAGGTCCTCAACCCTGACGATCCACTGCGGAACCACGGCCTACGGAAGAGGATCATCGCAAGGTAGGCCACGGTCCACTAGGGGGGAGGAGGATGTCGGATAAGGAGTAGAGCTACACTGCCACAGCCACCGCCAGCGCCGCCGCTGCTGCGGTCATGCCTTTCACCATGCCCTATATCCCGGGGGCAGCCTGGCTACCCCAGTACTCAGGGGAGTCACATACCCTGAATGACTTTAGAGAAAAGCTGGATAGCCTCTTCCAGGTGTACCTCCTCACAGAAGAGCAAAAAGTGAGCATCCTGGTGGCCCAACTAACCGGGGCAGCCCAAAGGGAGGTAAAGTCCTGGCCACCTGGGAGGAGGACTGTCGCAGGGATATTAACCCGGCTGAAGGACACCTTTGATACCCGCACCTCAGCCGAGATTAAGCTTAAATTCTATGGGTGCAAACAGCGAGCACATGAGAATATAAGGGACTATGCACTAAACCTACAAGAGGCCCTGAGAGCCATTAAGCAGACCGACCCTGACGGCGTGGGAAACGAGGACAGGCTGTTGACTGAACAATTTATAGAGGGACTATATTGCAATGCCCACCGAACCCAGTTGCGGGCAATGGCCTTACAGGATCCTCATCTGGACTTTGCACAGTTCAAGGACAGAGCCATCCGGGTGCTCCGAGAACCGGCACCGGGTGGCGTTGTGGCCCACAGGCGCCCTACTACCGCTTACCACCAGGAGGCGGCGCCCTTGTCGGCAGGGCCTGTGGGAGCTGACGCGCAGGCTTTGAACACTGACCCGGCTCCAGACCTGCACCATCAGGTCCAAGAGCTAGCTAAAAGCGTTGCTGCGCTAACCCGAACTGTGCAGTCTTTACAGGTTTCTGATCCAGGGAAGATCCAGCTGGCATCCGGACCGGAGGACATCCCGTGGCGTCGACCAAGGAGGACCCCACCGGCCAGAGGAAGACCCAGCGACCGATACAACGAGGACGGACAACCCATCTGCCGCCGCTGCAATCAACCCGGACATATGGCAAGGTACTGTCCTTTAAACTGGCACAACCTGGGGTAGAGGGCCAACCCCTAGGAATAAGATCACCAGGCCCATCGAACTGGCGTGACAAATACGTGGGAGGACGTCCAGTCTTGCCTGTGGTACTGGATGTGCCCTACTTGACACCGGGTCACAGGTCACCACCATCCCGTACGTGCTCTTTAAGCAGTACTGGAATGACTCGGATATCACCCGCTACCCTGACGACGACTTGAGTATCATTGCCAGCAATGGTCAGCCCGTGCCACAGATCGGATTTAAAGAGATGACCATTAAAATCGGTAGAGTCGAACTGGCAGCACAGGGACTGATCATTGTAGACATTGACAAGCGCGAGAGTCACCCAAAGATAACTCTAGGAACTAATGTGATTGAAAATTGTCTTGCAGAGGTGATTTTCATTTTACAGCAGGTTGCCAAGAACGCCAGCTCTGGCCAGCAGCGAGTGCTCCAAAAAGAGATCCGGGCACTGATGCGGCGGCAACAGGTGGAACTCTCCGGTGGTGACATAGGAAGCGTGAGAATGTGTGACCCTTTCCCTATTGCCATGCCCCCGAAAAGTGAAATGATGATTTGGTGCCGGGCAGCTATTGGTCTGAGAGGTAGAGATTACCAGGCAATGGTAGAACCAGTCTACTCAGACAGTAGGCCCACCATTTTGACAGCACGGGGGGTGGTTGATGTACGCCATGGGAGGGTGCCCGTTCGCATAATAAATATCGGGAAGAGGGAAGTATACCTGCCCCGGTATGCCACGCTAGCCAAATTGTATACCATCGACCAAAATTCTGTACAGGCAGTGGAACCCTTGCCTCCATCTCACCCAGAGGAAGGTAACGGCTCTAAGAAACCAATGGAGGACTGGTGTCAGCAACTACATTTGGGAACTGACTCCACTCCCTCACACCAGAAACAGGGAGTCTATCGGGTGGTTCAAGTGTACGAGAGAGTGTTTAGTAAACACCCGTTAGACTTCGGGCGAGTAAAGGGGGTAGAACACCACATCGCCACGGGAGACCATCCTCCCATAAAGGAGAGATACCGACCCGTACCCCCTGCACACTACCAACACGCCAAGGGGATGCTTAGAGACATGAAGGAGGCTGGAGTAATCAGGGATAGCTGTAGCCCCTGAGCAGCTCCACTAGTCTTGGTTAAAAAGAAGGACAACACCATGAGAATGTGTGTAGAATACCGGAAAATCAACCGTATCACACACAAAGATGCGTACCCCTTACCAAGGATAGAGGAGTCTTTGGCTGCTTTAAAATCTGCTAACTTCTTCTCCACTTTGGATCTCACTAGCGGGTACTGGCAGGTTCCTGTAGCAGAGGCGGACCGGGAGAAGACCGCATTCACCACCCCGATGGGACTTAGCGAGTTTACCTGCATGCCGTTCGGACTCTGCAACGCACCAGGAACCTTCCAACGATTGATGGAATGCTGTCTGGGACACCGAAACTTCGAGACGGTCCTGTTATACCTGGACGATGTCATCGTCTACTCCAAGACCTACGAGGACCACCTGAAACACCTGGCAGAAGTGTTCGAAGCCCTGGCAAACTACGGCCTAAAGGTGAAACCCTCCAAGTGTCACCTCCTGAAACCAAAGGTGCAGTACCTGGGACACGTGGTGAGTGCTGACGGAGTGGCTCCCGACCCTGATAAGATCACCGCAATTAAGGAATGGCCAAGCCCCTCCAGCGTAAAGGAAGTGCGGCAGTTCCTCGGGTTGGTAGGCTACTACCGAAGATTCATTCCCGGTTTCACCAAAAAGGCAGCTCCTATGCAGGACCTCCTGATAGGCCAGTCCAGGAAGGCCAAGAACCAGAAGCCACCCTTCAGATGGGAGAAGCTGGAAGAAGAGTCCTTCCGCCAGCTGAAGATGGCCCTCACGGGGGATGAAATCCTGGCGTACCCTGATTACAGCCAGCCCTTTATCCTCTACACCGACGCAAGTAACGTCGGGCTAGGAGCCGTACTGTCCCAGATCCAGCAGGGGAAAGAACGAGTAATTGCTTACGCCAGCCGAAAACTGCGACCCACCGAAAGAAACCCTGAGAATTACAGCTCATTCAAGCTAGAGTTCCTGGCAGTGGTGTGGGCAGTCACCGAACGCTTTAGGCACTACCTCACCTCTTCCCGGTTCACCGTGTACACGGATAACAACCCATTGACACACCTGGATACGGCAAGACTCGGTGCCCTGGAGCAGAGATGGATGGCCCGCCTGTCCAACTATGAGTTCACGATCAAATACCGGGCAGGACGCTCCAATACCAACGCGGATGCCTTGTCCAGAATGCCAAACCTACCGGACGTAGGGGAAGATCCAGAGGAACTGGAAGAAGTTGAACTCCCCGCGTTCCACCGTCATGGGACTATCCAGTATTCCCACCGTGTAAGGGGTAAGCAATCTGCTACGTTCAACCCCTTACCTCATTACAACTGGGCGGAAACGCAAGACAGTGACCCCGCCGTCCGACTGGTGAAGGAGATGCTGACTCAGCCAGATGCCCGCCTTGACCCAGACGCTCCGGAGGAGGCCAAGCAACTGTGGGTTGAGAAGAGTCGACTGTTCCTTTACAAGGGGAAGTTGTGCCGCAGAATGGTTAACTCCCGGACGCATGAACTGATCTGGCAAGTAGTGGTGCCAAGAAGAGACGCGGCTATGGTACTGGAGGCATACCACAACGTAGCTGGGCACTTCGGATTGAAGAAGCTAGAGTTCCTGCTGCGCGGGCGGTTCCATTGGGTAGGCATGAGAGGAACCATCGAGAGGTGGTGCAGAGACTGTGGCCCATGCAACCTAAGAAGGAAGGACCGTGCTAGCCAGAAGACTCCCCTGCAGTCCATCGTCACCAAGCAGCCGTTGGAACTGGTAGCCTTGGATCATGTAAAACTGACCCCCAGCAGAAGTGGCTACGTCTATGCGTTAACAATCGTGGATCACTACTCCCGGTTCTTGGTTGTCGTCCCCGTCAAGGACTTAACGGCTCAAACAGCAGCTAGAGCCTTCCAGCAGCACTTCTGTCGTCCACACGGATACCCAGAGCAGGTGCTGACGGACCAGGGACCTGCCTTTGAAGCGGAGGTCTTCCAGGAGTTCTGCACTCTGTATGGCTGCCGGAAGATAAGAACAACACCCTATCATCCACAAACCAATGGACTCTGCGAGAAAATGAACCAGGTGGTGATAGACCTTTTGAAAACATTGCCCCTGGAAGAACGCAGTCTGTGGCCTGAGAAACTGCCTGATCTGGTGGACCTATACAACCACATCCCTGTAGGTTCTACCAACTGTACCCCGGCTTACCTAATGAGGGCAAGACCTGGTAAGCTACCTGTTGACCTGGATATGGGAGTCCTGACACCCGAGGACACTTCACCAGAAGCAGACTGGGACACAGAGAGGCAGCAGCAGTACCGGAAAGTACAGGAGAGCGTGGAGCGAAGTCTCTGTCAAGCTAGAGAAAGACAGGAGAAGACTTACAACCAGTATGCTCCCGCTGTTCCCCTGGTACCTGGAGAGCAGGTCTTGAAGAGGAAGAGACGGCTCCACAAGTTGGACGACCAGTGGGAGAAGGACCCGTACACTATACTGCCCTCAAGCCATGAGAACCCGAAAGTCTGCACAATCAGTAAGGATGGAGGAGAAACCACAGCCATTGTATCCCGAGATCACCTGAAGAAGTGTCCCGAACAGCTACGGAACCCTGAAGAAGAACAAGATGACCCTCGACCCGCAGAGGAAAGGGAAGATATGGTCAGTACTGTGCTCGGAGACTTCCCTCGGTCTTGGACTCAGGTCAATGGCGCTGTTGTGGTACCCGTCCTCACCTTCCTCCAACCAGCATCTCAAGTACCTACGGAGAAACAGGTAGAGCTGGAAGAGCAGCCGGTCCAGGAGGCAGAAGACCCCACACAAGCAGACCAGGAGGATCAACCCTCTGCTTATAGTGAGCCTGCCGTGCCCCTAGTGAGCCAAAGAGCCCGTAGACAGCTGCCCAGTTTACCTTTGACAGCCCCTACACCCTGTAGCTCAGGACCAGTCAGTCAGCTCTGTAGGTCTACTAGGGTCACTAGAGGCCAGTTGCCCGTACGTTGGAGGATTTAAAGTGCTCAAACTGTTTTATTTGTATTTACCTGTTTATTGTTGCTTGTGAATAATTGTGTATTTCTAGTTATTTTATAGGAGTCGTTTATGGATTATCCGGAATCCTTTGTACATATGTTTGGAGCGTAACCCAGGAACGGACTAAAGACTGTTAAAGACTTGGGGCAGGACAGACCCCTACCTGGTTACGACTCCCTGTTCTTTGGTGGAATGGACGCCCTTGTTTTCTTCAAAAACTGCACCCGGTTGCGGACACGCCGTAACCATCCTAATGTGTTTTTCTTTATTGTACTGTTTCTGTTTATAACTTGTTATGTTTACAAAAGTATGTTTAGTCCCGGAGTACTAAATTTCACTAGGGGGAATGTGGCACCCCAGGGGTCTGGTTTTCACAGTAATAGCAATATTACGTCTGAGAGCGGGTGGGAGGTCTCCTGGTCAGGAATCCTATGCATGCCACACCTCCTGCCCAGTCCTGGGAGGGGAAGAACTTCCCCTATATAAGACTGGGGCTGAGGCAGGGTTAGTGAGAAAAAAGAGGAGTAGAGGAGTCCCAGACAGAGACATAGTCTGGTCTGGAGAGGAGCAGCTATAGGAAAGAAAGATCAGGAGCTCAGTGGGAGCAGTGCTAAAAGGAGTCAGGGGCTGGAAGCTGTAGAGCTCGCCCTGATTGAAGAGTTCTCACCGGACCCGGAGTCCGAGGCTGTGGGGACTAATCCTTACCCAGCAGCAGAAACCGACCGGCAGGGGATTTCAGGTCCTCTGGCCAAGAAACCCGAAGGCACGGTCACACGCAAGGGACCAGCACCGCCGTCGTGAAGCGGAAGCTACCAGAAGGCCCTGAGTCACCGGCCATACGGGTGAGCACCACACGGTACACTCAGGGACGTGGGCTACTTTTACCCGCCTCTAGCAAGGTAGCCAGAAGAGTACAATTAGTTGGGGAGGCCTACAACTCCGCCTGGCCAGGGGAGATCCCATCTGCTCACGGACTGACCAGGCCCCGATCGCTAGCCAGTACTCCGGGAGGGTCTACCTTTGTCATCAGTAAAGACCCTGAACTACACCGCACCGTCTCTGAGTGGTTCCTGCTACCTGCATGCTATACTGCTACCCCCTCCAAACACGTCGGCTGCCCTGAGGCCATACCCCTCCCGTTGGGGGTTATACCATCTACGCTGCACAATCGTACCACCGGCCTCAGCGGTCTGCCCTGCAGCGGCGGCCTCATAGCCGCATTCAACGGGTGGCGTAGTCGAACACCGTACCATCTTCTGCTAAACTCTGCCACTCAGCTTGACTCCCTGGGCACGGACCGGGTCACCGCCACGAGACTACTACCCCTATCAGATCCGGCTCCGGGTAGGCTCCCGCGTGCGCAACGCTGCGCGACTCAGGCCCAGGGGCGCGTCACACCCATGGGGATGACACCCCTGTGAGTGAGTCAGCCTCTGGGGTTCTCCTTACTGAGCACCGCTGCAGGTGATTTGCACCCATGGTGATGACACCACTGTGAATGATTCAGCCTCTGAGGTGATTCTTACTGAGCACCGCTGCAGGTGACATGCACCCATGGGGATGACACCCCTGTGAGTGAGTCAGCCTCTGGGGTGATCCTTACTGAGCACCGCTGCAGGTGACATGCACCCATGGGGATGACACCCCTGTGAGTGAGTCAGCCTCTGGGGTGATCCTTACTGAGCACCGCTGCAGGTGACATGCACCCATGGGGATGACACCCCTGTGAGTGAGTCAGTCTCTGGGGTGATCCTTACTGAACACCACTGCAGGTGACATGCACCCATGGGGATGACACCCCTGTGAGTGAGTCAGCCTCTGGAATGATCCTTACTGAGCACCGCTGCAGGTGACATGCACCCATGGGGATGACACCCCTGTGAGTGAGTCAGTCTCTGGGGTGATCCTTACTGAGCACTGCTGCAGGTGACATGCATCCATGGGGATGACACCCCTGTCGGTGAGGCAGCCTCTGGGGTGATCCTTATTGAGCTCCGCTGCAGGTGACATGCGCCCATGGGGATGACACCCCTGTGGGTGAGTCAGCCTCTAGGGTGATCCTTACTGAGCACCGCTGCAGGTGACATGCACCCATGGGGATGACACCCCTGTGAGTGAGTCAGCCTCTGGGGTGATCCTTACTGAGCACTGCTGCAGGTGACATGCACCCATGGGGATGACACCACTGTGGGTGAGACAGCCTCTAGGGTGATCCTTACTGAGCACCGCTGCAGATGACATGCACCCATGTGGATGACACCCCTGTGGGTGAGTCAGCCTCTGGGGTGATCCTTACTGAGCACCGCTGCAGGTGACATGCACCCATGGAGATGACACCCCTGTGAGTGAGTCAGTCTCTGGGGTGATCCTTACTGAGCACTGCTGCAGGTTGCATGCACCCATGGGATGACACCCCTGTGAGTGAGTCAGCCTCTGGGGAGATCCTTACTGAGCACTGCTGCTGGTGACATGCACCCATGGGGATGACACCCCTGTGGGTGAGTCAGCCTCTGGGGTGATCCTTACTGAGCACCGCTGCAGGTGACATGCGCCCATGGGGATGACACCCCTGTGGGTGAGTCAGCCTCTAGGGTGATCCTTACTGAGCACCGCTGCAGGTGACATGCACCCATGGGGATGACACCCCTGTGAGTGAGTCAGCCTCTGGGGTAATCCTTACTGAGCACCGCTGCAGGTGACATGCACCCATGGGGATGACACCACTGTGGGTGAGACAGCCTCTGGGGTGATCCTTTCTGAGCACCGCTGTAGATGACATGCACCCAGGGGGATGACACTCCTGTGAGTGAGTCAGCCTCTGAGGTGATCCTTACTGAGCACCGCAGCAGGTGACATGCACCCGTGGGGATGGAACCCCTGTGAGTGAGTCAGCCTCTGGGGTGATCCTTACTGAGCACCGATGGAAGTGACATACACCCATGGGGACGACACCACTGTGAATGAGTCAGCCTCTGGGGTGATCCATTCTGAGCACCGCTGCAGGTGACATGCACTCATGGGGACGACACCCCTGTGAGTGAGACAGCCTCTGGGATGATCCTTACTGAGCACCGCTGCAGGTGACATGCACCCATGGAGATGACACCCCTGTGGGTGAGTCAGCCTCTGGGTTGATAATTACTGAGCACCGCTGCAGGTGACATGCACCCATGGGGATGACACCCCTGTGAGTGAGTCAGTCTCTCGGGTGATCCTTACTGAGCACCGCTGCAGGTGACATGTACCCATGGGGATGACACCCCTGTGGGTGAATCAGCCTCTGGGGTGATCCTTACTGAGAACCGCTGCAGGTGACATGCACCCATGGGGATGGAACCCCTGTGAGTGAGTCAGCCTCTGGGGTGATCCTTACTGAGCACCGCTGCAGGTGACATGCATCCATGGGGATGACACCCCTGAGAGTGAGTTAGCCTCTGGGGTGGTCCTTACTGAGCACTGCTGCAGGTGACATGCACCCGTGGGGATGACACCCCTGTGGGTAAGTCAGCCTCTGGGGTGATCCTTACTGAGCACCGCTGCAGGTGACATGCACCCATGGGGATGACACCCCTGTGGATGAATCAGCCTCTGGGGTGTTCCTTACTGAGCACCGCTGCAGGTGACATGCACCCATGGGGTGACACCTCTGTGAGTGAGTCAGCCTCTGGGGTGATCCTTACTGAGCACCGCTGCAGGTGACATGCACCCATGGGGTGACACCTCTGTGAGTGAGTCAGTCTCTGGGGTGATCCTTACTGAGCACTGTTGCAGGTGACATGCACCCATGGGAATGACACCCCTGTGAGTGAGTCAGCCTCTGGGGTGATCCTTACTGAGCTCCGCTGCAGAAGACATGCACCCATGGGGGTAACACCCCTGTGAGTGAGTCAGCCTCTGGGGTGATCCTTACTGAGCTCCGCTGCAGGAGACATGCACCCATGGGGGTGACACCCCTGTGAGTGAGTCAGCCTCTGGGGTGATCCTTACTGAGCACCACTGCAGGTGACATGCACCCATGGGGATGACACCCCTGTGAGTGAGTCAGCCTCTGGGGTGATCCCTACTGAGCAACTCTGCAGGTGACATGCACCCGTGGGGATGACACCCCTGTGAGTGAGACAGCCTCTGGGGTGATTCTTACTGAGCACCTCTGCAGGTGACATGCACCCTTGGGGATGACACCCCTGTGAGTGAGACAGCCTCTGGGGTGATCCTTACTGAGCACCGCTGCAGATTACATGCACCCATGGGGATGACACCCCTGTGGGTGAGTCAGCCTCTGGGGTGATCCTTACTGAGCACCGCTGCAGGTGACATGCACCCATGGGGATGACACCTCTGTGGGTGAGTCAGCCTCTGCGGTGCTCCTTACTGAGCATCGCTGCAGGTGACATGCACGCATGGGGATGACACTCCTGTGAGTGAGTCAGCCTCTGGGGTGATCCTTACTGAGCACCGCTGCAGGTGACATGCACCCATGGGGATGACACTCCTGTGAGTGAGTCAGCCTCTGGTGTGATCCTTACTGAGCACCGCAGCAGGTGACATGCACCCAAGGGGATGGCACCCCTGTGAGTGAGTCAGCCTCTGGGGTGATCCTTACTGAGCACCAATGGAAGTGACATACACCCATGGGGACGACACCCCTGTGAATAAGTCAGCCTCTGGGGTGATCCTTTCTAAGCACCGCTGCAGGTGACATGCACTCATGGGGATGACACCTCTGTGAGTGAGTCAGCCTCTTTGATGATCCTTACTGAGCACCGCTGCAGGTGACATGCACCCATGGGGATGACACCTCTGTGAGTGAGACAGCCTCTGGGATGATCCTTACTGAGCATCGCTGCAGGTGACATGCACCCATGGGGATGACACCCCTGTGAGTGAGACAGACTCTGGGTTGATAATTACTGAGCACCGCTGCAGGTGACATGCACCCATGGAGATGACACCCCTGTGAGTGAGTCAGCCTCTGGGGTGATCCTTACTGAGCACCACTGCAGGTGACATGCACCCATGGGGATAACACCCCTGTGAGTGAGTCAGCCTCTGGGGTGGTCCTTACTGAGCACTGCTGCAGGTGACATGCACCCGTGGGGATGACACCCCTGTGGGTAAGTCAGCCTCTGGGGTGATCATTACTGACCACCGCTGCAGGTGACATGCACCCATGGGGATGACACCCCTGTGGATGAGTCAGCCTCTGGGGTGATCCTTACTGAGCACCGCTGCAGGTGACATGCACCCATGGGGTGACACCACTGTGAGTGAGTCAGCCTCTGGGGTGATCCTTACTGAGCACCGCTGCAGGTGACATGCACCCATGGGGTGACACCTCTGTGAGTGAGTCAGTCTCTGGGGTGATCCTTACTGAGCACTGTTGCAGGTGACATGCACCCATGGGAATGACACCCCTGTGAGTGAGTCAGCCTCTGGGGTGATCCTTACTGAGCTCCGCTGCAGAAGACATGCACCCATGGGGGTGACACCCCTGTGAGTGAGTCAGCCTCTGGGGTGATCCTTACTGAGCTCCGCTGCAGGAGACATGCACCCATGGGGGTGACACCCCTGTGAGTGAGTCAGCCTCTGGGGTGATCCTTACTGAGCACCACTGCAGGTGACATGCACCCATGTGGATGACACCCCTGTGAGTGAGTCAGCCTCTGGGTTGATCCTTACTGAGCAACGCTGCAGGTGACATGCACCCGGTGGGATGACACCCCTGTGAGTGAGACAGCCTCTGGGGTGATTCTTACTGAGCACCTCTGCAGGTGACATGCACCCTTGGGGATGACACCCCTGTGAGTGAGACAGCCTCTGGGGTGATCCTTACTGAGCACCGCTGCAGATGACATGCACCCATGGGGATGACACCCCTGTGGGTGAGTCAGCCTCTGGGGTGATCCTTACTGAGAACCGCTGCAGGTGACATGCACCCATGGGGATGGCTCCCCTGTGATTGAGTCAGCCTCTGGGGTGGTCCTTATTGAGCACTGCTGCAGGTGACATGCACCCGTGGGGATGACACCCCTGTGGGTAAGTCAGCCTCTGGGGTGATCATTACTGACCACCGCTGCAGGTGACATGCACCCATGGGGATGACACCCCTGTGGATGAGTCAGCCTCTGGGGTGATCCTTACTGAGCACCGCTGCAGGTGACATGCACCCATGGGGATGACACCCCTTTGAGTGAGTCTGCCTCTGGGGTGATCCTTACTGAGCACCGCTGCAGGTGACATGCACCCATGGGGATGGCACCCCTGTGGGTGAGTCAGTCTCTGGGGTGATCCTTACTGAGCACTGTTGCAGGTGACATGCACCCATGGAAATGTCACCCCTGTGAGTGAGTCAGCCTCTGGGGTGATCCTTACTGAGCTCCGCTGCAGGAGACATGCACCCTTGGGGGTGACACCCCTGTGAGTGAGTCAGCCTCTGGGGTGATCCTTACTGAGCTCCGCTGCATGTGACATGCACCCATGGGGATGACACCCCTCTGAGTGAGTCTGCCTCTGGGGTGATCCTTACTGAGCACCGCTGCAGGTGACATGCACCCATGGAGATGACACCCCTGTGAGTGAGACAGCATCTGAGGTGATCCTAACTGACCACCGCTGCAGGTGACATGCACCCATGGGGATGACACCCCTGTGAGTGAGTCAGCCTTTGGGGTGATCCTTACTGAGCACCGCTGCAGGTGACATGAACCCATGGGGATGACACCTCTGTGAGTGAGACAGCCTCTGGGGTGATCCTTACTGAGCACCGCTGCAGGTGACATGTGACGCACCCCTGGGCCTGTGTCGCACAGCGTTGCGCATGCAGGAGCTTACCCGGAGCCGGATCTGTTGAGGGTTGTAGTCTCGTGTCGGTGACCCGGTCCGTGCCCAGGGAGTCAGACTAAGTGGCGTTGTATTAGCGGTAGATGTTGGACGACTACGCCACCCGTTGAATGCAGCGAAGGAGCTGCCGCTGCAGGACAGACCGCTGAGGCCGGTGGTAGGATTGTGCAGCGTGATAGTATCACCCCCAACGGGAGGGGTATGGCCTCAGGGCAGCCGACGTGAATGATGGGGGTAGCAGGAATCACTCAGAGACGATGCGGTGTAGTTCAGGGTCTTTACTGGTGATAAAGATAGACCCTCCCGGAGTACTGGCTAGCGATCGGGGCCTGGTCAGTCCTTGAGTAGATGGGATCTCCCCTGGCCAGGCGGAGTTGTAGGCCTCCCAAACTGACTGTACTCTTCTGGCTACCTTGCTAGAGGCGGGTATAAGTAGCCCACGTCCCTGAGTGTACCGTGTGGTGCTCACCCGTATGGCCGGTGACTCGGGGCCTTCTAGTGGCGTCCGCTCCACGACGGCGGTGCTTGTCCCACGCGTGTGACCGTGCCTTCGGGTTTCTTGGCCAGAGGACCTGAAATCCCCTGCCGGTCGGTTTCTGCTGCTGGGTAGGAGTTAGTCCCCACAGCCTCGGACTCCGGGTCCGGTGATAGCTTCCCAGTCAGGGCGAGCTCTGCAGCTGCCAGCCCCTGACTCCTTATAGCACTGCTCCCACAGAGCTCCTGATGTTCTTTTCCTATATCTGCTTCTCTTCTCTGTCTCTACTTCTTCTCTACTCACTAACCCTGCCTCAGCCCTAGGTTTATATAGGGGAAGTCCTTCCCCTCCCAGGACTGGGCAGGAGGTGTGGCATGCATAGGATCCCTGACCAAGAGACCTCCCACCTGCTCTCAGACATAACATAGCTGTTACTGTGGAAACCAGACCCCTGGGGTGCCACATTCCCTCCTAGTGAAATTTAGTACTCCGGGACTAAACATATTTTTAGAAAAACATAACAAGGTATAAACAATAATAATACAATAAGAAAAACACATAAAGATGGTTACGGCGTGTCCGCAACCGGGTACAGTTTTGAAGGAAAGCAAGGTGTCCATTTCACCAAAACAGGGAGACGTAACCAGGTAGGGGCCTGTCCTGCCCCGAGTCCTTAACAGTCTTTAGTCCATTCCTAGGTTACGCTCCAACCAATTGTACAAGGATTCCCGGTAAATCCACCAAGGATTCCTAAAAATAACTAGAAACACATAATTATTTACAAGTAACAGACAGGTGACCACAAATAAAACAATTTAAACACTTCAAATCCTCCAACGTGCGGGTAACTGGCCTCTAGTGGCCCTAGTGGACCTACGGAGCTGACTGTCTGGCCCTGAACTACAGGGTGTAGGAGCTGTCAAGGGTAAACTGGGCAGCTGTTTACGGGCTCTTTGGCTCACTAGGGGTACGGCAGGCTCACTGTGAGCAGAGGGTTGATCCTCCTGTTCTGCTTGTGTGGAGTCTGCTGCCTCCTGGACCGGCTGCTCTTCCAGCTCTACCTGTTGCTCCGTAGGCACTTGGGATGCTGGTTGGAGGAACGTGAGGACGGGTACCACAACTGCACCATTGACTTGAGTCCAGGACCGAGGGAAGTCTCCGAGCACAGTACTAACCATATCTTCCCTTTCCTCTACGGGTCGAGGGTCTTCTTGCTCTCCTTCTGGGTTCCGTAGCTGTTCGGGACACTTCTTCAGGTGATCCCGGGATACAATGGCTGTGGTTTCCCCTCCGTCTTTACTGATGGTACAAACCTTCGGGTTGTCGTGGCTTGAGGGCAGTACGGTGTACGGGTCCTTCTCCCACTGGTCGTCCAACTTGTGGAGCCGTCTCTTCCTCTTCAAGACCTGCTCTCCGGGTACCAGGGGAACAGCGGGAGCATACTGGTTGTAAGTTTTCTCTTGTCTTTCCCTAGCTCCACGCTCTCCTGTACTTTCCGGTACTGCTGCTGCCTCTCTGTGTCCCAGTCTGCTTCCGGTGAAGTGTCCTCAGGTGTCAGGACTCCCATCTCCAGGTCAACAGGTAGCTTACCAGGCCTTGCCCTCATTAGGTAAGCCGGGGTACAGTTGGTGGAACCTACAGGGATGTAGTTGTATAGGTCCACCAGGTCGGGCAGCTTCTCAGGCCACAGACTGCGTTCTTCCAGGGGCAACGTTTTCAGAAGATCCATTACCACCTGGTTCATTTTCTCACAAAGTCCATTAGTTTGCGGATGATAGGGTATCGTCCTTATCTTCCGGCAGCCATACAGATTGCAGAATTCCTGGAAGACCTCCGCTTCAAAGGCAGGTCCCTGGTCCGTCAGCACTTGGTCCGGGTACCCGTGTGGACGGCAGAAGTGCTGCTGGAAGGCTCTAGCTGCCGTTTGAGCTGTTAAGTCCTTAACGGGGACGACGACCAAGAACCGGGAGTAATGATCCACAATGGTTAACGCGTAGACGTAGCCACTTCTGCTTGGAGTCAGTTTTACATGATCTAAGGCTACCAGTTCCAACGGCTGCTTGGTGACGATGGACTGAAGGGGGGTCTTCTGGCTGGCACGGTCCTTCCTTCTTAGGTTGCACGGGCCACAGTCTCTGCACCACCTCTCGATGGTTCCCCTCATGCCTACCCAGTGGAACCGCCCGCGCAGCAGGAACTCCAGCTTCTTCCATCCGAAGTGCCCAGCCCCGTCGTGGTATGCCTCCATCACCATGGCTGCGTCTCTTCGTGGCACCACTACTTGCCAGATTAGTTCATGCGTCCGGGAGTTAACCATTCTGCGGCACAACTTCCCCTTGTAAAGGAACAGTCGACTCTTCTCAGCCCACAGTTGTTTGGCTTCCTCCGGAGCGTCTGGGTCAAGGCGAGCCTCTGGCCGAGTCAGCATCTCCTTCACCAGTCGGACGGCAGGGTCACTGTCTTGCGTTTCCTCCCAGTTGTAGTGAGGCAAGGGGTTAAACGTAGCGGCTTGCTTACTCCTTACCCGATGGGAATACTGGATAGTCCCATGACGGTGGAACGCGGGGAGTTCGACTTCTTCCAGTCCCTCTGGATCTTCTCCTACGTCCGGTAGGTTTGGCATCCTGGACAGGGCGTCCGCGTTGGTATTGGAGCGTCCTGCCCGGTATTTGATTGTGAACTCGTAGTTGGACAGACGGGCCATCCATCTCTGCTCTAGGGCACCGAGTCTTGCCGTGTCCAGGTGTGTCAACGGGTTGTTATCCGTGTACACGGTGAACCGGGAAGAAGCGAGGTAGTGCTTAAAGCGTTCGGTGACTGCCCACACCACTGCCAGGAACTCTAGCTTAAATGAGCTGTAATTCTCAGGGTTTCTTTCGGTGGGTCGCAGTTTTCGACTGGCGTAAGCGATTACTCGTTCTTTCCCCTGCTGGATCTGGGACAGTACGGCTCCTAGCCCGATGTTACTTGCGTCGGTGTAGAGGATAAAGGGCTGGCTGTAATCAGGGTACGCCAGGATTTCATCCCCCGTGAGGGCCATCTTCAGCTGGCGGAAGGACTCTTCTTCTAACTTCTCCCATTTGAAGGGCGGCTTCTGGTTCTTGGCCTTCCGGGACTGGCCTATCAGGAGGTCTTGCATAGGAGCTGCCTTTTTGGTGAAACCGGGGATGAATCTGCGGTAATAGCCTACCAACCCGAGGAACTGCCGCACTTCCTTTACACTGGAGGGACTTGGCCATTCCTTAATTGCGGTGATCTTATCAGGGTCGGGAGCCACTCCGTCAGCGCTCACCACGTGTCCCAGGTACTGCACCTTTGGTTTTAGGAGGTGACACTTGGAGGGTTTTACCTTTAAGCCGTAGTTTGCCAGAGCTTCGAACACTTCCGCCAGGTGTTTCAGGTGGTCCTCATAAGTCTTGGAATATACGATGACATCGTCCAGGTACAACAGGACCGTCTCGAAGTTTTTGTGGCCCAGACAGCACTCCATTAATCGTTGAAAGGTTCCTGGTGCGTTACAGAGTCCGAACGGCATGCAGGTAAACTCGCTAAGTCCCATCGGGGTGGTGAATGCGGTCTTCTCCCGGTCCGCCTCTGCTACAGGAACCTGCCAGTACCCACTAGTGAGATCCAAGGTAAAGAAGAAGTTAGCAGATCTTAAAGCAGCCAAAGACTCCTCTATCCTTGGTAAGGGGTACGCATCCTTGTGTGTGATACGGTTGATTTTCCGGTAATCTACACACATCCTCATGGTGTTGTCTTTCTTTTTGACTAAGACTAGTGGAGCTGCCCAGGGGCTACAGCTATCCCTGATCACCCCAGCCTCCTTCATGTCCCTAAGCATCCCCTTGGCGTGTTGGTAGTGTGCAGGGGGTACGGGTCGATACCTCTCTTTTATGGGAAGATGGTCTCCCGTGGGGATGCGGTGTTCTACCCCCTTGACTCACCCGAAGTCTAACGGGTGTTTACTAAACACTCTCTCGTACTCTTGAACCACCCGATAGACTCCCTGTCTCTGGTGTGAGGGAGTGGAGTCAGTACCCAAATGTAGTTGCTGACACCAGTCCTCCATTGTTTCCTTAGAGCCGTTACCTTCCTCCGGGGAAGATGGAGGCAAGGGTTCTACGGACTGTATGGAATTTTGATTGATGGTATACAATTTGGCTAGCGTGGCATACCGGGGCAGGTACACTTCCCTCTTCCCGATATTTATTATGCGAACGGGCACCCTCCCATGGCGTACATTGACCACCCCCCGTGCTGTCAAAATGGTGGGCCTACTGTCTGAGTAAACTGGTTCTACCATTGCCTGGTAATCTCTACCTCTCAGACCAATAGCTGCCCGGCACCAAATCATCATTTCACTTTTTGGGGGCATGGCAATAGGGAAAGTGTCACACATTCTTACGCTACCAATCTCACCACCGGAGAGTTCTATCTGTTGCCGTCGCATCAGTGCCCGGATCTCTTTCTGGAGCACTCGCTGCTGGCCGGAGCTGGCGTTCTTGGCAACCTGCTGTAAAAGGAAAATCACCTCTGCAAGACAATTTTCAATTACATTAGTTCCTAGAGTTATCTTTGGGTGACTCTCGTGCTTGTCAATGTCTACAATGATCAGTCCCTGTGCCGCCAGTTCAACTCTACCGATTTTAATGGTCATCTCTTTAAATCCAATCTGTGGCACGGGCTGACCATTGCTGGCGATGATACTCAAATCGTCGTCAGGGTAGCGGGTGATATCCGAGTCATTCCAGTACTGCTTGAAGAGCACGTACGGGATAGTGGTAACCTGTGACCCGGTGTCCAGTAGGGCACTCATAGGGATGCCATCCAGTACCACAGGCAAGACTGGACGTCCTCCCACATATTTGTCGCACCAGTTCGATGGGCCTGATGATCTTTTTCCTGGGGTTTGGCCCTCTACCCCAGGTTGTGCCAGTTTAAAGGACAGTACCTTGCCATATGTCCGGGTTGATTGCAGCGGCGGCAGATGGGTTGTCCGTCCTCGTTGTATCGGTCGCTGGGTCTTCCTCTGGCCGGTGGGGTCCTCCTTGGTCGACGCCACGGGATGTCCTCCGGTCCGGATGCCAGCTGGATCTTCACTGGAGTGGAAACCTGTAAAGACTGCACAGTTCGGGTTAGCGCGGCAATGCTTTTAGCTAGCTCTTGGACCTGATGGTGCAGGTCTGGAGCCGGGTCATTGTTCAAAGCCTGCGCATCAGCTCCCACAGGCCCTGCCGACAAGGGTGCCGCCTCCTGGTGGTAAGTGGTAGTGGGGCGTCTGTGGGTCACAACGCCACCTGGTGCCGGTTCTCGGAGCACCCGGATGGCTCTGTCCTTGAACTGTGCAAATCCCAGATGAGGGTCCTGTAAGGCCATTGCCCGCAACTGGGTTCGGTGGGCATTGCAATATAAACCCTCTATAAATTGTTCAGTCAACAGCCTGTCCTCGTCTCCCACGCCGTCAGGGTCGGTCTGCTTAATGGCTCTCAGGGCCTCTTGTAGGTTCAGGGCATAGTCCCTTATACTCTCGTGTGCTCGCTGCTTGCCCCCGTAGAATCTAAGCTTGATCTCGGCTGAGGTGCGGGTATCAAAGGTGTCCCTCAGCCGGGTTAGTATCCCTGCAACAGTCCTCCCCCCAGGTGGCCAGGACTTTACCTCCCTTTGGGCTGCCCCGGTTAATTGGGCCACCAGGATGCTCACTTTTTGCTCTTCTGTGAGGGGATACACCTGGAAGAGGCTATCCAGCTTTTCTCTAAAGTCATGCAGGGTATGTGACTCCCCTGAGTACTGGGGTAGCCAGGCCGCTCCCGGGATATAGGGCATGGTGAAAGGCATGACTGCAGCAGCGGTGGCGCTGGCGGGGGTTGAGGCAGTGAAGCTCTTCTCCGTATCCGACATCTTCCTCCCCCCTAGTGGACCGTGGCCTACCTTGCAATGATCCTCTTCCGTAGGCCGCGGCTCCGCAGTGGATCGTCAGGGTTGAGGACCTTCCGTCGCGCTCCTGTGACGTCGGCGTCTGCTGGGCTCCTTCCAGGACCTTACGCAACATCCGGACGTGAGGCGGGGCTTCAGTTCTCGCGCGCTTTCGGAGTCCACGCCCATCTTCTTCCCGCGCGGCGTCTTCAAGATGGCGTCCAACGGCGGGAAAACTCCATGGATGGCGGGAAGAAGGCAGAAGATGGCGCCGGATGGCGGGAAAACTTCGCGGATGGCGGGAAGAAGGTAGAAGATGGCTCCGGATGGCAGGAAACCTCCACGGATGGCGGGAATCTTCACCACTGGTAAGTTTGAACAGTCTTTTTCAGGCACGCAGTACCCGGTGGTTGCGGGCACGAGATCCTGCCGACTACGCCAAAAGTTGACGCACCCCTGGGCCTGTGTCGCACAGCGTTGCGCATGCAGGAGCTTACCCGGAGCCGGATCTGTTGAGGGTTGTAGTCTCGTGGCGGTGACCCGGTCCGTTCCCAGGGAGTCAGACTAAGTGGCGTTGTATTAGCGGTAGATGTTGGACGACTACGCCACCCGTTGAATGCAGCGAAGGAGCTGCCGCTGCAGGACAGACCGCTGAGGCCGGTGGTAGGATTGTGCAGCGTGATAGTATCACCCCCAACGGGAGGGGTATGGCCTCAGGGCAGCCGACGTGGATGATGGGGGTATCAGGAATCACTCAGAGACGATGCGGTGTAGTTCAGGGTCTTTACTGGTGATAAAGATAGACCCTCCCGTAGTACTGGCTAGCGATCGGGGCCTGGTCAGTCCTTGAGTAGATGGGATCTCCCCTGGCCAGGCGGAGTTGTAGGCCTCCCAAACTGACTGTACTCTTCTGGCTACCTTGCTAGAGGCGGGTATAAGTAGCCCACGTCCCTGAGTGTACCGTGTGGTGCTCACCCGTATGGCCGGTGACTCGGGGCCTTCTAGTGGCGTCCGCTCCACGACGGCGGTGCTGGTCCCACGCGTGTGACCGTGCCTTCGGGTTTCTTGGCCAGAGGACCTGAAATCCCCTGCCGGTCGGTTTCTGCTGCTGGGTAGGAGTTAGTCCCCACAGCCTCGGACTCCGGGTCCGGTGATAGCTTCCCAGTCAGGGCGAGCTCTGCAGCTGCCAGCCCCTGACTCCTTATAGCACTGCTCCCACAGAGCTCCTGATGTTCTTTTCCTATATCTGCTTCTCTTCTCTGTCTCTACTTCTTCTCTGCTCACTAACCCTGCCTCAGCCCTAGGTTTATATAGGGGAAGTCCTTCCCCTCCCAGGACTGGGCAGGAGGTGTGGCATGCATAGGATCCCTGACCAAGAGACCTCCCACCTGCTCTCAGACATGACATAGCTGTTACTGCGGAAACCAGACCCCTGGGGTGCCACACATGCACCCATGAGGATGACACCTATGTGGTGAGTCAGCCTCTGGGGTGATCCTTACTGAACACCGCTTCAGGTGACATGCACCCATGGGGATGACACCCCTGTGAGTGAGACAGCCTCTGGGGTGATCCTTACTGAGCACCGCTGCAGGTGACATGCACCCATGGGGATGACACCTCTGTGAGTGAGACAGTATCTGGGGTGATCCTTACTGAGCATCGCTGCAGGTAACATGCACCCATGGGGATGACACCCCTGTGAGTGAGTCAGCCTCTGGGGTGATGCTTACTGAGCACTGCTGCAGGTGACATGCACCCATGGTGATGACACCCCTGTGAGTGAGTCAGCCTCTGGGGTGATCCTTACTGAACACCGCTGCTGGTGACATGCACCCATGGGGATGACACCCCTGTGAGTGAGTCAGCCTCTGGGGTGATCCATACTGAGCACCGCTGCAGGGGACATGTACCCATGGGGATGATACCCCTGTGGGTGAGTCAGCCTCTGGAGTGATCCTTACTGAACACCGCTGCAGGTGATATGTACCCATGGGGATGACACCCCTGTGAGTGAGTCAGCCTCTGGGGTGATCCTTACTGAGCACCGCTGCAGGTGACATGCACCCATGGGGATGACACCACTGTGAGTGAGTCAGCCTCTGGGGTGATCCTTACTGAGCACCGCTGCAGGTGATATGTACCCATGGGGATGACACCCCTGTGAGTGAAACAGCCTCTGGGGTGATCCTTACTCAGCACCGCTGCAGGTGACATGCACCCATGGGGATGACACCCCTGTGAGTGAGTCAGCCTCTGGGGTGATCCTTACTGAGCACCGCTGCAGGTGACATGCACCCATGGGGATCACACCTCTGTGAGTGAGTCAGCCTCTGGGGTGATCCTCACTGAGCACCGCTGCAGGTGACATGCACCCATGGGGATGACACCTCTGTGAGTGAGTCAGCCTCTGGGGTGATCCTTACTGAGCACCGCAGCAGGTGACATGCACCTATGGGGATGACACCCCTGTGAGTGAGACAGCCTCTGGGATGATCCTTACTGAGCATCACTGCAGGTGACATGCACCCATGGAGATGACACCCCTGTGAGTGAGACAACCTCAGGGATGATCCTTACTGAGCACCGCTGCAGGTGACATGCACCCATGGGGATGACACCCCTGTGAGTGAGTCAGCCTCTGGGGTGATCCTTACTGAGCACCGCTTCAGGTGACATGCACCCATGGGGATGACACCCCTGTGAGTGAGTCAGCCTCTTGGGTGATCCTTACTGAGCACCGCTGCAGGTGACATGCACCCATGGGGATGACACCCCTGTGGGTGAGTCAGCCTCTGGGGTGATCCTTACTGAGCACCGCTGCAGGTGACATGCACCCATGGGGATAACACCCCTGTGAGTGAGTCAGCCTCTGCGGTGATCCTTACTGACCACCGCTGCAGGTGACATGCACCCATGGAAATGACACCCCTGTGAGTGAGTCAGCCTCTGGGGTGATCCTTACTGAGCACCGCTGTAGGTGACATGCACCCATGGAGATGACACCCCTGTGAGTGAGTCAGCCTCTGGGGTTATCCTAACTGAGCACCGCTGCCGGTGACATGCACCCATGGGGATGACACCCCTGTGAGTGAGTCAGCCTCTGGAATGATCCTTACTGAGCACCGCTGCAGGTGACATGCACCCATGGGGATGACACCCCTGTGAGTGAGTCAGTCTCTGGGGTGATCCTTACTGAGCACTGCTGCAAGTGACATGCACCCATGGGATGACACCCCTGTGAGTGAGTCAGCCTCTGGGGAGATCCTTACTGAGCACTGCTGCTGGTGACATGCACCCATGGGGATGACACCCCTGTGGGTGAGTCAGCCTCTGGGGTGATCCTTACTGAGCACCGCTGCAGGTGACATGCGCCCATGGGGATGACACCCCTGTGGGTGAGTCAGCCTCTAGGGTGATCCTTACTGAGCACCGCTACAGGTGACATGCACCCATGGGGATGACACCCCTGTGAGTGAGTCAGCCTCTGGGGTGATCCTTACTGAGCACCGCTGCAGGTGACATGCACCCATGGGGATGACACCACTGTGGGTGAGACAGCCTCTTGGGTGATCCTTTCTGAGCACCGCTGCAGATGACATGCACCCATGGGGATGACACTCCTGTGAGTGAGTCAACCTCTGGGGTGATCCTTACTGAGCACCGCAGCAGGTGACATGCACCCGTGGGGATGGAACCCCTGTGAGTGAGTCAGCCTCTGGGGTGATCCTTACTGAGCACCGATGGAAGTGACATACACCCATGGGGACGACACCCCTGTGAATGAGTCAGCCTCTGGGGTGATCCTTTCTGAGCACCGCTGCAGGTGACATGCACTCATGGGGACGACACCCCTGTGAGTGAGACAGCCTCTGGGTTGATAATTACTGAGCACCGCTGCAGGTGACATGCACCCATGGGGATGACACCCCTGTGAGTGAGTCAGTCTCTGGGGTGATCCTTACTGAGCACCGCTGCAGGTGACATGCACCAATGGGGATGACACCCCTGTGGATGAGTCAGCCTCTGGGGTGATCCTTACTGAGCACCGCTGCAGGTGACATGCACCCATGGGGTGACACCTCTGTGAGTGAGTCAGCCTCTGGGGTGATCCTTACTGAGCACCTCTGCAGGTGACATGCACCCATGGGGTGACACCTCTGTGAGTGAGTCAGTCTCTGGGGTGATCCTTACTGAGCACTGTTGCAGGTGACATGCACCCATGGGAATGACACCCCTGTGAGTGAGTCAGCCTCTGGGGTGATCCATACTGAGCACCGCTGCAGGGGACATGTACCCATGGGGATGATACCCCTGTGGGTGAGTCAGCCTCTGGAGTGATCCTTACTGAACACCGCTGCAGGTGATATGTACCCATGGGGATGACACCCCTGTGAGTGAGTCAGCCTCTGGGGTGATCCTTACTGAGCACCGCTGCAGGTGACATGCACCCATGGGGATGACACCACTGTGAGTGAGTCAGCCTCTGGGGTGATCCTTACTGAGCACCGCTGCAGGTGATATGTACCCATGGGGATGACACCCCTGTGAGTGAAACAGCCTCTGGGGTGATCCTTACTCAGCACCGCTGCAGGTGACATGCACCCATGGGGATGACACCCCTGTGAGTGAGTCAGCCTCTGGGGTGATCCTTACTGAGCACCGCTGCAGGTGACATGCACCCATGGGGATCACACCTCTGTGAGTGAGTCAGCCTCTGGGGTGATCCTCACGGAGCACCGCTGCAGGTGACATGCACCCATGGGGATGACACCTCTGTGAGTGAGTCAGCCTCTGGGGTGATCCTTACTGAGCACCGCAGCAGGTGACATGCACCTATGGGGATGACACCCCTGTGAGTGAGACAGCCTCTGGGATGATCCTTACTGAGCATCACTGCAGGTGACATGCACCCATGGAGATGACACCCCTGTGAGTGAGACAACCTCAGGGATGATCCTTACTGAGCACCGCTGCAGGTGACATGCACCCATGGGGATGACACCCCTGTGAGTGAGTCAGCCTCTGGGGTGATCCTTACTGAGCACCGCTTCAGGTGACATGCACCCATGGGGATGACACCCCTGTGAGTGAGTCAGCCTCTTGGGTGATCCTTACTGAGCACCGCTGCAGGTGACATGCACCCATGGGGATGACACCCCTGTGGGTGAGTCAGCCTCTGGGGTGATCCTTACTGAGCACCGCTGCAGGTGACATGCACCCATGGGGATAACACCCCTGTGAGTGAGTCAGCCTCTGCGGTGATCCTTACTGACCACCGCTGCAGGTGACATGCACCCATGGAAATGACACCCCTGTGAGTGAGTCAGCCTCTGGGGTGATCCTTACTGAGCACCGCTGTAGGTGACATGCACCCATGGAGATGACACCCCTGTGAGTGAGTCAGCCTCTGGGGTTATCCTAACTGAGCACCGCTGCCGGTGACATGCACCCATGGGGATGACACCCCTGTGAGTGAGTCAGCCTCTGGAATGATCCTTACTGAGCACCGCTGCAGGTGACATGCACCCATGGGGATGACACCCCTGTGAGTGAGTCAGTCTCTGGGGTGATCCTTACTGAGCACTGCTGCAAGTGACATGCACCCATGGGATGACACCCCTGTGAGTGAGTCAGCCTCTGGGGAGATCCTTACTGAGCACTGCTGCTGGTGACATGCACCCATGGGGATGACACCCCTGTGGGTGAGTCAGCCTCTGGGGTGATCCTTACTGAGCACCGCTGCAGGTGACATGCGCCCATGGGGATGACACCCCTGTGGGTGAGTCAGCCTCTAGGGTGATCCTTACTGAGCACCGCTGCAGGTGACATGCACCCATGGGGATGACACCCCTGTGAGTGAGTCAGCCTCTGGGGTGATCCTTACTGAGCACCGCTGCAGGTGACATGCACCCATGGGGATGACACCACTGTGGGTGAGACAGCCTCTTGGGTGATCCTTTCTGAGCACCGCTGCAGATGACATGCACCCATGGGGATGACACTCCTGTGAGTGAGTCAACCTCTGGGGTGATCCTTACTGAGCACCGCAGCAGGTGACATGCACCCGTGGGGATGGAACCCCTGTGAGTGAGTCAGCCTCTGGGGTGATCCTTACTGAGCACCGATGGAAGTGACATACACCCATGGGGACGACACCCCTGTGAATGAGTCAGCCTCTGGGGTGATCCTTTCTGAGCACCGCTGCAGGTGACATGCACTCATGGGGACGACACCCCTGTGAGTGAGACAGCCTCTGGGTTGATAATTACTGAGCACCGCTGCAGGTGACATGCACCCATGGGGATGACACCCCTGTGAGTGAGTCAGTCTCTGGGGTGATCCTTACTGAGCACCGCTGCAGGTGACATGCACCCATGGGGATGACACCCCTGTGGATGAGTCAGCCTCTGGGGTGATCCTTACTGAGCACCGCTGCAGGTGACATGCACCCATGGGGTGACACCTCTGTGAGTGAGTCAGCCTCTGGGGTGATCCTTACTGAGCACCGCTGCAGGTGACATGCACCCATGGGGTGACACCTCTGTGAGTGAGTCAGTCTCTGGGGTGATCCTTACTGAGCACTGTTGCAGGTGACATGCACCCATGGGAATGACACCCCTGTGAGTGAGTCAGCCTCTGGGGTGATCCTTACTGAGCTCCGCTGCAGATGACATGCACCCATGGGGGTGACACCCTTGTGATTGAGTCAGCCTCTGGGGTGATCCTTACTGATCTCCGCTGCAGGAGACATGCACCCATGGGGGTGACACCCCTGTGAGTGAGTCAGCCTCTGGGGTGATCCTTACTGAGCACCACTGCAGGTGACATGCACCCATGGGGATGACACCCCTGTGAGTGAGTCAGCCTCTGGGGTGATCCTTACTGAGCAACGCTGCAGGTGACATGCACCCGTGGGGATGACACCCCTGTGAGTGAGACAGCCTCTGGGGTGATTCTTACTGAGCACCTCTGCAGGTGACATGCACCCTTGGGGATGACACCCCTGTGAGTGAGACAGCCTCTGGGGTGATCTTTACTGAGCACCGCTGCAGATGACATGCACCCATGGGGATGACACCCCTGTGGGTGAGTCAGCCTCTGGGGTGATCCTTACTGAGCACCGCTGCAGGTGACATGCACCCATGGGGATGACATCTCTGTGGGTGAGTCAGCCTCTGCGGTGATCCTTACTGAGCATCGCTGCAGGTGACATGCACCCATGGGGATGACACCCCTGTGAGTGAGTCAGCCTCTGGGGTGATCCTTACTGAGCACCGCTGCAGGTGACATGCACCCATGGGGATGACACTCCTGAGAGTGAGTCAGCCTCTGGGGTGATCCTTACTGAGCAACGCAGCAGGTGACATGCACCCGTGGGGATGGCACCCCTGTGAGTGAGTCAGCCTCTGGGGTGATCCTTACTGAGCACCAATGGAAGTGACATACACCCATGGGGACGACACCCCTGTGAATGAGTCAGCCTCTGGGGTGATCCTTTCTGAGCACCGCTGCAGGTGACATGCACTCATGGGGATGACACCTCTGTGAGTGAGTCAGCCTCTGGGATGATTCTTACTGAGCACCGCTGCAGGTGACATGCACCCATGGGGATGACACCTCTGTGAGTGAGACAGCCTCTGGGATGATCCTTACTGAGCACCGCTGCAGGTGACATGCACCCATGGGGATGACACCCCTGTGAGTGAGACAGCCTCTGGGTTGATAATTAGTGAGCACCGCTGCAGGTGACATGCACCCATGGAGATGACACCGCTGTGAGTGAGTCAGCCTCTGGGGTGATCCTTACTGAGCACCGCTGCAGGTGACATGTACCCATGGGGATGACATCCCTGTGGGTGAGTCAGCCTCTGGGGTGATCCTTACTGAGGACCGCTGCAGGTGACATGCACCCATGGGGATGGCACCCCTGTGATTGAGTCAGCCTCTGGTGTGATCCTTACTGAGCACCACTGCAGGTGACATGCACCCATGGGGATGACACCCCTGTGAGTGAGTCAGCCTCTGGGGTGGTCCTTACTGAGCACTGCTGCATGTGACATGCACCCGTGGGGATGACACCCCTGTGGGTAAGTCAGCCTCTGGGGTGATCATTACTGACCACCGCTGCAGGTGACATGCACCCATGGGGATGACACCCCTGTGGATGAGTCAGCCTCTGGGTTGATCCTTACTGAGCACCGCTGCAGGTGACATGCACCCATGGGGTGACACCTCTGTGAGTGAGTCAGCCTCTGGGGTGATCCTTACTGAGCACCGCTGCAGGTGACATGCACCCATGGGGATGACACCCCTCTGAGTGAGTCTGCCTCTGGGGTGATCCTTACTGAGCACCGCTGCAGGTGACATGCACCCATGGGGATGGCACCCCTGTGGGTGAGTCAGTCTCTGGGGTGATCCTTACTGAGCACTGTTGCAGGTGACATGCACCCATGGAAATGTCACCCCTGTGAGTGAGTCAGCCTCTGGGGTGATCCTTACTGAGCTCCGCTGCAGGAGACATGCACCCATGGGGGTGACACCCCTGTGAGTGAGTCAGCCTCTGGGGTGATCCTTACTGAGCTCCGCTGCATGTGACATGCACCCATGGGGATGACACCCCTCTCAGTGAGTCTGCCTCTGGGGTGATCCTTACTGAGCACCGCTGCAGGTGACATGCACCCGTGGGGATGACACCCCTGTGAGTGAGTCAGCCTCTGAAGTGATTCTTACTGAGCACCTCTGCAGGTGACATGCACCCTTGGGGATGACACCCCTGTGAGTGAGACAGCCTCTGGGGTGATCCTTACTGAGCTCCGCTGCAGGTGACATGCACCCATGGGGATGACACCCCTTTGAGTGAGACAGCCTCTGGGGTGATCCTTACTGAGCACCTCTGCAGGTGACATGCACCCATGGGGATGACACCCTTGTGGGTGAGTCAGCCTCTGGGGTGATCCTTACTGAGCACCGCTTCAGGTGACATGCACCCATGGGGATGACACCACTGTGAGTGAGTCAGCCTCTGGGGTGATCCTTACTGAGCACCGCTGCAGGTGACATGCACCCATGGAGATGACACCCCTGTGAGTGAGTCAGCCTCTGGGGTGATCTTTCCTGACCACCGCTGCAGGTGACATGCACCCAAGGGGATGACACCACTGTGAGTGAGACAGCCTCTGGGGTGATTACTACTGAGCACCGCTGCAGGTGACATGCACCCATGGGGATGACACCCCTGTGAGTGAGTCAGCCTCTGGGGTGATCCTTACTGAGCACCGCTGCAGGTGACATGCACCCATGGGGATGACACCCCTGTGAGTGAGTCAGCCTCTGGGGTGATCCTTACTGAGCACCGAAGCAGGTGACATGCACCCGTGGGTATGGCACCCCTGTGAGTGAGTCAGCCTCTGGGGTGAACCTTACTGAGCACCGATGGAAGTGACATACACCCATGGGGACGACACCCCTGTGAATGCGTCAGCCTCTGGGGTGATCCTTACTGAGCACCGCTGCAGGTGAAATGCACCCATGGGGATGACACCTCTGTGAGTGAGTCAGCCTCTGGGGTGATCCTTACTGAGCATCGCTGCAGGTGACATGTACCCATGGGGATGACACCCCTGTGAGTGAGTCAGCCTCTGGGGTGATCCTAACTGAGCACCACTACAGGTGACATGCACCCATGGGGATGACACCCCTGTGGGTGAGTCAGCCTATGGGGTGATCCTTACTGAGCACTGCTGCAGGTGACATGCACCCATGGGGATGACACCCCTGTGAGTGAGTCAGCCTCTGGGGTGATCCTTACTGAGCTCCGCTACAGGTTACATTCACCCATGGGGATGACACCCCTGTGAGTGAGACAGCCTCTGGGATAATTCTCACTGAGCTCCGCTGCAGGTGACATGCACCCATGGGGATGACACCGCTGTGAGTGAGACAGCCCCTGGGGTGATCCTTACTACGCACCACTGCAGGTGACATGTGCCCATGGGGATGACACCTCTGTGAGTGAGTCAGCCTCTCAGGTGATCCTTACTGAGCACCGCTGCAGGTGACATGCACCCATGGAGATGACACCCCTGTGAGAGAGTCAGCCTCTGGGGTGATCCTTACTGAGCAGCGCTGCAGTTGACATGCACCCATGGGGATGACACCTCTGTGGGTGAGTCAGCCTCTGGGGTGATCCTTAATGAGCACCGCTGCAGGTGACATGCACCCATGGGGATGACACCTATGTGAGTGAGACTGCCTCTGGGGTGATCCTTACTGAGCACCGCTGCAGGTGACATGCACCCATGGGGATGACACCTATTTGAGTGAGACTGTCTCTGGGGTGATCCTTACTGTGCACCGCTGCAGGTGACATGCACCCATGGGGATGACACCCCTGTGGGTGAATCAGCCTCTGGGATGATCCTTACTGAGCACAGCTGCAGGTGACATGCACCCATGGGGATGACACCCCTGTGAGTGAGACAGCCTCTGGGTGATCCTAACTGAGGATCGCTGCAGGTGACATGCACCCATGGGGATGACAACCCTGTGAGTGAGACAGTCTCTGGGGTGATCCTTACTGAGCTCAGCTGCAAGTGACATGCACCCATGGGGATGACACCTCTGTGGGTGAGTCAGCCTCTGGGGTGATCCTTACTGAGCACGGCTGCAGGTGATATGCACCCATGGGGATGACACCCCTGTTAGTGAGTCAGCCTCTGGGGTGATCCTTACTGAGCATCGCTGCAGGTGACATGCACCCATGGGGATGACACCCCTGTGAGTGAGTCAGCCTCTGGGGTGATCCTTACTGAGCACCGCTGCAGGTGACATGCACCCATGGGGATGACACTCCTGAGAGTGAGTCAGCCTCTGGGGTGATCCTTACTGAGCAACGCAGCAGGTGACATGCACCCGTGGGGATGGCACCCCTGTGAGTGAGTCAGCCTCTGGGGTGATCCTTACTGAGCACCAATGGAAGTGACATACACCCATGGGGACGACACCCCTGTGAATGAGTCAGCCTCTGGGGTGATCCTTTCTGAGCACCGCTGCAGGTGACATGCACTCATGGGGATGACACCTCTGTGAGTGAGTCAGCCTCTGGGATGATTCTTACTGAGCACCGCTGCAGGTGACATGCACCCATGGGGATGACACCTCTGTGAGTGAGACAGCCTCTGGGATGATCCTTACTGAGCACCGCTGCAGGTGACATGCACCCATGGGGATGACACCCCTGTGAGTGAGACAGCCTCTGGGTTGATAATTAGTGAGCACCGCTGCAGGTGACATGCACCCATGGAGATGACACCCCTGTGAGTGAGTCAGCCTCTGGGGTGATCCTTACTGAGCACCGCTGCAGGTGACATGTACCCATGGGGATGACATCCCTGTGGGTGAGTCAGCCTCTGGGGTGATCCTTACTGAGGACCGCTGCAGGTGACATGCACCCATGGGGATGGCACCCCTGTGATTGAGTCAGCCTCTGGTGTGATCCTTACTGAGCACCACTGCAGGTGACATGCACCCATGGGGATGACACCCCTGTGAGTGAGTCAGCCTCTGGGGTGGTCCTTACTGAGCACTGCTGCATGTGACATGCACCCGTGGGGATGACACCCCTGTGGGTAAGTCAGCCTCTGGGGTGATCATTACTGACCACCGCTGCAGGTGACATGCACCCATGGGGATGACACCCCTGTGGATGAGTCAGCCTCTGGGTTGATCCTTACTGAGCACCGCTGCAGGTGACATGCACCCATGGGGTGACACCTCTGTGAGTGAGTCAGCCTCTGGGGTGATCCTTACTGAGCACCGCTGCAGGTGACATGCACCCATGGGGATGACACCCCTCTGAGTGAGTCTGCCTCTGGGGTGATCCTTACTGAGCACCGCTGCAGGTGACATGCACCCATGGGGATGGCACCCCTGTGGGTGAGTCAGTCTCTGGGGTGATCCTTACTGAGCACTGTTGCAGGTGACATGCACCCATGGAAATGTCACCCCTGTGAGTGAGTCAGCCTCTGTGGTGATCCTTACTGAGCTCCGCTGCAGGAGACATGCACCCATGGGGGTGACACCCCTGTGAGTGAGTCAGCCTCTGGGGTGATCCTTACTGAGCACCGCTGCAGGTGACATGCACTCATGGGGATGACACCTCTGTGAGTGAGTCAGCCTCTGGGATGATTCTTACTGAGCACCGCTGCAGGTGACATGCACCCATGGGGATGACACCTCTGTGAGTGAGACAGCCTCTGGGATGATCCTTACTGAGCACCGCTGCAGGTGACATGCACCCATGGGGATGACACTCCTGAGAGTGAGTCAGCCTCTGGGGTGATCCTTACTGAGCAACGCAGCAGGTGACATGCACCCGTGGGGATGGCACCCCTGTGAGTGAGTCAGCCTCTGGGGTGATCCTTACTGAGCACCAATGGAAGTGACATACACCCATGGGGACGACACCCCTGTGAATGAGTCAGCCTCTGGGGTGATCCTTTCTGAGCACCGCTGCAGGTGACATGCACTCATGGGGATGACACCTCTGTGAGTGAGTCAGCCTCTGGGATGATTCTTACTGAGCACCGCTGCAGGTGACATGCACCCATGGGGATGACACCTCTGTGAGTGAGACAGCCTCTGGGATGATCCTTACTGAGCACCGCTGCAGGTGACATGCACCCATGGGGATGACACCCCTGTGAGTGAGACAGCCTCTGGGTTGATAATTAGTGAGCACCGCTGCAGGTGACATGCACCCATGGAGATGACACCCCTGTGAGTGAGTCAGCCTCTGGGGTGATCCTTACTGAGCACCGCTGCAGGTGACATGTACCCATGGGGATGACATCCCTGTGGGTGAGTCAGCCTCTGGGGTGATCCTTACTGAGGACCGCTGCAGGTGACATGCACCCATGGGGATGGCACCCCTGTGATTGAGTCAGCCTCTGGTGTGATCCTTACTGAGCACCACTGCAGGTGACATGCACCCATGGGGATGACACCCCTGTGAGTGAGTCAGCCTCTGGGGTGGTCCTTACTGAGCACTGCTGCATGTGACATGCACCCGTGGGGATGACACCCCTGTGGGTAAGTCAGCCTCTGGGGTGATCATTACTGACCACCGCTGCAGGTGACATGCACCCATGGGGATGACACCCCTGTGGATGAGTCAGCCTCTGGGTTGATCCTTACTGAGCACCGCTGCAGGTGACATGCACCCATGGGGTGACACCTCTGTGAGTGAGTCAGCCTCTGGGGTGATCCTTACTGAGCACCGCTGCAGGTGACATGCACCCATGGGGATGACACCCCTCTGAGTGAGTCTGCCTCTGGGGTGATCCTTACTGAGCACCGCTGCAGGTGACATGCACCCATGGGGATGGCACCCCTGTGGGTGAGTCAGTCTCTGGGGTGATCCTTACTGAGCACTGTTGCAGGTGACATGCACCCATGGAAATGTCACCCCTGTGAGTGAGTCAGCCTCTGGGGTGATCCTTACTGAGCTCCGCTGCAGGAGACATGCACCCATGGGGGTGACACCCCTGTGAGTGAGTCAGCCTCTGGGGTGATCCTTACTGAGCTCCGCTGCATGTGACATGCACCCATGGGGATGACACCCCTCTCAGTGAGTCTGCCTCTGGGGTGATCCTTACTGAGCACCGCTGCAGGTGACATGCACCCATGGGGATGACACCCCTGTGAGTGAGTCAGCCTCTGAAGTGATTCTTACTGAGCACCTCTGAAGGTGACATGCACCCTTGGGGATGACACCCCTGTGAGTGAGACAGCCTCTGGGGTGATCCTTACTGAGCTCCGCTGCAGGTGACATGCACCCATGGGGATGACACCCCTTTGAGTGAGACAGCCTCTGGGGTGATCCTTACTGAGCACCTCTGCAGGTGACATGCACCCATGGGGATGACACCCTTGTGGGTGAGTCAGCCTCTGGGGTGATCCTTACTGAGCACCGCTTCAGGTGACATGCACCCATGGGGATGACACCACTGTGAGTGAGTCAGCCTCTGGGGTGATCCTTACTGAGCACCGCTGCAGGTGACATGCACCCATGGAGATGACACCCCTGTGAGTGAGTCAGCCTCTGGGGTGATCTTTCCTGACCACCGCTGCAGGTGACATGCACCCAAGGGGATGACACCACTGTGAGTGAGACAGCCTCTGGGGTGATTACTACTGAGCACCGCTGCAGGTGACATGCACCCATGGGGATGACACCCCTGTGAGTGAGTCAGCCTCTGGGGTGATCCTTACTGAGCACCGCTGCAGGTGACATGCACCCATGGGGATGACACCCCTGTGAGTGAGTCAGCCTCTGGGGTGATCCTTACTGAGCACCGAAGCAGGTGACATGCACCCGTGGGTATGGCACCCCTGTGAGTGAGTCAGCCTCTGGGGTGAACCTTACTGAGCACCGATGGAAGTGACATACACCCATGGGGACGACACCCCTGTGAATGCGTCAGCCTCTGGGGTGATCCTTACTGAGCACCGCTGCAGGTGAAATGCACCCATGGGGATGACACCTCTGTGAGTGAGTCAGCCTCTGGGGTGATCCTTACTGAGCATCGCTGCAGGTGACATGTACCCATGGGGATGACACCCCTGTGAGTGAGTCAGCCTCTGGGGTGATCCTAACTGAGCACCACTACAGGTGACATGCACCCATGGGGATGACACCCCTGTGGGTGAGTCAGCCTATGGGGTGATCCTTACTGAGCACTGCTGCAGGTGACATGCACCCATGGGGATGACACCCCTGTGAGTGAGTCAGCCTCTGGGGTGATCCTTGCTGATCTCCGCTGCAGGTGACATGCACCCATGGGGGTGACACCCCTGTGAGTGAGTCAGCCTCTGGGGTGATCCTTACTGAGCTCCGCTACAGGTTACATTCACCCATGGGGATGACACCCCTGTGAGTGAGACAGCCTCTGGGATAATTCTCACTGAGCTCCGCTGCAGGTGACATGCACCCATGGGGATGACACCGCTGTGAGTGAGACAGCCCCTGGGGTGATCCTTACTACGCACCACTGCAGGTGACATGTGCCCATGGGGATGACACCTCTGTGAGTGAGTCAGCCTCTGGGGTGATCCCTACTGAGCACCGCTGCAGGTGACATGCACCCATGGGGTGACACCTCTGTGAGTGAGTCAGCCTCTGGGGTGATCCTTACTGAGCACCGCTGCAGGTGACATGCACCCATGGGGATGACACCCCTCTGAGTGAGTCTGCCTCTGGGGTGATCCTTACTGAGCACCGCTGCAGGTGACATGCACCCATGGGGATGGCACCCCTGTGGGTGAGTCAGTCTCTGGGGTGATCCTTACTGAGCACTGTTGCAGGTGACATGCACCCATGGAAATGTCACCCCTGTGAGTGAGTCAGCCTCTGTGGTGATCCTTACTGAGCTCCGCTGCAGGAGACATGCACCCATGGGGGTGACACCCCTGTGAGTGAGTCAGCCTCTGGGGTGATCCTTACTGAGCACCGCTGCAGGTGACATGCACTCATGGGGATGACACCTCTGTGAGTGAGTCAGCCTCTGGGATGATTCTTACTGAGCACCGCTGCAGGTGACATGCACCCATGGGGATGACACCTCTGTGAGTGAGACAGCCTCTGGGATGATCCTTACTGAGCACCGCTGCAGGTGACATGCACCCATGGGGATGACACTCCTGAGAGTGAGTCAGCCTCTGGGGTGATCCTTACTGAGCAACGCAGCAGGTGACATGCACCCGTGGGGATGGCACCCCTGTGAGTGAGTCAGCCTCTGGGGTGATCCTTACTGAGCACCAATGGAAGTGACATACACCCATGGGGACGACACCCCTGTGAATGAGTCAGCCTCTGGGGTGATCCTTTCTGAGCACCGCTGCAGGTGACATGCACTCATGGGGATGACACCTCTGTGAGTGAGTCAGCCTCTGGGATGATTCTTACTGAGCACCGCTGCAGGTGACATGCACCCATGGGGATGACACCTCTGTGAGTGAGACAGCCTCTGGGATGATCCTTACTGAGCACCGCTGCAGGTGACATGCACCCATGGGGATGACACCCCTGTGAGTGAGACAGCCTCTGGGTTGATAATTAGTGAGCACCGCTGCAGGTGACATGCACCCATGGAGATGACACCCCTGTGAGTGAGTCAGCCTCTGGGGTGATCCTTACTGAGCACCGCTGCAGGTGACATGTACCCATGGGGATGACATCCCTGTGGGTGAGTCAGCCTCTGGGGTGATCCTTACTGAGGACCGCTGCAGGTGACATCCACCCATGGGGATGGCACCCCTGTGATTGAGTCAGCCTCTGGTGTGATCCTTACTGAGCACCACTGCAGGTGACATGCACCCATGGGGATGACACCCCTGTGAGTGAGTCAGCCTCTGGGGTGGTCCTTACTGAGCACTGCTGCATGTGACATGCACCCGTGGGGATGACACCCCTGTGGGTAAGTCAGCCTCTGGGGTGATCATTACTGACCACCGCTGCAGGTGACATGCACCCATGGGGATGACACCCCTGTGGATGAGTCAGCCTCTGGGTTGATCCTTACTGAGCACCGCTGCAGGTGACATGCACCCATGGGGTGACACCTCTGTGAGTGAGTCAGCCTCTGGGGTGATCCTTACTGAGCACCGCTGCAGGTGACATGCACCCATGGGGATGACACCCCTCTGAGTGAGTCTGCCTCTGGGGTGATCCTTACTGAGCACCGCTGCAGGTGACATGCACCCATGGGGATGGCACCCCTGTGGGTGAGTCAGTCTCTGGGGTGATCCTTACTGAGCACTGTTGCAGGTGACATGCACCCATGGAAATGTCACCCCTGTGAGTGAGTCAGCCTCTGGGGTGATCCTTACTGAGCTCCGCTGCAGGAGACATGCACCCATGGGGGTGACACCCCTGTGAGTGAGTCAGCCTCTGGGGTGATCCTTACTGAGCTCCGCTGCATGTGACATGCACCCATGGGGATGACACCCCTCTCAGTGAGTCTGCCTCTGGGGTGATCCTTACTGAGCACCGCTGCAGGTGACATGCACCCATGGGGATGACACCCCTGTGAGTGAGTCAGCCTCTGAAGTGATTCTTACTGAGCACCTCTGAAGGTGACATGCACCCTTGGGGATGACACCCCTGTGAGTGAGACAGCCTCTGGGGTGATCCTTACTGAGCTCCGCTGCAGGTGACATGCACCCATGGGGATGACACCCCTTTGAGTGAGACAGCCTCTGGGGTGATCCTTACTGAGCACCTCTGCAGGTGACATGCACCCATGGGGATGACACCCTTGTGGGTGAGTCAGCCTCTGGGGTGATCCTTACTGAGCACCGCTTCAGGTGACATGCACCCATGGGGATGACACCACTGTGAGTGAGTCAGCCTCTGGGGTGATCCTTACTGAGCACCGCTGCAGGTGACATGCACCCATGGAGATGACACCCCTGTGAGTGAGTCAGCCTCTGGGGTGATCTTTCCTGACCACCGCTGCAGGTGACATGCACCCAAGGGGATGACACCACTGTGAGTGAGACAGCCTCTGGGGTGATTACTACTGAGCACCGCTGCAGGTGACATGCACCCATGGGGATGACACCCCTGTGAGTGAGTCAGCCTCTGGGGTGATCCTTACTGAGCACCGCTGCAGGTGACATGCACCCATGGGGATGACACCCCTGTGAGTGAGTCAGCCTCTGGGGTGATCCTTACTGAGCACCGAAGCAGGTGACATGCACCCGTGGGTATGGCACCCCTGTGAGTGAGTCAGCCTCTGGGGTGAACCTTACTGAGCACCGATGGAAGTGACATACACCCATGGGGACGACACCCCTGTGAATGCGTCAGCCTCTGGGGTGATCCTTACTGAGCACCGCTGCAGGTGAAATGCACCCATGGGGATGACACCTCTGTGAGTGAGTCAGCCTCTGGGGTGATCCTTACTGAGCATCGCTGCAGGTGACATGTACCCATGGGGATGACACCCCTGTGAGTGAGTCAGCCTCTGGGGTGATCCTAACTGAGCACCACTACAGGTGACATGCACCCATGGGGATGACACCCCTGTGGGTGAGTCAGCCTATGGGGTGATCCTTACTGAGCACTGCTGCAGGTGACATGCACCCATGGGGATGACACCCCTGTGAGTGAGTCAGCCTCTGGGGTGATCCTTGCTGAGCTCCGCTGCAGGTGACATGCACCCATGGGGGTGACACCCCTGTGAGTGAGTCAGCCTCTGGGGTGATCCTTACTGAGCTCCGCTACAGGTTACATTCACCCATGGGGATGACACCCCTGTGAGTGAGACAGCCTCTGGGATAATTCTCACTGAGCTCCGCTGCAGGTGACATGCACCCATGGGGATGACACCGCTGTGAGTGAGACAGCCCCTGGGGTGATCCTTACTACGCACCACTGCAGGTGACATGTGCCCATGGGGATGACACCTCTGTGAGTGAGTCAGCCTCTCAGGTGATCCTTACTGAGCACCGCTGCAGGTGACATGCACCCATGGAGATGACACCCCTGTGAGAGAGTCAGCCTCTGGGGTGATCCTTACTGAGCAGCGCTGCAGTTGACATGCACCCATGGGGATGACACCTCTGTGGGTGAGTCAGCCTCTGGGGTGATCCTTAATGAGCACCGCTGCAGGTGACATGCACCCATGGGGATGACACCTATGTGAGTGAGACTGCCTCTGGGGTGATCCTTACTGAGCACCGCTGCAGGTGACATGCACCCATGGGGATGACACCTATTTGAGTGAGACTGTCTCTGGGGTGATCCTTACTGTGCACCGCTGCAGGTGACATGCACCCATGGGGATGACACCCCTGTGGGTGAATCAGCCTCTGGGATGATCCTTACTGAGCACAGCTGCAGGTGACATGCACCCATGGGGATGACACCCCTGTGAGTGAGACAGCCTCTGGGTGATCCTAACTGAGGATCGCTGCAGGTGACATGCACCCATGGGGATGACAACCCTGTGAGTGAGACAGTCTCTGGGGTGATCCTTACTGAGCTCAGCTGCAAGTGACATGCACCCATGGGGATGACACCTCTGTGGGTGAGTCAGCCTCTGGGGTGATCCTTACTGAGCACGGCTGCAGGTGATATGCACCCATGGGGATGACACCCCTGTTAGTGAGTCAGCCTCTGGGGTGATCCTTACTGAGCACGGCCGCTGCAGGTGACATGCACCCATGGGGATGACACCCCTGTGAGTGAGTCAGCCTCTGGGGTGATCCTTACTGAGCATCGCTGCAGGTGACATGCACCCATGGGGATGACACCTCTGTGAGGGAGTTAGCCTCTGGGGTGATCCTTACTGAGCACCGCTGCAGGAGACAAGCACCCATGGGGATGACACCCCTGTGAGTGAGTCTGCCTCTGGGGTGATCCTTACTGAGCACCGCTGCAGGTGACATGACCCATGGGGATGACACCCCTGTGAGTGAGTCAGCCTCTGGGGTGATCCTTACTGAGCACCGCTGCAGGAGACAAGCACCCATGGGGATGACACCCCTGTGAGTGAGTCAGCCTCTGGGGTGATCCTTACTGAGCACCGCTGCAGGTGACATGACCCATGGGGGTGACACCCCTGTGAGTGAGACAGCCTCTGGGGTGATCCTTACTGAGCACCGCTGCAGGTGACATGCACCCATGGAGATGACACCCCTGTGAGTGAGTCAGCCTCTAGGGTGATCCTTACTGAGCACCGCTGCAGGTGACATGCACCCATGAGGATGACACCCCTGTGAGTGAGTCAGCCTCTGGGGTGATCCTAACTGAGCACCGCTGCAGGTGACATGCACCCATGGGGATGACACCCCTGTGAGTGAGACAGCCTCTGGGGTGATCCTTACTGAGCACCGCTGCAGGTGACATGCGCCCATGGGGATGACACCCCTGTGAGTCAGTCAGCCTCTGGGGTGATCCTTACTGAGCACCGCTGCAGGTGACAAACACCCATGGGGATGACACCCCTGTGAGTGAGTCAGCCTCTGTAGTGATCCTTACTGAGCACCGCTGCAGGTGACATGCACCCATGGGGATGACACCCCTGTGAGTGAGTCAGCCTCTGGGGTGATCCTTACTGAGCACCGCTGCAGGTGACAAGCACCCATGGGGATTACACCCCTGTGAGTGAGTCAGCCTCTGGAGTGATCCTTACTGAGCACCGCTGCAGGTGACATGCACCCATGGGGATGACACCCCTGTGAGTCAGTCAGCCTCTGGGGTGATCCTTACTGAGCACTGCTGCAGGTGCCATGCACCCATGGGGATGACACCCCTGTGAGTGAGTCAGCCTCTGGGGTGATCCTTACTGAGCACCGCTGCAGGTGACATGCACCCATGGGGATGACACCCCTGTGGGTGAGTTTGCCTCTGGGGTGATCCTTACTGAGCACCCCTGCAGGTGACATGCACCCATGGGGATGACACCTCTGTGAGTGAGTCAGCCTCTGGGGTGATCCTTACTGAGAACCGCTGCAGGTGACATGCACCCGTGGGGACGACACCCCTGTGAGTGAGACAGCCTCTGGGGTGATCCTTACTGAGCACTGCTGCAGGTGACATGCGCCCATGGGAATGACACCCCTGTGAGTGAGTCAGCCTCTGGTGTGCTCCTTACTGAGCACCGCTGCAGGTGACATACACCCATGGGGATGACACCCCTGTGAGTGAGTCAGCCTCTGGGGTGATCCTTACTGAACACCGCTGCAGGTGACAACCACCCATGGAGATGGCACCCCTGTGGTTGAGTCAGCCTCTGGGGTGAATCTTACTGAGCACCGCTGCAGGTGACAAGCACCCATGGGGATGACACCCCTGTGAGTGAGTCAGCCTCTGGGGTGATCCTTACTGAGCACCGCTGTAGGTGACTTGCACCCATGGGGATGACACCCCTGTGAGTGAGTCAGCCTCTGGGGTAATCCTTACTGAACACCGCTGCAGGTGACAACCACCCATGGAGATGACACCCCTGTGAGTGAGTCAGCCTCTGGGCTGAATCTTACTGAGCACCGCTGCAGGTGACAAGGAAGGACCCATGGGGATGACACCCCTGTGGGTGAGTCAGCCTCTGGGGTTATCCTTACTGAGCACTGCTGCAGGTGACATGCACCCATGGGGATGAAACCCCTGTGAGTGAGTCAGCCTCTGGGGTGATCCTTACTGAGCACTGCTGCAGGTGACATGCACCCATGAGGATGACACCTCTGTGAGTGAGTCAGCCTCTGGGGTGATACTTACTCAGCATCGCTGCAGGTGACATGCACCCATGGGGATGACACCCCTGTGGGTAAGTCAGCCTCAGTGGAGATCCTTACTGAGCATAGCTGCAGGTGACATGCACCCATGGGGATGACACCCCTGTGGGTGAGTCAGCCTCTGGGGAGATCCTTACTGAGCACCGCTGCAGGTGACAACCACCCATGGAGATGACACCCCTGTGAGTGAGTCAGCCTCTGGGGTGAATCTTACTGAGCACCGCTGCAGGTGACAAGCATCCATGGGGATGACATCCCTCTGAGTGAGTCAGCCTCTGGGGTGATTCTTACTGAGCATCGCTGCAGGTGACATGCACCCATGAGGATGACACCCCTGTGAGAGAGTCAGCCTCTGGGGTGATCCTCACTGAGCACTGCTGCAGGTGACATGCACCCATGAGGATGACACCTCTGTGAGTGAGTCAGCCTCTGGGGTGATCCTTACTGAGCACTGCTGCAGGTGACATGCACCCATGGGGATGACACCCCTGTGGGTGAGTCAGCGTCTGGGGTGATCCTTACTGAGCATCGCTGCAGGTGATATGTACCCATGGGGTTGACACCCCTGTGAGTGAGTCAGCCTCTGGGGTGATCCTTACTGAGCTCCGCTACAGGTTACATGCACCCATGGGGATGACACCCCTGTGAGTGAGACAGCCTCTGGGATGATTCTCACTGAGCTCCGCTGCAGGTGACATGCACCCATGTGGATGACACCCCTGTGAGTGAGACAGCCCCTGGGGTGATCCTTACTGCGCACCACTGCAGTTGACATGTGCCCATGGGGATGACACCTCTGTGAGTGAGTCAGCCTCTGAGGTGATCCTTACTGAGCACCGCTGCAGGTGACATGCACCCATGGAGATGACACCCCTGTGAGTGAGTGAGCCTCTGGGGTGATCCTTACTGAGCAGCGCTGCAGTTGACATGCACCCATGGGGATGACACCTCTGTGGGTGAGTCAGCCTCTGAGGTAATCCTTAATGAGCACCGCTGCAGGTGACATGCACCCATGGGGATGACACCTATGTGAGTGAAACTGCCTCTAGGGTGATCCTTACTGTGCACGGCTGCAGGTGACATGCACCCATGGGGATGACACCCCTGTGGGTGAGTCAGCCTCTGGGATGATCCTTACTGAGCACAGCTGCAGGTGACATGCACCCATGGGGATGACACCCCTGTGAGTGAGACAGCCTCTGGGTGATCCTTACTGAGCACCGCTGCAGGTGACATGCACCCAAGGGGATGACACCCCTGTGAGTGAGTCAGCCTCTGGGGTGATCCTTACTGAGCACGGCCGCTGCAGGTGACATGCACCCATGGGGATGACACCCCTGTGAGTGAGACAGCCTCTGGGGTGATCCTTACTGAGCTCAGCTGCAAGTGACATGCACCCATGGGGATGACACCTCTGTGGGTGAGTCAGCCTCTGGGGTGATCCTTACTGAGCACCGCTGCAGGAGACAAGCACCCATGGGCATGACACCCCTGTGAGTGAGTCAGCCTCTGGGGTGATCCTTACTGAGCACCGCTGCAGGTGACATGACCCATGGGGATGACACCCCTGTGAGTGAGTCAGCCTCTGGGGTGATCCTTACTGAGCACCGCTGCAGGAGACAGGCACCCATGGGGATGACACCCCTGTGAGTGAGTCAGCCTCTGGGGTGATCCTTACTGAGCACCGCTGCAGGTGACGTGACCCATGGGGGTGACACCCCTGTGAGTGAGACAGCCTCTGGGGTGATCCTTACTGAGCACCGCTGCAGGTGACATGCACCCATGGAGATGACACCCCTGTGAGTGAGTCAGCCTCTAGGGTGATCCTTACTGAGCACTGCTGCAGGTGACATGCACCCATGAGGATGACACCCCTGTGAGTGAGTCAGCCTCTGGGGTGATCCTTACTGAGCACTGCTGCAGGTGACATGCACCCATGGGGATGACACCCCTGTGGGTGAGTCAGCGTCTGGGGTGATCCTTACTGAGCATCGCTGCAGGTGATATGTACCCATGGGGATGACACCCCTGTGAGTGAGTCAGCCTCTGGGGTGATCCTTACTGAGCTCCGCTACAGGTTACATGCACCCATGGGGATGACACCCCTGTGAGTGAGACAGCCTCTGGGATGATTCTCACTGAGCTCCGCTGCAGGTGACATGCACCCATGGGGATGACACCCCTGTGAGTGAGACAGCCCCTGGGGTGATCCTTACTGCGCACCACTGCAGTTGACATGTGCCCATGGGGATGACACCTCTGTGAGTGAGTCAGCCTCTGGGGTGATCCTTACTGAGCAGCGCTGCAGTTGACATGCACCCATGGGGATGACACCTCTGTGGGTGAGTCAGCCTCTGAGGTAATCCTTAATGAGCACCGCTGCAGGTGACATGCACCCATGGGGATGACACCTATGTGAGTGAGACTGCCTCTGGGGTGATCCTTACTGAGCACCGCTGCAGGTGACATGCACCCATGGGGATGACACCTATGTGAGTGAAACTGCCTCTGGGGTGATCCTTACTGAGCACCGCTACAGGTGACATGACCCATGGGGATGACACCCCTGTGAGTGAGTCAGCCTCTGGGGTGATCCTTACTGAGCACCGCTGCAGGAGACAAGCACCCATGGGGATGACACCCCTGTGAGTGAGTCAGCCTCTGGGTTGATCCTTACTGAGCACCGCTGCAGGTGACATGACCCATGGGGGTGACACCCCTGTGAGTGAGACAGCCTCTGGGGTGATCCTTACTGAGCACCGCTGCAGGTGACATGCACCCATGGAGATGACACCCCTGTGAGTGAGTCAGCCTCTAGGGTGATCCTTACTGAGCACCGCTGCAGGTGACATGCACCCATGAGGATGACACCCCTGTGAGTGAGTCAGCCTCTAGGGTGATCCTAACTGAGCACCGCTGCAGGTGACATGCACCCATGGGGATGACACCCCTGTGAGTGAGACAGCCTCTGGGGTGATCCTTACTGAGCACCGCTGCAGGTGACATGCACTCATGGGGATGACACCCCTGTGAGTCAGTCAGCCTCTGGGGTGATCCTTACTGAGCACCGCTGCAGGTGACAAACACCCATGGGGATGACACCCCTGTGAGTGAGTCAGCCTCTGGAGTGATCCTTACTGAGCACCGCTGCAGGTGACATGCACCCATGGGGATGACACCCCTGTGAGTCAGTCAGCCTCTGGGGTGATCCTTACTGAGCACCGCTGCAGGTGACAAGCACCCATGCGGATGACACCCCTGTGAGTGAGTCAGCCTCTGGGGTGATCCTTACTGAGCACCGCTGCAGGTGACAAGCACCCATGGGGATGACACCCCTGTGAGTGAGTCAGCCTCTGGAGTGATCCTTACTGAGCACCGCTGCAGGTGAAAAGCACCCATGGGGATGACACCCCTGTGAGTCAGTCAGCCTCTGGGGTGATCCTTACTGAGCACTGCTGCAGGTGCCATGCACCCATGGGGATGACACCCCTGTGAGTGAGTCAGCCTCTGGGGTGATCCTTACTGAGCACCGCTGCAGGTGACATGCACCCATGGGGATGACACCCCTGTGGGTGAGTCTGCCTCTGGGGTGATCCATACTGAGCACCGCTGCAGGTGACATGCACCCATGGGGATGACACCTCTGTGAGTGAGTCAGCCTCTGGGGTGATCCTTACTGAGCACCGCTGCAGGTGACATGCACCCATGGGGATGACACCCCTGTGAGTGAGTCAGCCTCTGGGGTGATCCTTACTGAGCTCCGCTGCAGGTGACATGCACCCGTGGGGATGACACCTATGTGAGTGAGGGAGCCTCTGGGGTGATCCTTACTGAGAACCGCTGCAGGTGACATGCACCCGTGGGGACGACACCCCTGTGAGTGAGACAGCCTCTGGGGTGATCCTTACTGAGCACTGCTGCAGATGACATGCGCCCATGGGAATGACACCCCTGTGAGTGAGTCAGCCTCTGGGGTGCTCCTTACTGAGCACCGCTGCAGGTGACATACACCCATGGGGATGACACCCCTGTGAGTGAGTCAGCCTCTGGGGTGATCCTTACTGAACACCGCTGCAGGTGACAACCACCCATGGAGATGACACCCCTGTGGGTGAGTCAGCCTCTGGGGTGAATCTTACTGAGCACCGCTGCAGGTGACAAGCACCCATGGGGATGACACCCCTGTGAGTGAGTCAGCCTCTGGGGTGATCCTTACTGAGCTCCGCTGCAGGTGACATGCACCCACGGGGATGACACCCCTGTGAGTGATTCAGCCTCTGGGGTGATCCTTACTGAACACCGCTGCAGGTGACAACCACCCATGGAGATGACACCCCTGTGAGTGAGTCAGCCTCTGGGGTGAATCTTACTGAGCACCGCTGCAGGTGACAAGGAAGGACCCATGGGGATGACACCCCTGTGGGTGAGTCAGCCTCTGGGGTTATCCTTACTGTGCACTGCTGCAGGTGACATGCACCCATGGGGATGACACCCCTGTGAGTGAGTCAGCCTCTGCGGTGATCCTTACTGAGCACTGCTGCAGGTGACATGCACCCATGAGGATGACACCTCTGTGAGTGAGTCAGCCTCTGGGGTGATACTTACTGAGCACCGCTGCAGGTGACATGCACCCATGGGGATGACACCCCTGTGGGTGAGTCAGCCTCTGAGGTGATCCTTACTGAGCACCGCTGCAGGTGACATGCACCCATGGGGATGACACCCCTGTGGGTAAGTCAGCCTCAGTGGAGATCCTTACTGAGCATCGCTGCAGGTGACATGCACCCATGGGGATGACACCCCTGTGGGTGAGTCAGCCTCTGGGGAGATCCTTACTGAGCACCGCTGCAGGTGAAAACCCCCCATGGAGATGACACCCCTGTGACTGAGTCAGCCTCTGGGGTGAATCTTACTGAGCATCGCTGCAGGTGACAAGCATCCATGGGGATGACATCCCTGTGGGTGAGTCAGCCTCTGGGGTGATTCTTACTGAGCATCGCTGCAGTTGACATGCACCCATGAGGATGACACCCCTGTGAGAGAGTCAGCCTCTGGGGTGATCCTTACTGAGCACTGCTGCAGGTGACATGCACCCATGGGGATGACACCCCTGTGGGTGAGTCAGCGTCTGGGGTGATCCTTACTGAGCACCGCTGCAGGTGACATGAACCCATGAGGATGACACCTCTGTGGGTGAGTCAGCCTCTGTTGTGATCCTTACTGAGCATCGCAGCAGGTTACATGCACCCATGGGGATGACACCTCTGTGAGTGAGTCAGCCTCTGGGGTGATCCTTACTGAGCACTGCTGCAGGTGACATGCACCCATGGGAATGACACCCCTGTGAGTGAGACAGCCTCTGGGAAGATCCTTACTGAGCATCGCTGCAGGTGACATGCACCCATGGGGATGACACCCCTGTGAGTGAGACAGCCTCTGGGGTGATCCTTACTGAGCACCGCTGCAGGTGACATGCACCCATGGGGATGACACCTCTGTGAGTGAGACAGCCTCTGGGGTGATCCTTACTGAGCACCGCTGCAGGTGACATGCACCCATGGGGATGACACCTCTGTGAGTGAGACGGCCCCTGGGGTGATCCTTACTGAACACAGCTGCAGGTAACATGCACCCATGGGGATGACACCTCTGTGAGTGAGTCAGCCTCTGGGGTGATCCTTACTGAGCACCGCTGCAGGTGACATGCACCCATGGGAATGACACTCCTGTGAGTGAGACAGCCTCTGGAAAGATCCTTACTGAGCATCGCTGCAGGTGACATGCACCCATGGGGATGACACCCCTGTGGGTGAGACAGCCTCTGGGGTGATCCTTACTGAGCACCGCTGCAGGTGACATGCACCCATGGGGATGACACCTCTGTGAGTGAGACAGCCTCTGGGGTGATCCTTACTGAGCACCGCTGCAGGTGACATGCACCCATGGGGATGACACCTCTGTGAGTGAGACGGCCCCTGGGGTGATCCTTACTGAACACAGCTGCAGGTAACATGCACCCATGGGGATGACACCTCTGTGAGTGAGACAGCCTTTGGGGTGATCCTTACTGAGCACCACTGCAGGTGATATGTACCCATGGGGATGACACCCCTGTGAGTGAGACGGCCTCTGGGGTGATCCTTACTGATCACCGCTGCAGGTGACATGCACCCATGGGAATGACACCCCTGTGAGTGAGACAGCCTCTGGGGTGATCCTTACTGAGCACCGCTGCAGGTGACATGCACCCATGGGGATGACACCTCTGTGAGTGAGTCAATCTCTGGGGTGATCTTTACTGAGCACCGCTGCAGGTGACATTCACCCATGGGGATGACACCCCTGTGAATGAGTCAGCCTCTGGGGTGATCCTTACTGAGCACCGCTGCAGGTGACATGCACCCATGGGGATGACACCCCTGTGAGTGAGTCAGCCTCTGGGGTGATCCTTACTGAGCTCCGCTGCAGGTGACATGCACCCATGGGGATGACACCACTGTGAGTGAGTCAGCCTCTGGGGTGATACTTACTGAGCACCACTGCAGGTGACATGCACCCATGGGGATGACACCTCTGTGAGTGAGTCAGCCTCTGGGGTGATCCTTACTGAGCACCGCTGCAGGTGACATGCACCCATGGGGATGACACCTCTGTGAATGAGTCAGCCTCTGGGGTGATCCTTACTGAGCACCGCTGCAGGTGACATGCACCCATGGGGATGACACCTCTGTGAATGAGTCAGCCTCTGGCGTGATCCTTACTGAGAACGGCTGCAGGTGACATGCACCCATGGGGATGACACCCCTGTGAGTGAGACAGCCTCTGGGGTGATCCTTACTGAGCACCGCTGCAGGTGACATGCACCCATGGGGATGACACCCCTGTGAGTGAGTCAGCCTCTGGGGTGATCCTTACTGAGCACCGATGAAGGTGACATGCACCCATGGGGATGACACCACTGTGAGTGAGTCAGCCTCTGGGGTGATCCTTACTGAGCACCGCTGCAGGTGATATGTACCCATGGGATGACACCCCTGTAAGAGAGTCAATCTCTGGGGTGATCCTTACTGAGCACCGCTGCAGGTGACATGCACCCATGGGGATGATACCCCTGGGGGTGAGTCAGCCTCTGGGGTGATCCTTACTGAGCACCGCTGCAGGTGACATGCACCCATGGGGATGACACCCCTGTGAGTGAGTCAGCTTCTGGGGTGATCCTTACGGAGCTCCGCTGCAGGTGACATGCACCCATGGGGATGACACCACTGTGAGTGAGTCAGCCTCTGGGGTGATCCTTACTGAGCACCGCTGTAGGTGACATGCACCCATGGAGATGACACCCCTGTGAGTGAGTCAGCCTCTGGGGTGATCCTTACTGAGCACCGGTGCAGGTGACATGCACCCATGGGGATGACACCTCTGTGAATGAGTCAGCCTCTGGGGTGATCCCTACTGAGCACCGCTGCAGGTGACATGCACCCATGGGGATGACACCTCTGTGAGTGAGACAACCCCTGGGGTGATCCTTACTGAACACAGCTGCAGGTAACATGCACCCACGGGGATGACACCACTGTGAGTGAGACAGCCTCTGGGTTGATCCTTACTGAGCACCACTGCAGGTGATATGTACCCATGGGGATGACACCCCTGTGAGTGAGACGGCCTCTGGGGTGATCCTTACTGAGCACCGCTGCAGGTGACATGCACCCATGGGAATGACACCCCTGTGAGTGAGACAGCCTCTGGGGAGATCCTTACTGAGCATCGCTGCAGGTGACATGCACCCATGGGGATGACACCTCTGTGAGTGAGTCAGCCTATGGGGTGATCCTTACTGAGCACCACTGCAGGTGATATGTACCCATGGGGATGACACCCCTGTGAGTGAGACAGCCTCTGGGGTGATCCTTACTGAGGACCGCTGCAGGTGACATACACCCATGGGGATGATATCCCTGTGGGTGAGTCAGCCTCTGGGGTGATCCTTACTGAACATCGCTGCAGGTGATATGCACCCATGGGGATGACACCCCTGTGAGTGAGACAGCCTCTGGGGTGATCCTTACTGGGCACCGCTGCAGGTGACATGCACCCATGGGGATGACAAATCTGTGAGTGAGTCAGCCTCTGGGGTGATCCTTACTAAGCACCGATGAAGGTGACATGCATCCATGGGGATGACACCACTGTGAGTGAGACAGCCCCTGGGGTGATCCTTACTGAGCACCGCTGCAGGTGATATGTACCCATGGGGATGACACCCCTGTAAGTGAGTCAATCTCTGGGGTGATCTTTACTGAGCACCGCTGCAGGTGACATTCACCCATGGGGATGACACCCCTGTGAATGAGTCAGCCTCTGGGGTGATCCTTACTGAGCACCGCTGCAGGTGACATGCACCCATGGGGATGACACCCCTGTGAGTGAGTCAGCCTCTGGGGTGATCCTTACTGAGCTCCGCTGCAGGTGACATGCACCCATGCGGATGACACCACTGTGAGTGAGTCAGCCTCTGGGGTGATACTTACTGAGCACCACTGCAGGTGACATGCACCCATGGGGATGACACCTCTGTGAGTGAGTCAGCCTCTGGGGTGATCCTTACTGAGCACCGCTGCAGGTGACATGCACCCATGGGGATGACACCTCTGTGAATTAGTCAGCCTCTGGGGTGATCCTTACTGAGCACCGCTGCAGGTGACATGCACCCATGGGGATGACACCTCTGTGAATGAGTCAGCCTCTGGCATGATCCTTACTGAGAACCGCTGCTGGTGACATGCACCCATGGGGATGACACCCCTGTGAGTGAGACAGCCTCTGGGGTGATCCTTACTGAGCACCGCTGCAGGTGACATGCACCCATGGGGATGACACCCCTGTGAGTGAGTCAGCCTCTGGGGTGATCCTTACTGAGCACCGATGAAGGTGACATGCACCCATGGGGATGACACCACTGTGATTGAGTCAGCCTCTGGGGTGATCCTTACTGAGCACCGCTGAAGGTGATATGTACCCATGGGGATGACACCCCTGTAAGTGAGTCAATCTCTGGGGTGATCCTTACTGAGCACCGCTGCATTTGACATGCACCCATGGGGATGATACCCCTGTGGGTGAGTCAGCCTCTGGGGTGATCCTTACTGAGCACCGCTGCAGGTGACATGCACCCATGGGGATGACACCCCTGTGAGTGAGTCAGCCTCTGGGGTGATCCTTACTGAGCTCCGCTGCAGGTGACATGCACCCATGGGGATGACACCACTGTGAGTGAGTCAGCCTCTGGGGTGATCCTTACTGAGCACCGCTGTAGGTGACATGCACCCATGGAGATGACACCCCTGTGAGTGAGTCAGCCTCTGGGGTGATCCTTACTGAGCATCGCTGCAGGTGACATGCACCCATAGGGATGACACCTCTGTGAATGAGTCAGCCTCTGGGGTGATCCTTACTGAGCACCGCTGCAGGTGACATGCACCCATGGGGATGATACCCCTGTGGGTGAGTCAGCCTCTGGGGTGATCCTTACTGAGCACCGCTGCAGGTGACATGCACCCATGGGGATGACACCCCTGTGAGTGAGTCAGCCTCTGCGGTGATCCTTACTGAGCACTGCTGCAGGTGACCTGCACCCATGGAGATGACACCCCTCTGAGTGAGTCAGCCTCTGGGGTGATCCTTACTGAGCACCGCTGCAGGTAACATGCACCCATGGGGATGATACCCCTGTAAGTGAGTCAGCCTCTGGGGTGATCCTTACTGAGCACCGCTGCAGGTAACATGCACCCAGGGGGATGATACCGCTGTAAGTGAGTCAGCCTCTGGGGTGATCCTTACTGAGCACCGCTGCAGGTAACATGCACCCATGGGGATGATACCCCTGTAAGTGAGTTAGCCTCGGGGTGATCCTTACTGAGCACCGCTGCAGGTGACATGCACCCTTGGGGATGATACCCCTTTAAGTGAGTCAGCCTCTGGGGTGATCCTTACTGAGCACCGCTGCAGGTGACATGCACCCATGGGGATGACACCTCTCTGGGTGAGTCAGTCTCTGGGGTGATCCTAACTGAGCACCGCTGCAGGTGACATGCACCCATGGGGATGACACCCCTGTGAGTGAGTCAGCCTCTGGGGTGATCCTTACTGAGCACCGCTGTAGGTGACATGCACCCATAGGGATGACACCCCTGTGAGTGAGTCAGCCTCTGGGGTGATCCTTACTGACCACCGCCGCTGCAGGTGACATGCACCCATGGGGATGACACCCCTGTGAGTGAGTCAGCCTCTGCGGTGATCCTTACTGAGCACTGCTGCAGGTGACATGCACCCATGAGGATGACACCTCTGTGAGTGAGTCAGCCTCTGGGGTGATACTTACTGAGCACCGCTGCAGGTGACATGCACCCATGGGGATGACACCCCTGTGGGTGAGTCAGCCTCTGAGGTGATCCTTACTGAGCACCGCTGCAGGTGACATGCACCCATGGGGATGACACCCCTGTGGGTAAGTCAGCCTCAGTGGAGATCCTTACTGAGCATCGCTGCAGGTGACATGCACCCATGGGGATGACACCCCTGTGGGTGAGTCAGCCTCTGGGGAGATCCTTACTGAGCACCGCTGCAGGTGAAAACCCCCCATGGAGATGACACCCCTGTGACTGAGTCAGCCTCTGGGGTGAATCTTACTGAGCATCGCTGCAGGTGACAAGCATCCATGGGGATGACATCCCTGTGGGTGAGTCAGCCTCTGGGGTGATTCTTACTGAGCATCGCTGCAGTTGACATGCACCCATGAGGATGACACCCCTGTGAGAGAGTCAGCCTCTGGGGTGATCCTTACTGAGCACTGCTGCAGGTGACATGCACCCATGGGGATGACACCCCTGTGGGTGAGTCAGCGTCTGGGGTGATCCTTACTGAGCACCGCTGCAGGTGACATGAACCCATGAGGATGACACCTCTGTGGGTGAGTCAGCCTCTGTTGTGATCCTTACTGAGCATCGCAGCAGGTTACATGCACCCATGGGGATGACACCTCTGTGAGTGAGTCAGCCTCTGGGGTGATCCTTACTGAGCACCGCTGCAGGTGACATGCACCCATGGGAATGACACCCCTGTGAGTGAGACAGCCTCTGGGAAGATCCTTACTGAGCATCGCTGCAGGTGACATGCACCCATGGGGATGACACCACTGTGAGTGAGTCAGCCTCTGGGGTGATCCTTACTGAGCACCGCTGTAGGTGACATGCACCCATGGAGATGACACCCCTGTGAGTGAGTCAGCCTCTGGGGTGATCCTTACTGAGCACCGGTGCAGGTGACATGCACCCATGGGGATGACACCTCTGTGAATGAGTCAGCCTCTGGGGTGATCCCTACTGAGCACCGCTGCAGGTGACATGCACCCATGGGGATGACACCTCTGTGAGTGAGACAACCCCTGGGGTGATCCTTACTGAACACAGCTGCAGGTAACATGCACCCACGGGGATGACACCACTGTGAGTGAGACAGCCTCTGGGGTGATCCTTACTGAGCACCACTGCAGGTGATATGTACCCATGGGGATGACACCCCTGTGAGTGAGACGGCCTCTGGGGTGATCCTTACTGAGCACCGCTGCAGGTGACATGCACCCATGGGAATGACACCCCTGTGAGTGAGACAGCCTCTGGGGAGATCCTTACTGAGCATCGCTGCAGGTGACATGCACCCATGGGGATGACACCTCTGTGAGTGAGTCAGCCTATGGGGTGATCCTTACTGAGCACCACTGCAGGTGATATGTACCCATGGGGATGACACCCCTGTGAGTGAGACAGCCTCTGGGGTGATCCTTACTGAGGACCGCTGCAGGTGACATACACCCATGGGGATGATATCCCTGTGGGTGAGTCAGCCTCTGGGGTGATCCTTACTGAACATCGCTGCAGGTGATATGCACCCATGGGGATGACACCCCTGTGAGTGAGACAGCCTCTGGGGTGATCCTTACTGGGCACCGCTGCAGGTGACATGCACCCATGGGGATGACAAATCTGTGAGTGAGTCAGCCTCTGGGGTGATCCTTACTAAGCACCGATGAAGGTGACATGCACCCATGGGGATGACACCACTGTGAGTGAGACAGCCCCTGGGGTGATCCTTACTGAGCACCGCTGCAGGTGATATGTACCCATGGGGATGACACCCCTGTAAGTGAGTCAATCTCCGGGGTGATCTTTACTGAGCACCGCTGCAGGTGACATTCACCCATGGGGATGACACCCCTGTGAGTGAGTCAGCCTCTGGGGTGATCCTTACTGAGCTCCGCTGCAGGTGACATGCACCCATGCAGGTGACACCACTGTGAGTGAGTCAGCCTCTGGGGTGATACTTACTGAGCACCACTGCAGGTGACATGCACCCATGGGGATGACACCTCTGTGAGTGAGTCAGCCTCTGGGGTGATCCTTACTGAGCATCGCTGCAGGTGACATGCACCCATGGGGATGACACCTCTGTGAATGAGTCAGCCTCTGGGGTGATCCTTACTGAGCACCGCTGCAGGTGACATGCACCCATGGGGATGACACCTCTGTGAATGAGTCAGCCTCTGGCGTGATCCTTACTGAGAACCGCTGCTGGTGACATGCACCCATGGGGATGACACCCCTGTGAGTGAGACAGCCTCTGGGGTGATCCTTACTGAGCACCGCTGCAGGTGACATGCACCCATGGGGATGACACCCCTGTGAGTGAGTCAGCCTCTGGGGTGATCCTTACTGAGCACCGATGAAGGTGACATGCACCCATGGGGATGACACCACTGTGAGTGAGTCAGCCTCTGGGGTGATCCTTACTGAGCACCGCTGAAGGTGATATGTACCCATGGGGATGACACCCCTGTAAGTGAGTCAATCTCTGGGGTGATCCTTACTGAGCACCGCTGCATTTGACATGCACCCATGGGGATGATACCCCTGTGGGTGAGTCAGCCTCTGGGGTGATCCTTACTGAGCACCGCTGCAGGTGACATGCACCCATGGGGATGACACCCCTGTGAGTGAGTCAGCCTCTGGGGTGATCCTTACTGAGCTCCGCTGCAGGTGACATGCACCCATGGGGATGACACCACTGTGAGTGAGTCAGCCTCTGGGGTGATCCTTACTGAGCACCGCTGTAGGTGACATGCACCCATGGAGATGACACCCCTGTGAGTGAGTCAGCCTCTGGGGTGATCCTTACTGAGCATCGCTGCAGGTGACATGCACCCATGGGGATGACACCTCTGTGAATGAGTCAGCCTCTGGGGTGATCCTTACTGAGCACCGCTGCAGGTGACATGCACCCATGGGGATGATACCCCTGTGGGTGAGTCAGCCTCTGGGGTGATCCTTACTGAGCACCGCTGCAGGTGACATGCACCCATGGGGATGACACCCCTGTGAGTGAGTCAGCCTCTGCGGTGATCCTTACTGAGCACCGCTGCAGGTGACCTGCACCCATGGAGATGACACCCCTCTGAGTGAGTCAGCCTCTGGGGTGATCCTTACCGAGCACCGCTGCAGGTAACATGCACCCATGGGGATCATACCCCTGTAAGTGAGTCAGCCTCTGGGGTGATCCTTACTGAGCACCGCTGCAGGTAACATGCACCCAGGGGGATGATACCGCTGTAAGTGAGTCAGCCTCTGGGGTGATCCTTACTGAGCACCGCTGCAGGTAACATGCACCCATGGGGATGATACCCCTGTAAGTGAGTTAGCCTCGGGGTGATCCTTACTGAGCACCGCTGCAGGTGACATGCACCCTTGGGGATGATACCCCTGTAAGTGAGTCAGCCTCTGGGGTGATCCTTACTGAGCACCGCTGCAGGTGACATGCACCCATGGGGATGACACCTCTCTGGGTGAGTCAGTCTCTGGGGTGATCCTAACTGAGCACCGCTGCAGGTGACATGCACCCATGGGGATGACACCCCTGTGAGTGAGTCAGCCTCTGGGGTGATCCTTACTGAGCACCGCTGTAGGTGACATGCACCCATAGGGATGACACCCCTGTGAGTGAGTCAGCCTCTGGGGTGATCCTTACTGACCACCGCCGCTGCAGGTGACATGCACCCATGGGGATGACACCCCTGTGAGTGAGTCAGCCTCTGCGGTGATCCTTACTGAGCACTGCTGCAGGTGACATGCACCCATGAGGATGACACCTCTGTGAGTGAGTCAGCCTCTGGGGTGATACTTACTGAGCACCGCTGCAGGTGACATGCACCCATGGGGATGACACCCCTGTGGGTGAGTCAGCCTCTGAGGTGATCCTTACTGAGCACCGCTGCAGGTGACATGCACCCATGGGGATGACACCCCTGTGGGTAAGTCAGCCTCAGTGGAGATCCTTACTGAGCATCGCTGCAGGTGACATGCACCCATGGGGATGACACCCCTGTGGGTGAGTCAGCCTCTGGGGAGATCCTTACTGAGCACCGCTGCAGGTGAAAACCCCCCATGGAGATGACACCCCTGTGACTGAGTCAGCCTCTGGGGTGAATCTTACTGAGCATCGCTGCAGGTGACAAGCATCCATGGGGATGACATCCCTGTGGGTGAGTCAGCCTCTGGGGTGATTCTTACTGAGCATCGCTGCAGTTGACATGCACCCATGAGGATGACACCCCTGTGAGAGAGTCAGCCTCTGGGGTGATCCTTACTGAGCACTGCTGCAGGTGACATGCACCCATGGGGATGACACCCCTGTGGGTGAGTCAGCGTCTGGGGTGATCCTTACTGAGCACCGCTGCAGGTGACATGAACCCATGAGGATGACACCTCTGTGGGTGAGTCAGCCTCTGTTGTGATCCTTACTGAGCATCGCAGCAGGTTACATGCACCCATGGGGATGACACCTCTGTGAGTGAGTCAGCCTCTGGGGTGATCCTTACTGAGCACCGCTGCAGGTGACATGCACCCATGGGAATGACACCCCTGTGAGTGAGACAGCCTCTGGGAAGATCCTTACTGAGCATCGCTAGCAGGTGACATGCACCCATGGGGATGACACCCCTGTGAGTGAGACAGCCTCTGGGGTGATCCTTACTGAGCACCGCTGCAGGTGACATGCACCCATGGGGATGACACCTCTGTGAGTGAGACAGCCTCTGGGGTGATCCTTACTGAGCACCGCTGCAGGTGACATGCACCCATGGGGATGACACCTCTGTGAGTGAGACGGCCCCTGGGGTGATCCTTACTGAACACAACTGCAGGTAACATGCACCCATGGGGATGACACCTCTGTGAGTGAGTCAGCCTCTGGGGTGATCCTTACTGAGCACCGCTGCAGGTGACATGCACCCATGGGAATGACACTCCTGTGAGTGAGACAGCCTCTGGAAAGATCCTTACTGAGCATCGCTGCAGGTGACATGCACCCATGGGGATGACACCCCTGTGAGTGAGACAGCCTCTGGGGTGATCCTTACTGAGCACCGCTGCAGGTGACATGCACCCATGGGGATGACACCTCTGTGAGTGAGACAGCCTCTGGGGTGATCCTTACTGAGCACCGCTGCAGGTGACATGCACCCATGGGGATGACACCTCTGTGAGTGAGACGGCCCCTGGGGTGATCCTTACTGAACACAGCTGCAGGTAACATGCACCCATGGGGATGACACCTCTGTGAGTGAGACAGCCTTTGGGGTGATCCTTACTGAGCACCACTGCAGGTGATATGTACCCATGGGGATGACACCCCTGTGAGTGAAACGGCCTCTGGGGTGATCCTTACTGAGCACCGCTGCAGGTGACATGCACCCATGGGAATGACACCCCTGTGAGTGAGACAGCCTCTGGGGTGATCCTTACTGAGCACCGCTGCAGGTGACATGCACCCATGGGGATGACACCTCTGTGAGTGAGTCAATCTCTGGGGTGATCTTTACTGAGCACCGCTGCAGGTGACATTCACCCATGGGGATGACACCCCTGTGAATGAGTCAGCCTCTGGGGTGATCCTTACTGAGCACCGCTGCAGGTGACATGCACCCATGGGGATGACACCCCTGTGAGTGAGTCAGCCTCTGGGGTGATCCTTACTGAGCTCCGCTGCAGGTGACATGCACCCATGGGGATGACACCACTGTGAGTGAGTCAGCCTCTGGGGTGATACTTACTGAGCACCACTGCAGGTGACATGCACCCATGGGGATGACACCTCTGTGAGTGAGTCAGCCTCTGGGGTGATCCTTACTGAGCACCGCTGCAGGTGACATGCACCCATGGGGATGACACCTCTGTGAGTGAGTCAGCCTCTGGGGTGATCCTTACTGAGCACCGCTGCAGGTGACATGCACCCATGGGGATGACACCTCTGTGAATGAGTCAGCCTCTGGGGTGATCCTTACTGAGAACGGCTGCAGGTGACATGCACCCATGGGGATGACACCCCTGTGAGTGAGACAGCCTCTGGGGTGATCCTTACTGAGCACCGCTGCAGGTGACATGCACCCATGGGGATGACACCCCTGTGAGTGAGTCAGCCTCTGGGGTGATCCTTACTGAGCACCGATGAAGGTGACATGCACCCATGGGGATGACACCACTGTGAGTGAGTCAGCCTCTGGGGTGATCCTTACTGAGCACCGCTGCAGGTGATATGTACCCATGGGGATGACACCCCTGTAAGTGAGTCAATCTCTGGGGTGATCCTTACTGAGCACCGCTGCAGGTGACATGCACCCATGGGGATGATACCCCTGGGGGTGAGTCAGCCTCTGGGGTGATCCTTACTGAGCACCGCTGCAGGTGACATGCACCCATGGGGATGACACCCCTGTGAGTGAGTCAGCCTCTGGGGTGATCCTTACGGAGCTCCGCTGCAGGTGACATGCACCCATGGGGATGACACCACTGTGAGTTAGTCAGCCTCTGGGGTGATCCTTACTGAGCACCGCTGTAGGTGACATGCACCCATGGAGATGACACCCCTGTGAGTGAGTCAGCCTCTGGGGTGATCCTTACTGAGCACCGGTGCAGGTGACATGCACCCATGGGGATGACACCTCTGTGAATGAGTCAGCCTCTGGGGTGATCCCTACTGAGCACCGCTGCAGGTGACATGCACCCATGGGGATGACACCTCTGTGAGTGAGACAACCCCTGGGGTGATCCTTACTGAACACAGCTGCAGGTAACATGCACCCACGGGGATGACACCACTGTGAGTGAGACAGCCTCTGGGGTGATCCTTACTGAGCACCACTGCAGGTGATATGTACCCATGGGGATGACACCCCTGTGAGTGAGACGGCCTCTGGGGTGATCCTTACTGAGCACCGCTGCAGGTGACATGCACCCATGGGAATGACACCCCTGTGAGTGAGACAGCCTCTGGGGAGATCCTTACTGAGCATCGCTGCAGGTGACATGCACCCATGGGGATGACACCTCTGTGAGTGAGTCAGCCTATGGGGTGATCCTTACTGAGCACCACTGCAGGTGATATGTACCCATGGGGATGACACCCCTGTGAGTGAGACAGCCTCTGGGGTGATCCTTACTGAGGACCGCTGCAGGTGACATACACCCATGGGGATGATATCCCTGTGGGTGAGTCAGCCTCTGGGGTGATCCTTACTGAACATCGCTGCAGGTGATATGCACCCATGGGGATGACACCCCTGTGAGTGAGACAGCCTCTGGGGTGATCCTTACTGGGCACCGCTGCAGGTGACATGCACCCATGGGGATGACAAATCTGTGAGTGAGTCAGCCTCTGGGGTGATCCTTACTAAGCACCGATGAAGGTGACATGCACCCATGGGGATGACACCACTGTGAGTGAGACAGCCCCTGGGGTGATCCTTACTGAGCACCGCTGCAGGTGATATGTACCCATGGGGATGACACCCCTGTAAGTGAGTCAATCTCCGGGGTGATCTTTACTGAGCACCGCTGCAGGTGACATTCACCCATGGGGATGACACCCCTGTGAATGAGTCAGCCTCTGGGGTGATCCTTACTGAGCACCGCTGCAGGTGACATGCACCCATGGGGATGACACCCCTGTGAGTGAGTCAGCCTCTGGGGTGATCCTTACTGAGCTCCGCTGCAGGTGACATGCACCCATGCGGATGACACCACTGTGAGTGAGTCAGCCTCTGGGGTGATACTTACTGAGCACCACTGCAGGTGACATGCACCCATGGGGATGACACCTCTGTGAGTGAGTCAGCCTCTGGGGTGATCCTTACTGAGCACCGCTGCAGGTGACATGCACCCATGGGGATGACACCTCTGTGAATGAGTCAGCCTCTGGGGTGATCCTTACTGAGCACCGCTGCAGGTGACATGCACCCATGGGGATGACACCTCTGTGAATGAGTCAGCCTCTGGCGTGATCCTTACTGAGAACCGCTGCTGGTGACATGCACCCATGGGGATGACACCCCTGTGAGTGAGACAGCCTCTGGGGTGATCCTTACTGAGCACCGCTGCAGGTGACATGCACCCATGGGGATGACACCCCTGTGAGTGAGTCAGCCTCTGGGGTGATCCTTACTGAGCACCGATGAAGGTGACATGCACCCATGGGGATGACACCACTGTGAGTGAGTCAGCCTCTGGGGTGATCCTTACTGAGCACCGCTGAAGGTGATATGTACCCATGGGGATGACACCCCTGTAAGTGAGTCAATCTCTGGGGTGATCCTTACTGAGCACCGCTGCATTTGACATGCACCCATGGGGATGATACCCCTGTGGGTGAGTCAGCCTCTGGGGTGATCCTTACTGAGCACCGCTGCAGGTGACATGCACCCATGGGGATGACACCCCTGTGAGTGAGTCAGCCTCTGGGGTGATCCTTACTGAGCTCCGCTGCAGGTGACATGCACCCATGGGGATGACACCACTGTGAGTGAGTCAGCCTCTGGGGTGATCCTTACTGAGCACCGCTGTAGGTGACATGCACCCATGGAGATGACACACCTGTGAGTGAGTCAGCCTCTGGGGTGATCCTTACTGAGCATCGCTGCAGGTGACATGCACCCATGGGGATGACACCTCTGTGAATGAGTCAGCCTCTGGGGTGATCCTTACTGAGCACCGCTGCAGGTGACATGCACCCATGGGGATGATACCCCTGTGGGTGAGTCAGCCTCTGGGGTGATCCTTACTGAGCACCGCTGCAGGTGACATGCACCCATGGGGATGACACCCCTGTGAGTGAGTCAGCCTCTGCGGTGATCCTTACTGAGCACCGCTGCAGGTGACCTGCACCCATGGAGATGACACCCCTCTGAGTGAGTCAGCCTCTGGGGTGATCCTTACTGAGCACCGCTGCAGGTAACATGCACCCATGGGGATGATACCCCTGTAAGTGAGTCAGCCTCTGGGGTGATCCTTACTGAGCACCTCTGCAGGTAACATGCACCCAGGGGGATGATACCGCTGTAAGTGAGTCAGCCTCTGGGGTGATCCTTACTGAGCACCGCTGCAGGTAACATGCACCCATGGGGATGATACCCCTGTAAGTGAGTTAGCCTCGGGGTGTTCCTTACTGAGCACCGCTGCAGGTGACATGCACCCTTGGGGATGATACCCCTGTAAGTGAGTCAGCCTCTGGGGTGATCCTTACTGAGCACCGCTGCAGGTGACATGCACCCATGGGGATGACACCTCTCTGGGTGAGTCAGTCTCTGGGGTGATCCTAACTGAGCACCGCTGCAGGTGACATGCACCCATGGGGATGACACCCCTGTGAGTGAGTCAGCCTCTGGGGTGATCCTTACTGAGCACCGCTGTAGGTGACATGCACCCATAGGGATGACACCCCTGTGAGTGAGTCAGCCTCTGGGGTGATCCTTACTGACCACCGCCGCTGCAGGTGACATGCACCCATGGGGATGACACCCCTGTGAGTGAGTCAGCCTCTGGGGTGATCCTTACTGAATACCACTGCTGGTGACATGCACCCATGGGGATGACACCCCTGTGAGTGAGTCAGCCTCTGGGGTGACCCATACTGAGCACCGCTGCAGGGGACATGTGCCCATGGGGATGATACCCCTGTGGGTGAGTCAGCCTCTGGAGTGATCCTTACTGAACACCGCTGCAGGTGATATGTACCCATGGGGATGACACCCATGTGAGTGAGACAGCCTCTGGGGTGATCCTTACTGAGCACCACTGCAGGTGACATGCACCCATGGGGATGACACCCCTGTGAGTGAGTCAGCCTCTGGGGTGATCCTTACTGAGCACCGCTGCAGGTGACATGCACGCATGGGGATGACACCACTGTGAGTGAGTCAGCCTCTGGGGTGATCCTTACTGAGCACCGCTGCAGGTGATATGTACCCATGGGGATGACACCCCTGTGAGTGAGACAGCCTCTGGGGTGATCCTTACTGAGCACCGCTGCAGGTGACATGCACCCATGGGGATGACACCCCTGTGAGTGAGTCAGCCTCTGGGGTGATCCTTACTGAGCACCGCTGCAGGTGACATGCACCCATGGGGATGACACCTCTGTGAGTGAGTCAGCCTCTGGGGTGATCCTCACTGAGCACCGCTGCAGGTGACATGCACCCATGGGGATGACACCTCTGTGAGTGAGTCAGCCTCTGGGGTGATCCTTACTGAGCACCGCAGCAGGTGACATGCACCTATGGGGATGACACCCCTGCGAGTGAGTCAGCCTCCTGGGTGATCCTTACTGAGAACCGCTGCAGGTGACATGCACCCATGGGGATGACACCCCTGTGAGTGAGTCAGCCTCGGGGTGATCCTTACTGAGCACCGCTGCAGGTGACATGCACCCATGGGGATGACACCTCTGTGAGTGAGACAGCCTCTGGGATGATCCTTACTGAGCACCGCTGCAGGTGACATGCACCCATGGGGATGACACCCCTGTGAGTGAGACAGCCTCTGGGGTGATCCTTACTGAGCACCACTGCAGGTGACATGCACCCATGGAGATGACACCCCTGTGAGTGAGACAGCCTCAGGGATGATCCTTACTGAGCACCGCTGCAGGTGACATGCACCCATGGGGATGACACCCCTGTGAGTGAGTCAGCCTCTGGGGTGATCCTTACTGAGCACCGCTTCAGGTGACATGCACCCATGGGGATGACACCCCTGTGAGTGAATCAGCCTCTGGGGTGATCCTTACTGAGCACCGCTGCAGGTGACATGCACCCATGGGGATGACACCCCTGTGGGTGAGTCAGCCTCTGGGGTGATCCTCACTGAGCACCGCTGCAGGTGACATGCACCCATGGGGATGACACCCCTGTGAGTGAGTCAGCCTCTGCGGTGATCCTTACTGAGCACCGCTGCAGGTGACATGCACCCATGGAGATGACACCCCTGTGAGTGAGTCAGCCTCTGGGGTGATCCTTACTGAGCACCGCTGTAGGTGACATGCACCCATGGAAATGACACCCCTGTGAGTGAGTCAGCCTCTGGGGTGATCCTAACTGAGCACCGCTGCCGGTGACATGCACCCATGGGGATGACACCCCTGTGAGTGAGTCAGCCTCGGGATGATCCTTACTGAGCACCGCTGCAGGTGACATGCACCCATGGAGATGACACCCCTGTGAGTGAGTCAGCCTCTGCTTCGATCCTTGCTGAGCACCACTGCAGGTGACATGCACCCATGGAGATGACACCCCTGTGAGTGAGACAGCCTCTGGGGTGATCCTTACTGAGCACCGCTTCAGGTGACATGCACCCATGGGGATGACACCTATGTGGGTGAGTCAGCCTCTGGGGTGATCCTTACTGAGCACCGCTGCAGGTGACATGCACCCATGGGGATGACACCTCTGTGGGTGAGTCAGCCTCTGGGGTGATCCTTACTGAGCACCGCTGCAGGTGACATGCACCCATGGGGATGACACCCCTGTGGGTGAGTCAGCCTCTGGGGTGATCCTTACTGAGCCCCGCTGCAGGAGACATGCACCCATGGGATGACACCCCTGTGAGTGAGTCAGCCTCTCAAGTGATCCTTACTGAGCACCGCTGCAGGTGACATGCACCCATGGGGATGACACCCCTGTGAGTGAGTCAGCCTCTGGGGTGATCCTTACTGAGCCCCGCTGCAGGAGACATGCACCCATGGGATGACACCCCTGTGAGTGAGTCAGCCTCTCGAGTGATCCTTACTGAGCACCGCTGCAGGTGACATGCACCGATGGGGATGACACCCCTGTGAGTGAGTCAGCCTCTGGGGTGATCCTTACTGAGCACCGCCGCTGCAGGTGACATGCAACCTTGGGTATGACACCTCTCTGGGTGAGTCAGTCTCTGGCGTGATCCTAACTGAGCACCGCTGCCGGTGACATGCACCCATAGGGATGACACCCCTGTGAGTGAGTCAGCCTCTGGGGTGATCCTTACTGACCACTGCCGCTGCAGGTGACATGCACCCATGGGGATGACACCTCTGTGGGTGAGTCAGTCTCTGGGGTGATCCTAACTGACCACCGCTGCAGGTGACATGCACCCACGGGGATGACACCCCTGTGAGTGAGTCAGCCTCTGTGGTGATCCTTACTGAGCACCGCTGCAGGTGACATGCACCCATGGGGATGACACCCCTGTGAGTGAGTCAGCCTCTGGGGTGATCCTTACTGAGCACTGCATTTGCAGGTGACATGCACCCATGGGGATGACACCCCTGTGAGTGAGTCAGCCTCTGGGGTGATCCTTACTGAGCAAAGCTGCAGGTGACATGCACCCATGGGGATGACACCCCTGTGAATGAGTCAGCCTTTGGGGTGATTCTTACTGAGCACCGCTGCAGGTGACATGAACCCATGGGGATGACACCTCTGTGGGTGAGTCAGCCTCTGGGGTCATCCTTACTGAGCAAATCTGCAGGTGACATGCACCCATGGGGATGACACCCCTGTCAGTGAGTCAGCCTTTGGGGCGATCCTTACTCAGCACCGCTGCAGTTGACATGAACCCATGGGGATGACACCTCTGTGGGTGAGTCAGCCTCTGGGGTGATCCTTACTGAGCACCGCTGCAGGTAACATGCACCCATGGGGATGATACCCCTGTAAGTGAGTCAGCCTCTGGGGTGATGCTTACTGAGCACCGCTGCAGGTAACATGCACCCATGGGGATGATACCCCTGTAAGTGAGTTAGCCTCGGGGTGATCCTTACTGAGCACCGCTGCAGGTGACATGCACCCATGGGGATGACACCTCTCTGGGTGAGTCAGTCTCTGGGGTGATCCTAACTGAGCACCGTTGCAGGTGACATGCACCCATGGGGATGACACCCCTGTGAGTGAGTCAGCCTCTGGGGTGATCCTTACTGAGCACCGCTGTAGGTGACATGCACCCATAGGGATGACACCCCTGTGAGTGAGTCAGCCTCTGGGGTGATCCTTACTGACTACCGCCACTGCAGGTGACATGCACCCATGGGGATGACACCCCTGTGAGTGAGTCAGCCTCTGGGGTGATCCTTACTGAATACCGCTGCTGGTGACATGCACCCATGGGAATGACACCCCTGTGAGTGAGTCAGCCTCTGAGGTGATCCATACTGAGCACCGCTGCAGGGGACATGTACCCATGGGGATGATACCCCTGTGAGTGAGTCAGCCTCTGGGGTGATCCTTACTGAGCACCGCTGCAGGGGACATGTAACCATGGGGATGATACCCCTGTGAGTGAGTCAGCCCCTGGAGTGATCCTTACTGAACACTGCTGCAGGTGATATGTACCCATGGGGATGACACCCATGTGAGTGAGACAGCCTCTGGGGTGATCCTTACTGAGGACCGCTGCAGGTGACATGCACCCATGGGGATGACACCCCTGTGAGCGAGTCAGCCTCTGGGGTGATCCTTACTGAGCACCGCTGCAGGTGACATGCACCCATGGGGATGACACCACTGTGAGTGAGTCAGCCTCTGGGGTGATCCTTACTGAGCACTGCTGCAGGTGATATGTACCCATGGGGATGACACCCCTGTGAGTGAGACAGCCTCTGGGGTGATCCTTACTGAGCACCGCTGCAGGTGACATGCACCCATGGGGATGACACCCCTGTGGGTGAGTCAGCCTCTGGGGTGATCCTTACTGAGCACCGCTGCAGGTGACATGCACCCATGGGGATGACACCCCTGTGAGTGAGTCAGCCTCTGCGGTGATCCTTACTGAGCACCGCTGCAGGTGACATGCACCCATGGAGATGACACCCCTGTGAGTGAGTCAGCCTCTGGGGTGATCCTTACTGAGCACCGCTGTAGGTGACATGCACCCATGGAGATGACACCCCCGTGAGTGAGTCAGCCTCTGGGGTGATCCTAACTGAGCACCGCTGCCGGTGACATGCACCCATGGGGATGACACCCCTGTGAGTGAGTCAGCCTCGGGGTGATCCTTACTGAGCACCGCTGCAGGTGACATGCACCCATGGAGATGACACCCCTGTGAGTGAGTCAGCCTCTGCGGCGATCCTTACTGAGCACCACTGCAGGTGACATGCACCCATGGAGATGACACCCCTGTGAGTGAGACAGACTCTGGGGTGATCCTTACTGAGCACCGCTGCAGGTGACATGCACCCATGGGGATGACACCTATGTGGGTGAGTCAGCCTCTGGGGTGATCCTTACTGAGCACCGCTGCAGGTGACATGCACCCATGGGGATGACACCTCTGTGGGTGAGTCAGCCTCTGGGGTGATCCTTACTGAGCACCGCTGCAGGTGACATGCACCCATGGGGATGACACCCCTGTGGGTGAGTCAGCCTCTGGGTGATCCTTACTGAGCACCGCTGCAGGAGACATGCACCCATGGGATGACACCCCTGTGAGTGAGTCAGCCTCTCGAGTGATCCTTACTGAGCACCGCTGCAGGTGACATGCACCCATGGGGATGACACCCCTGTGAGTGAGTCAGCCTCTGGGGTGATCCTTACTGAGCCCCGCTGCAGGAGACATGCACCCATGGGATGACACCCCTGTGAGTGAGTCAGCCTCTGCGGCGATCCTTACTGAGCACCACTGCAGGTGACATGCACCCATGGAGATGACACCCCTGTGAGTGAGACAGCCTCTGGGGTGATCCTTACTGAGCACCGCTTCAGGTGACATGCACCCATGGGGATGACACCTATGTGGGTGAGTCAGCCTCTGGGGTGATCCTTACTGAGCACCGCTGCAGGTGACATGCACCCATGGGGATGACACCTCTGTGGGTGAGTCAGCCTCTGGGGTGATCCTTACTGTGCACCGCTGCAGGTGACATGCACCCATGGGGACGACACCCCTGTGGGTGAGTCAGCCTCTGGGGTGATCCTTACTGAGCACCACTGCAGGAGACATGCACCCATGGGATGACACCCCTGTGAGTGAGTCAGCCTCTCGAGTGATACTTACTGAGCACCGCTGCAGGTGACCTGCACCCATGGGGATGACACCCCTGTGGGTGAGTCAGCCTCTGGGGTTATCCTTACTGAGCACCACTGCAGGAGACATGCACCCATGGGATGACACCCCTGTGAGTGAGTCAGCCTCTCGAGTGATCCTTACTGAGCACCGCTGCAGGTGACATGCACCCATGGGGATGACACCCCTGTGAGTGAGTCAGCCTCTGGGGTGATCCTTACTGAGCCCCGCTGCAGGAGACATGCACCCATGGGATGACACCCCTGTGAGTGAGTCAGCCTCTCGAGTGATCCTTACTGAGCACCGATGCAGGTGACATGCAACTTTGGGGATGACACCTCTCTGGGTGAGTCAGTCTCTGCCGTGATCCTAACTGAGCACCGCTGCCGGTGACATGCACCGATGGGGATGACACCACTGTGAGTGAGTCAGCCTCTGGGGTGATCCATACTGAGCACCGCTGTAGGTGACATGCACCCATATTGATGACACCCCTGTGAGTGAGTCAGCCTCTTTGGTGATCCTTACTGACCACTGCCGCTGCAGGTGACATGCACCCATGGGGATGACACCTCTGTGGGTGAGTCAGTCTCTGGGGTGATCCTAACTGACCACCGCTGCAGGTGACATGCACCCACGGGGATGACACCCCTGTGAGTGAGTCAGCCTCTGTGGTGATCCTTACTGAGCACCGCTGCAGGTGACATGCACCCATGGGGATGACACCCCTGTGAGTGAGTCAGCCTCTGGGGTGATCCTTACTGAGCACTGCATTTGCAGGTGACATGCACCCATGGGGATGACACCCCTGTGAGTGAGTCAGCCTCTGGGGTGATCCTTACTGAGCAAAGCTGCAGGTGACATGCACCCATGGGGATGACACCCCTGTGAGTGAGTCAGCCTTTGGGGTGATTCTTACTGAGCACCGCTGCAGGTGACATGAACCCATGGGGATGACACCTCTGTGGGTGAGTCAGCCTCTGGGGTCATCCTTACTGAGCAAATCTGCAGGTGACATGCACCCATGGGGATGACACCCCTGTCAGTGAGTCAGCCTTTGGGGCGATCCTTACTCAGCACCGCTGCAGGTGACATGAACCCATGGGGATGACACCTCTGTGGGTGAGTCAGCCTCTGGGGTGATCCTTACTGAGCACCGCTGCAGGTAACATGCACCCATGGGGATGATACCCCTGTAAGTGAGTTAGCCTCGGGGTGATCCTTACTGAGCACCGCTGCAGGTAACATGCACCCATGGGGATGATACCCCTGTAAGTGAGTTAGCCTCGGGGTGATCCTTACTGAGCACCGCTGCAGGTGACATGCACCCATGGGGATGATACCCCTGTAAGTGAGTCAGCCTCTGGGGTGATCCTTACTGAGCACCGCTGCAGGTAACATGCACCCATGGGGATGATACCCCTGTAAGTGAGTTAGCCTCGGGGTGATCCTTACTGAGCACCGCTGCAGGTGACATGCACCCATGGGGATGATACCCCTGTAAGTGAGTCAGCCTCTGAGGTGATCCTTACTGAGCACCGCTGCAGGTGACATGCACCCATGGGGATGACACCTCTCTGGGTGAGTCAGTCTCTGGGGTGATCCTAACTGAGCACCGTTGCAGGTGACATGCACCCATGGGGATGACACCCCTGTGAGTGAGTCAGCCTCTGGGGTGATCCTTACTGAGCACCGCTGTAGGTGACATGCACCCATAGGGATGACACCCCTGTGAGTGAGTCAGCCTCTGGGGTGATCCTTACTGACTACCGCCACTGCAGGTGACATGCACCCATGGGGATGACACCCCTGTGAGTGAGTCAGCCTCTGGGGTGATCCTTACTGAATACCGCTGCTGGTGGCATGCACCCATGGGGATGACACCCCTGTGAGTGAGTCAGCCTCTGAGGTGATCCATACTGAGCACCGCTGCAGGGGACATGTACCCATGGGGATGATACCCCTGTGAGTGAGTCAGCCTCTGGGGTGATCCTTACTGAGCACCGCTGCAGGGGACATGTACCCATGGGGATGATACCCCTGTGAGTGAGTCAGCCCCTGGAGTGATCCTTACTGAACACTGCTGCAGGTGATATGTACCCATGGGGATGACACCCATGTGAGTGAGACAGCCTCTGGGGTGATCCTTACTGAGCACCGCTGCAGGTGACATGCACCCATGGGGATGACACCCCTGTGAGCGAGTCAGCCTCTGGGGTGATCCTTACTGAGCACCGCTGCAGGTGACATGCACCCATGGGGATGACACCACTGTGAGTGAGTCAGCCTCTGGGGTGATCCTTACTGAGCACCGCTGCAGGTGATATGTACCCATGGGGATGACACCCCTGTGAGTGAGACAGCCTCTGGGGTGATCCTTACTGAGCACCGCTGCAGGTGACATGCACCCATGGGGATGACACCCCTGTGGGTGAGTCAGCCTCTGGGGTGATCCTTACTGAGCACCGCTGCAGGTGACATGCACCCATGGGGATGACACCCCTGTGAGTGAGTCAGCCTCTGCGGTGATCCTTACTGAGCACCGCTGCAGGTGACATGCACCCATGGAGATGACACCCCTGTGAGTGAGTCAGCCTCTGGGGTGATCCTTACTGAGCACCGCTGTAGGTGACATGCACCCATGGAGATGACACCCCTGTGAGTGAGCCAGCCTCTGGGGTGATCCTAACTGAGCACCGCTGCCGGTGACATGCACCCATGGGGATGACACCCCTGTGAGTGAGTCAGCCTCGGGGTGATCCTTACTGAGCACCGCTGCAGGTGACATGCACCCATGGAGATGACACCCCTGTGAGTGAGTCAGCCTCTGCGGCGATCCTTACTGAGCACCACTGCAGGTGACATGCACCCATGGAGATGACACCCCTGTGAGTGAGACAGACTCTGGGGTGATCCTTACTGAGCACCGCTGCAGGTGACATGCACCCATGGGGATGACACCTATGTGGGTGAGTCAGCCTCTGGGGTGATCCTTACTGAGCACCGCTGCAGGTGACATGCACCCATGGGGATGACACCTCTGTGGGTGAGTCAGCCTCTGGGGTGATCCTTACTGAGCACCGCTGCAGGTGACATGCACCCATGGGGATGACACCCCTGTGGGTGAGTCAGCCGCTGGGGTGATCCTTACTGAGCACCGCTGCAGGAGACATGCACCCATGGGATGACACCCCTGTGAGTGAGTCAGCCTCTCGAGTGATCCTTACTGAGCACCGCTGCAGGTGACATGCACCCATGGGGATGACACCCCTGTGAGTGAGTCAGCCTCTGGGGTGATCCTTACTGAGCCCCGCTGCAGGAGACATGCACCCATGGGATGACACCCCTGTGAGTGAGTCAGCCTCTGCGGCGATCCTTACTGAGCACCACTGCAGGTGACATGCACCCATGGAGATGACACCCCTGTGAGTGAGACAGCCTCTGGGGTGATCCTTACTGAGCACCGCTGTAGGTGACATGCACCCATGGAGATGACACCCCTGTGAGTGAGCCAGCCTCTGGGGTGATCCTAACTGAGCACCGCTGCCGGTGACATGCACCCATGGGGATGACACCCCTGTGAGTGAGTCAGCCTCGGGGTGATCCTTACTGAGCACCGCTGCAGGTGACATGCACCCATGGAGATGACACCCCTGTGAGTGAGTCAGCCTCTGCGGCGATCCTTACTGAGCACCACTGCAGGTGACATGCACCCATGGAGATGACACCCCTGTGAGTGAGACAGACTCTGGGGTGATCCTTACTGAGCACCGCTGCAGGTGACATGCACCCATGGGGATGACACCTATGTGGGTGAGTCAGCCTCTGGGGTGATCCTTACTGAGCACCGCTGCAGGTGACATGCACCCATGGGGATGACACCTCTGTGGGTGAGTCAGCCTCTGGGGTGATCCTTACTGAGCACCGCTGCAGGTGACATGCACCCATGGGGATGACACCCCTGTGGGTGAGTCAGCCTCTGGGGTGATCCTTACTGAGCACCGCTGCAGGAGACATGCACCCATGGGATGACACCCCTGTGAGTGAGTCAGCCTCTCGAGTGATCCTTACTGAGCACCGCTGCAGGTGACATGCACCCATGGGGATGACACCCCTGTGAGTGAGTCAGCCTCTGGGGTGATCCTTACTGAGCCCCGCTGCAGGAGACATGCACCCATGGGATGACACCCCTGTGAGTGAGTCAGCCTCTGCGGCGATCCTTACTGAGCACCACTGCAGGTGACATGCACCCATGGAGATGACACCCCTGTGAGTGAGACAGCCTCTGGGGTGATCCTTACTGAGCACCGCTTCAGGTGACATGCACCCATGGGGATTACACCTATGTGGGTGAGTCAGCCTCTGGGGTGATCCTTACTGAGCACCGCTGCAGGTGACATGCACCCATGGGGATGACACCTCTGTGGGTGAGTCAGCCTCTGGGGTGATCCTTACTGAGCACCGCTGCAGGTGACATGCACCCATGGGATGACACCCCTGTGGGTGAGTCAGCCTCTGGGGTGATCCTTACTGAGCACCACTGCAGGAGACATGCACCCATGGGATGACACCCCTGTGAGTGAGTCAGCCTCTCGAGTGATCCTTACTGAGCACCGCTGCAGGTGACATGCACCCATGGGGACGACACCCCTGTGGGTGAGTCAGCCTCTGGGGTGATCCTTACTGAGCACCACTGCAGGAGACATGCACCCATGGGATGACACCCCTGTGAGTGAGTCAGCCTCTCGAGTGATCCTTACTGAGCACCGCTGCAGGTGACATGCACCCATGGGGATGACACCCCTGTGAGTGAGTCAGCCTCTGGGGTGATCCTTACTGAGCCACGCTGCAGGAGACATGCACCCATGGGATGACACCCCTGTGAGTGAGTCAGCCTCTCGAGTGATCCTTACTGAGCACCGATGCAGGTGACATGCAACTTTGGGGATGACACCTCTCTGGGTGAGTCAGTCTCTGGCGTGATCCTAACTGAGCACCGCTGCCGGTGACATGCACCGATGGGGATGACACCACTGTGAGTGAGTCAGCCTCTGGGGTGATCCTTACTGAGCACCGCCGCTGCAGGTGACATGCAACTTTGGGGATGACACCTCTCTGGGTGAGTCAGTCTCTGGCGTGATCCTAACTGAGCACCGCTGCCGGTGACATGCACCCATGGGGATGACACCCCTGTGAGTGAGTCAGCCTCTGGGGTGATCCATACTGAGCACCGCTGTAGGTGACATGCACCCATAGGGATGACACCCCTGTGAGTGAGTCAGCCTCTGGGGTGATCCTTACTGACCACCGCCGCTGCAGGTGACATGCACCCATGGGGACGACACCTCTGTGGGTGAGTCAGTCTCTGGGGTGATCCTAACTGACCACCGCTGCAGGTGACATGCACCCACGGGGATGACACCCCTGTGAGTGAGTCAGCCTCTGTGGTGATCCTTACTGAGCACCGCTGCAGGTGACATGCACCCATGGGGATGACACCCCTGTGAGTGAGTCAGCCTCTGGGGTGATCCTTACTGAGCAAAGCTGCAGGTGACATGCACCCATGGGGATGACACCCCTGTGAGTGAGTCAGCCTTTGGGGTGATCCTTACTGAGCACCGCTGCAGGTGACATGAACCCATGGGGATGACACCTCTGTGGGTGAGTCAGCCTCTGGGGTCATCCTTACTGAGCAATTCTGCAGGTGACATGCACCCATGGGGATGACACCCCTGTCAGTGAGTCAGCCTTTGGGGCGATCCTTACTCAGCACCGCTGCAGGTGACATGAACCCATGGGGATGACACCTCTGTGAGTGAGACAGCCTCTGGGGTGATCCTTACTGAGCACCGCTGCAGGTGACATGCACCCATGAGGATGACACCTATGTGGTAAGTCAGTCTCTGGGGTGATCCTTACTGAACACTGCTTCAGGTGACATGCACCCATGGGGATGACACCCCTGTGAGTGAGACAGCCTCTGGGGTGATCCTTACTGAGCACCGCTGCAGTTGACATGCACCCATGGGGATGACACCCCTGTGAGTGAGACAGCATCTGGGGTGATCCATACTGAGCACCGCTGCAGGTGACATGTACCCATGGGGATGACACCCCTGTGAGTGAGTCAGCCTCTGGGGTGATCCTTACTGAGCACTGCTGCAGGTGACATGCACCCATGGTGATGACACCCCTGTGAGTGAGTTAGCCTCTGGGGTGATCCTTACTGAACACCGCTGCAGGTGACATGCACCCATGGGGATGACACCCCTGTGAGTGAGTCAGCTTCGGGGTCATCCATACTGAGCACCGCTGCAGGGGACATGTACCCATGGGGATGACACCCCTGTGGGTGAGTCAGCCTCTGGGGTGATCCTTACTGAGCACCGCTGCAGGTGACATGCACCGATCGGGATGACACCCCTGTGAGTGAGTCAGCCTCTGGGGTGATCCTTACTGAGCACCGCTGCAGGTGACATGCACCCATGGGGATGTCACCTCTGTGGGTGAGTCAGCCTCTGGGGTGATCCTTACTGAGCACCGCTGCAGGTGACATGCACCCATGGGGATGACACCCCTGTGGGTGAGTCAGCCTCTGGGGTGATCCTTACTGATCCCCGCTGCAGGAGACATGCACCCATGGGATGACACCCCTGTGAGTGAGTCAGCCTCTCGAGTGATCCTTACTGAGCACCGCTGCAGGTGACATGCACCCATGGGGATGACATCCCTGTGAGTGAGTCAGCCTCTGGGGTGATCCGTACTGAGCACCGCTGCAGGTGATATGCACCCATGGGGATGACACCCCTGTGAGTCAGTCAGACTCTGGGGTGATCCTTACTGAGCACCGCTGCAGGAGACATGCACCCATGGGGATGACACCCCTGTGAGTGAGTCAGCCTCTGGGGTGATCCTTACTGAGCACCGCTGCAGGTGACATGCACCCATGGGGATGACACCTCTGTGAGTGAGTCAGCCTCTGGGGTGATCCTTACTAAGCACCGCTGCAGGTGATATCCACCCATGGGGATGACACCCCTGTGAGTGAGTCAGCCACTGGGGTGATCCTTAGTGAGCACCGCTGCAGGTGACATGCTCCCATGGGGATGACACCTCTGTGAGTGAGTCAGCCTCTGGGGTGATCCTTACTGAGCACCGCTGCAGGTGACATGCACCCATGGGGATGTCACCTCTGTGGGTGAGTCAGCCTCTGGGGTGATCCTTACTGAGCACCACTGCAGGTGACATGCACCCATGGGGATGACACCCCTGTGAGTGAGTCAGCCTCTGGGGTGATCCTTACTGAGAACCGCTGCAGGAGACATAGTTTCATAGTTTACAAGGCCGAAAAAAGACAATCGTCCATCCAGTTCAGCCTATTTCTTGTGCACTGCAGCTATTCCGCAGCGTTGATCCAGGGGAAGGCAACAAAAAAACATGCGGTATAGGCCAATTTACATCATTGAGGAAAAATTCACTTCCCGACACCAATCTGGCAGTCAGATTAAATCCCTGGATTAATTAACTAAGCATAAGATGTAATTTTATTGTTCTCAAGAAAGGCGTCCAGGCCTCTCTTGAACTCGTTAAGTGAGTTGGACATCACCACTTCCTCTCCCAGAGAGTTCCAGAGTCTCACGGCTCTGACCGTAAAGAATCCCCTTCTATGCTGGTGCAGGAACCTCCTTTCCTCCAGACGCATAGTGTGCCCTCTCGTCTTTGTCACCATCCTTGGTATAAACAGGTCATGGGAGAGATCTCTGTACTGCCCCCTGATGTATTTATACATGTTTATGAGGTCTCCCCTAAGCCTTCTCTTTTCCAACGTAAATAGGCCTAATTTTGACAACCTCTCTGGGTATTCTAGTCCCTCCATTCCCTTTATTACCTTAGTCGCCCTCCTTTGTACCCTCTCTAGCTCCAATATGTCTTTCCTGAGCACCGGAGCCCAGAACTGTGCACAATATTCTAAGTGCGGCCTTACCAGCGCTTTATACAGAGGAAGAACAATGTTCTCATCACATGCTCCTATTCCTCTTCTGATGCATGCCATGACTCTATTTGCCTTCGCAGCTGCTGCCTGACACTGAGCACTCCAATTTAATTTGCTATTAACCAAGACGCCCAGGTCCTTCTCCATGTCAGATTTCCCCAACGGTTTCTCATTTAATATGTATGGGTGACTGCTGTTTTTCTTTCCCATGTGCATGACCTTACATTTATCGGCATTGAACCCCATTTGCCATTTTTTGGCCCAACTCCCCAATTTATCTAAATCCTCCTGTAGCTGTGCCCTATCCTCATCTGTATTAACTACTTTACAAAGTTTAGTATCATCTGCAAATATTGCTATTTTACTATGCAACCCTTCCACTAGATCATTAATAAATATATTAAATAATATAGGGCCCATGGGATGACACCCCTGTGAGTGAGTCAGCCTCTCGAGTGATCCTTACTGAGCACCGCTGCAGGTGACATGCACCCATGGGGATGACACCCCTGTGAGTGAGTCAGCCTCTGGGGTGATCCTTACTGAGCACCGCTGCAGGTGATATGTGACGCGCCCCTGGGCCTGCTGCGTCGCGCGGCATCGCGCGCACGGGGGAGCTTACCCGGATCCGGATCAGATGGGGGTAGTAGTCTCGTGGCGGTGACCCGGTCCGTGCCCAGGGAGTCAAGCTGAGCGGCAGTGTCTTGAATAGTAGGGTGTTGTACGACTACGCCACCCGTTGAATGCAGCTTTAGGGCTGCTGCTGCAGGACAGTCCGCTGAGGCCGGTGATATGGTTGTGCAGCGTAGATGGTATAACCCCCAACGGGAGGGGTACGGCCTCAGGGCAGCAAGTGTAGATGATGGTGGTAGCGATGGTGCGGCAAGGAAGCTCAGAGACGTGTGATGCAGTTTCAGGGTTTTTACTCACAGGTGTTGCTCCGGTCACTCCGGCCTTGAGTGACCACCCGAGTCGTGCTGCGTTCACCAGGTGTGGGACTCTGCCAACCCCCAGGCAGTTCCAGAGCGTGGTCCTGAGCTCCCCTCTCTTCCTTCCTACTGGCCGTCCCCACCAGGGACCCACCTTTGTCCGGCTCCCTCGGGCCTCTTGGTGGTAAAACCTTCTCTGGCTTTCCTGACCCTATTCGTGGTATGCCTTCCTGGTGAGTGTGGTGAGGGTCGTGCCAAAGCTTGACCACGACCTCCGGTTCCTGGTTAAGGATATCTTGCCTCTGCCAGCTTGGGATCCGGTACCCTTTTCTGCCAACCCTTCACCCGACCACTTGTGGGATCTCAGGGTTCCCTCTTGTCCTGCGTCTCTGGGCCTTTCTTCCTCCTCCTCTCCACTACAGGCCTGGCCCTGGAGTTGGGCCCAGCCGGAGCCACAGCTCCCTGTCAGCCCTCCTGGCTGAGCTCCTCTCTGAACTCACTCCCTGAACTGACCCTGTTCCTAGATGGTGCCCACCTTATATACTCCCTCTATGTGTGAGCCCAGGTGACTAGCACCCAATGGGCTCCTACTTCTATGCCCAGAGTCCCTCCCCTATCTGCCCCTACACTACTGGGATGTTCCTCCCCCCCTCCCACTCCAGCCAGGGACAGACGCTGTCGTACCTGCACATCTACTTGGTGGGAGTACCGTTGTTCTGTCCCCCGGAAATGGGATGAGTGTAGTGCATGCAGCTATCTGAGCTCAGTCCCACACTCCATCCTTACCCGGGAGTGGAATACCACACCTCTGGTTTGAGGTGTAATACCCCTGTAGCAGCCGAGTCCTCGGGGTGCTACATTCCCCCCTGGTAAATCACAGCACGTCCTCGGGCTGGAAAAGAATAAAACATACCAAAACATACAAACTTTTAAAATATACACTAACATGTAAAACATCATAAACATTATCAGCAGATATAACATTACAGGTAACTTTTTAGATTACTATCTTAGCAGCATAAACTTTTGATATAAAACTTCTCCATATAAAATGTTCTTGATCTTCTGGCCACGGTGCAACTTGTGACCAGGTAAAGTGCCACAGTCACTAGAAGAAAAACAGTTCCTTATAAAACCAGAAGGGGGCGCTTTAGGAAGCGCAACTATTTACAGGGTATGGCCGCTGTCAGTCCTCGGCCAGTAGGGAATAGGGGAATGGCTGCTCACAGTCCTCAGCCTGATTAGGGATAGGGACACACACAGATAACAGTTCACACTAGTCCCAACGGGGACCGCACTCTGATTAGCAGCATGTCAAGTACCCCTACGGGTAACTATATACAGTTTCAGTTTATGCTACTTCCCTTCAGCAGCGGTGTCCTCTCCTTGTCTCCTCCTGAGGGTAGTCTTCAGACCCGTCCGGGTCCTCTTGTTCCTCCTCATACCGCAGCTCTTCCTCCGTCAGTCGGTGCACATGAAGGGCGTATGGTCCTTTTGCACACTGATGCCGGGTGAAGGTGACCTCGTCACCCAGGTAAAGGTCACGTCCTCGGTGTCCCTCTGGCAGGTGGGACTCGACATCCCTGCGGGTAACAAAGACGTCGCCAGGGGTTCTGTGATCCCTGATAAAGCCCCAGCCGTGCTCCATTTGAAATTTTATTACAGTCCCGGTGGCGCGGGGACCGTGGGCCGCACGGGGGTTTCGTCGGGTCCGGCTTTTCTGCTCCGCACTTTGGACCTGCAGCCGCTCCTCGCGGACCCGCCTCTCTCGCCGTTCTTTGTTAAAGACCTCCAGTTGTTGTCGGCAGCACTCCGCACGCTGGGCTGCGGCCGCCCGGGTCTCCTGGGTGAACCCCATGAGGTTTTCACCGGTGGGGTCCCATGCGAACTGCGCCTCCTCCAACGGGAGTGGGGTGATCTTGGCGGGCGCCGGAGCCGGAATCAGGGGCTCACACAGGGGCCATTCCTTCCGGAATCGGGGACTGATGTATTCCGGTGGCCACTCAAAGGGCTGCCCATCCGGGCAAGTATGTTGCGCAAATAGGTCTTCGCCTAGGGGCAGCACTGTGGAGGTTGAGGGCGCGATGGGGGCAATGGCGCCCGGATTCACCAGGCCTTTCGACCAGGCCGGTGGCACTCTAAAGGTGAAGGGCACTGTGGAAACGGCGGCGCCCGGGGCTACTCGGCCTTGCGACCAGGCCGGTGGCGTTTCCTGCTTGGCCGCGCTCTGGATTGAGGCGCGTGATGTCACAGGGGGCGCGGCCGCGGCTCCTGCCGCTTGAGGCCTAGTTTGGAGTGGTGGCGGTGCAGTAACGGGCACGGTCGGTGGGATTTCGGGCTCTGCGACGGGGAGCTGGGGCAGGCTTACGGCTACTAGGCTTGGGGTGGTGACGTCCCCTTTACCTGCTTCCGTCTCTTCAGCTCCTTCCACGGCGTCGTCTCCGGCCTTCGTCCCTTCTGCACCATCCTCAGAGGCAGACAGGCTCCTCGTCCCGGGTGGCGTTCTTTGCTGGCGGGTTCCAGCCTGCAGGGCCATTTCTCTGCTCCACTCGGCCAGCACTTCTTGCTGCACTCGGGCCATCTTCCGAGCCAAGCCCTCCAGCGCGGTCTGTGCATGCTCCCGATCTTTGGGGAGCTGTGCCAGGATCTCCACCAGGCCTTCTGGGGTGGCGGCCTGCAACAGGCTCCTGACCACAGGGTCGGTGCTGCCTGACTCTCCCTCCATCTCCGGGTGCGATCTCTCCAGACTCCTCCAGGCTGCACCCATCCTCTCTCTTTTGTTCTTGATCCGCCCATACTGAGGGTGGTCCCGGGGCCACTTGGTGATTGTCAGTTCCAGGGGCAAACCCCTCGCTCTGATGGACATCTCTATCATTGCAGTCTTTGCTGGTGGGGGCGGTCTCCGCTTTTGGCGCTCTTCTGGGACCAGGCCCACGATGGGAGGTGGTCTCTTGCCACCCTCTGGCACGCCCATAATGGCGTCCGCTCTGCCAGGGCGGGAAATCGTCTCAGATGGCGGGAATCGTCTCCTAATGGCGGGAAACTCCGTGGACGGCGGGAAAAGGCTGCAGATGGCGGGCAACCGGCGGGAAACGACCCGAGATGGCGTCCGATGGCGGGGACCCTCCGGAACTGGCGGGAGACTTCTTCTTACGGTAAATGTGAACTTTTCTTCAGGCACGCAGTACCCGGTGGTTGCGGGCACGTAATCCTGCCGACTACGCCAAAGTTGACGCGCCCCTGGGCCTGCTGCGTCGCGCGGCATCGCGCGCACGGGGGAGCTTACCCGGATCCGGATCAGATGGGGGTAGTAGTCTCGTGGCGGTGACCCGGTCCGTGCCCAGGGAGTCAAGCTGAGCGGCAGTGTCTTGAATAGTAGGGTGTTGTACGACTACGCCACCCGTTGAATGCAGCTTTAGGGCTGCTGCTGCAGGACAGTCCGCTGAGGCCGGTGATATGGTTGTGCAGCGTAGATGGTATAACCCCCAACGGGAGGGGTACGGCCTCAGGGCAGCAAGTGTAGATGATGGTGGTAGCGATGGTGCGGCAAGGAAGCTCAGAGACGTGTGATGCAGTTTCAGGGTTTTTACTCACAGGTGTTGCTCCGGTCACTCCGGCCTTGAGTGACCACCCGAGTCGTGCTGCGTTCACCAGGTGTGGGACTCGGCCAACCCCCAGGCAGTTCCAGAGCGTGGTCCTGAGCTCCCCTCTCTTCCTTCCTACTGGCCGTCCCCACCAGGGACCCACCTTTGTCCGGCTCCCTCGGGCCTCTTGGTGGTAAAACCTTCTCTGGCTTTCCTGACCCTATTCGTGGTATGCCTTCCTGGTGAGTGTGGTGAGGGTCGTGCCAAAGCTTGACCACGACCTCCAGTTCCTGGTTAAGGATATCTTGCCTCTGCCAGCTTGGGATCCGGTACCCTTTTCTGCCAACCCTTCACCCGACCACTTGTGGGATCTCAGGGTTCCCTCTTGTCCTGCGTCTCTGGGCCTTTCTTCCTCCTCCTCTCCACTACAGGCCTGGCCCTGGAGCTGGGCCCAGCCGGAGCCACAGCTCCCTGTCAGCCCTCCTGGCTGAGCTCCTCTCTGAACTCACTCCCTGAACTGACCCTGTTCCTAGATGGTGCCCACCTTATATACTCCCTCTATGTGTGAGCCCAGGTGACTAGCACCCAACGGGCTCCTACTTCTATGCCCAGAGTCCCTCCCCTATCTGCCCCTACACTACTGGGATGTTCCTCCCCCCCTCCCACTCCAGCCAGGGACAGACGCTGTCGTACCTGCACATCTACTTGGTGGGAGTACCGTTGTTCTGTCCCCCAGAAATGGGATGAGTGTAGTGCATGCAGCTATCTGAGCTCAGTCCCACACTCCATCCTTACCCGGGAGTGGAATACCACACCTCTGGTTTGAGGTGTAATACCCCTGTAGCAGCCGAGTCCTCGGGGTGCTATATTTGCACCCATGGGGATGACACCCCTGTGGGTGAGTCAGCCTCTGGGGTGATCCTTACTGAGCACTGCTGCAGGTGACATGCACCCATGGGGATGACACCCCTGTGAGTGAGACAGCCTCTGGGGTGATCCTTACTGAGCACTGCTGCAGGTGACATGCACCCATGGGGATGACACCCCTGTGGGTGAGTTAGCCTCTGGGGTGATCCTTACTGAGCACCGCTGCAGGTGACATGCAGCCATGGGGATGACACCCCTGTGAGTGAGTCAGCCTCTGGGGTGATCCTTACTGAGCATCGCTGCAGGTGACATGCACCCATGGGGATGACACCTCTGAGTGAGTCAGCCACTGGGGTGATCCTTACTGAGCACCGCTGCAGGTGACATGCACCCATGGGGATGACACCTCTGTGAGTGAGTCAGCCTCTGGGGTGATCCTTACTGAGCACCGCTGCAGGTGACATGCACCCATGGGGATGTCACCTCTGTGGGTGAGTCAGCCTCTGGGGTGATCCTTACTGAGCACCGCTGCAGGTGACATGCACCCATGGGGATGACACCCCTGTGGGTGAGTCAGCCTCTGGGGTGATCCTTACTGAGCATCGCTGCAGGTGACATGCACCCATGGGTATGACTCCCCTGTGAGTGAGTCAGCCTCTGGGGTGATCCTTACTGAGCACCGCTGCAGGAGACATGCACCCATGGGATGACACCCCTGTGAGTGAGTCAGCCTCTCGAGTGATCCTTACTGAGCACCGCTGCAGGTGACATGCACCCATGGGGATGACACCCCTGTGAGTGAGTCAGCCTCTGGGGTGATCCGTACTGAGCACCGCTGCAGGTGATATGCACCCATGGGGATGACACCCCTGTGAGTGAGTCAGCCTCTGGGGTGATCGTTACTGATCACCGCTGCAGGAGACATGCACCCATGGGGATGACACCCCTGTGAGTGAGACAGCCTCTGGGGTGATCCTTACTGAGCACCGCTGCAGATGACATGCACCCATGGGATGACACCCCTGTGAGTGAGTCAGCCTCTGGGGTGATCCTTACTAAGCACCTCTGCAGGTGACATGCACCAATGGGGATGACACCCCTGTGGGTGAGTCAGCCTCTGGGGTGATCCTTACTGAGCTCCGCTGCAGGTGACATGCACCCATGGGATGACACCCCTGTGAGTGAGTCAAGCTCTGGGGTGATCCTTACTAAGCACCGCTGCAAGTGATATGCACCCATGGGGATGACACCTCTGTGGGTGAGACAGCCTCTGGGGTGATCCTTACTGAGCACCGCTGCAGGTGACATGCACCCATGGGGATGACACCTCTGTGGGTGAGTCAGCCTCTGGGGTGATCCTTACTGAGCACTGCTGCAGGTGACATGCACCCGTGGGGATGACACCCCTGTGGCTGAGTCAGCCACTGGGGTGATCCTTACTGAGCACCCCTGCACGTGACATGCACCCATAGGCATGACACCCCTGTGGGTGAGTCAGCCTCTGGGGTGACCCTTACTGAGCACCGCTGCAGGTGACATGCACCCATGGGGATGATACCCCTGTGAATGAGTCAACCTCTGGGGTGATCCTTACTGAGCACCGCTGCAGGTGACATGCACCCATGGGGATGACACCCCTGTGAATGAGTCAACCTCTGGGGAGATCCTTACTGAACACTGCTGCAGGTGACAAGAACCTATGGGGATGACACCTATGTGGGTGAGATAGCCTCTGGGGTGATCCTTACTGAGCACCGCTGCAGGTGACATGCACCCATGGGGATGGCACCCCTGTGGGTGAGTCAGCCACTGGGGTGATCCTTACTGAGCACCCCTGCAGGTGACATGCACCAATGGGGATGACACCCCTGTGGGTGAGTCAGCCTCTGGGGTGATCCTTACTGAGCACCGCTGCAGGTGACATGCACCCATGGGGATGACACCTATGTGGGTGTGTCAGCCTCTGTAGTTATTCTTACTGAGCTCCGTTGCAGGTGACATGCACCCATGGGGATGACACCTTTGTGAGTGAGTCAGCCTCTGGGGTGATCCTTACTGATCACCGCTGCAGGTGACATGCACCCATGGGGATGACACCCCTATGAGTGAGACAGCCTCTGGGGTGATCCTTACTGAGCATCGCTGCAGGTGACATGCACCCATGGGGATGACACCCCTGTGAGTGAGTCAGCCTCTGGGGTGATCCAAACTGAGCACCGCTGCAGGTGACATGCACCCATGGGGATGACACCCCTGTGGGTGAGTCAGCCTCTGGGGTGATCCTTACTGAGCACCGCTGCAGGTGACATGCACCCATGGGGATGACACCTATGTGGGTGTGTCAGCCTCTGTAGTTATCCTTACTGAGCTCCGTTGCAGGTGACATGCACCCATGGGGATGACACCTCTGTGAGTGAGTCAGCCTCTGGGGTGATCCTTACTGATCACCGCTGCAGGTGACATGCACCCATGGGGATGACACCCCTATGAGTGAGACAGCCTCTGGGGTGATCCTTACTGAGCATCGCTGCAGGTGACATGCACCCATGGGGATGACACCCCTGTGAGTGAGTCAGCCTCTGGGGTGATCCAAACTGAGCACCGCTGCAGGTGACATGCACCCATGGGGATGACACCCCTGTGAGTGAGACAGCCTCTGGGGTGATCCTTACTGAGCACCGCTGCAGGTGACATGCACCCATGGGGATGACACCTCTGTGAGTGAGCCAGCCTCTGGGGTGTTCCATACTGAGCACCGCTGCAGGTGACATGCACCCATGGGGATGACACCTCTGTGAGTGAGTCAGCCTCTGGGGTGATCCTTACTGAGCACTGCTGCAGGTGACATGCACCCATGGGGATGACCCCTCTGTGAGTGAGTCAGCCTCTGGGGTGATCCTTAATGAGCACCGCTGCAGGTGACATGCACACATGGGGATGACACCTCTGTGAGTGAGACAGCCTCTGGGGTGATACTTACTGAGCACCGCTACAGGTGACAAGCACCCATGGGGATGACACCTCTGTGAGTGAGTCAGCCTCTGTGGTGATCCTTACTGAGCACCGCTGCAGGTGACATGCACCCATGGAGATGACACCACTGTGAGTGAGTCAGCCTCTGGGGTGATCCTTACTGAGCACTGCTGCAGGTGACATGCACCCATGGAGATGACACCCCTGTGAGTGAGTCAGCCTCTGGAGTGATCCTTACTGAGCACCGCTGCAGGTGACATGCACCCATGGAGATGACACCCCTGTGAGTGAGTCAGCCTTTGGGGTGATCCTTACTGAGCATCGCAGCAGGTGACATGCACCCATGGGGATGACACCTCTGTGGATGAGTCAGCCTCTGGGGTGATCCTTACTGAGCACTGCTGCAGGTGACATGCACCCATGGGGATGACACCTCTGTGAGTGAGTCAGCCTCTGGGGTGATCCTTAATGAGCACCGCTGCAGGTGACATGCACACATGGGGATGACACCTCTGTGAGTGAGTCAGCCTCTGGTGTGATCCTTACTGAGCATCGCTGCAGGTGACATGCACCCATGAGGATGACACCCCTGTGAGTGAGACAGCCTCTGGGGTGATCCTTACTGAGCACTGCTGCAGGTGACAAGCACCCATGGGGATGACAACTATGTTGGTGAGTCAGCCTCTGGGGTGACCCTTACTGAGCACCGCTGCAGGTGACATGCACCCATGGGGATGACACCTATGTTAGTGAGTCAGCCTCTGGGGTGACCCTTACTGAGCACCGCTGCAGGTGACATGCACCGATAGGGATGACACCCCTGTGAGTGAGTCAGCCTCTGGGCTGATCCTTACTGAGCACTGCTGCAGGTGACATGCACCCGTGGGGATGACACCTCTGTGAGTGAGACAGAATCTGGGGTGATCCTTACTGAGCACCGCTGCAGGTGACATGCACCCATGGGGATGACACCCCTGTGAGTGAGACAGTCTCTGGGGTGATCCTTACTGAGCACCGTTGCAGTTAACATGGACTCACGGGGGCGACTCTCATGTCGAAATTTCTTTTGCGCGATCAGCCGAAACCCAGGATCCCGCCTCCCATGAGGGCCTGAATCTCGGTTTCACCAATTTCACCCCTCCGTCGCCCCTCGCTTTTGCGGGCTGCCATGTCGTCCCGGTGAGCACGGGACCACCTCCGCCAGGCGGGCCCGGCCAAACGATACGCCGCCTCTATGACAGCAACATTTTCGGACTCTGGAGACGCGTCAACTATGTATGAATAGCAATCCCCCAGGACCACAGGTGTTTTGGAGCAGACATGCGGCAAACGACCAGCAGATGGCGCCCGGGGACTGCACTCTCAAACTCGATCAAGGAGATGGAAATTCCATTCATTTGACACTTTAAAAAAAAAGGCACAAAATTCCTCCCATCGATGTAACACGGTCCTGGGGGCGTCCTCTTCCCCGAGCCATAGCCTTTTTATTTTTCTGTCAATATGGCCATGTGAGGGCTTATTTTTTGCGGGATAAGTTGTACTTTTAAACGCCTTCACTGATTTTACCATATCCTGTACTGGAAAACGGGAAAAAAAATCCAAGTTCGGAGAAATTGCCACAAAACTACAATTCCACGGTTGTTTTTTTTTTTTTTTTTTTCCACGTTCACTGAATGCTAAACCTGAGCTGCCATTATTATTTTCCAGGTCATTACGAGTTCGTAGACACCAAACATGTATAGGCCCTTTTTTATTTAAGTGGTGAAAAAAAAATCCAAAGTTTGCTAAATTAAAAACAAAATAGTGCAATTTTCTGAGACCCGTAGCTTCTCCATTTTTCGGGATCTGGGGCCACATGAGGGCTTATTTTTTGAACAGCGAGATGATGTTTTTATTCATACAATTTTGGGGTAGATTGGATGTTTTGATCGCCTCTAGTTGCATTTTATTGCAATGTTACGACGACCAAAAAACTTAATTCTGGCGTTTAGAATTTGTTTCTCGTTACGCCGTTTACCGATCAGATTAATTCTTTTTTTATGTTGATAGATCGGACGATTCTGAACGCGGCAATACCAAATATGTCTATGTGGGTTTTATTTGTTTTTTTTAATGGGGCGAAAGGGGGGTGATTTAAAGTTTTATATATATTTTTTTTTTTTTCTATTTTTACATTTTTTTTTTTTTTACACTTTCTGCATTCTTCAATATTATCCATAGGAGACTAGAAGCTGCAGTTGTCTGATCGTTTCTACTGCATACAGGCGATGAGCAGATCACCTGTATGCAGGAGAAATGCTCATGTGCTATGAGAGCTGACCACTAGATGGCGCTCATAGCGAGCGAGACATGACAACCACAGGGGTCCGCCGCAGCCTGGTGTGGCGGTTACATTCTCCTATATGTGGGCAACGAATAACTTCTACTTACCGCTTCATAGCAACACGTTTCCCGCAGTCAAATGGAGCTTTAAAGTCCTTGCATCTGCAGCGTAGGTGATCTGTCTTTCTGCCGCACACATCCAGGCTGCATCAGCCGCTCGGCTGATTAGTTTCCGCTCTAGGGGCTAATCACTGCTCTCGCGTAACAGGTGATGAGTCGCTCGCATGGGTGCAAAGCGCCTGTAGTGCTGCTGGAAATATTCAAACCTGGATATATTCGTCCTTATCTTCTATACGGCATCTCAGGGGTTGAGACACCCATAATGACACCCCATGGGTGCATGTCACCTGCAGCGGTGCTCAGTAAGGATCACCCCAGAGGCTGACTCACTTACAGGGGTGTCATCCCCATGGGTGCATGTCACCTGCAGCGGCGGTGCTCAGTAAGGATCACCCCAGAGGCTGACTCACTCACAGGGGTGTCAACCCTATGGGTGCATGTCACCTGCAGCGGTGCTCAGTAAGGATCACCCCAGAGGCTGACTCACCCACAGGGGTGTCATCCCCATGGGTGCATGTCACCTGCAGCGGTGCTCAGTAAAGATCACCCCAGAGGCTGACTCACCCACATAGGTGTCATCCCCATGGGTGCATGTCACCTGCAGCGCTGCTCAGTAAGGGTCACCCCAGAGGCTGACTCACTCACAGAGGTGTCATCCCCATGGGTGCATGTCACCTGCAGCGGTGCTCAGTAAGGATCACCCCAGAGGCTGTCTCACTCACAGGGGTGTCATCCCCATGGGTGCATGTCACCTGCAGTGGTGCTCAGTAAGGATCACCTCAGAGGCTTTCTCACTCACAGGGGTGTCATCTCCACCTGCACGGTTGAAAAGCATCAGCAGCATTGACGGGAAAAACCTAACCCTAACCCTAACCCCTAACCCTAACCCTAACTCTAACCCTAACCCTAACCCCTAACCCTAACTCTAACCCTAACCCCTAACCCCAACCCTAACCCCAACCCTAACCCTAACTCTAACCCTAACCTCTAACCCTAACCCCTAACCCTAACCCTAATCTCATATACGTTTGTTCTATTGCGCTATATGAGAGGAACCTCATTTTCAGACATTTGGTTTGCGAGGTTAGCTTATGGGAAATATCTGTGTGCTGCAAACTTCCAGAGAGGTAGGAAATGTCAGTGAGAGTATCCGATTTCGGTTCCAGAACGATTTGTTCAAAGAGTCCTTCACACTTAGTCGTTTTCAGGCAATTTTCTGACTTTTTGAAAATTTCACTTTTTTGTGAAAATATCCGGTAAATGAGGGAATAATATGTGTGAGGGTACCCCAGGAGAGTTCCAAATGTGTGGGTGCAATATATATCCCACGGGGGTAAAATTGAAAAAAAGTTGAAAAACTGTCCCCGGTTACAGTAATGCAGTCTGCCCACTAGATGTCGCCAAAGAAAGTGAAAAAGAACCAGAATGAGGAAATTCTTGTGAGCCGAATCCAGGTGACACTACCAAGCGATTGGACACTTGTTTGCAAGTGTCCCTGTAGAGGGTATAGGGTGCCACTCCATGCAAATACTCAGTTTTGCACACCACCGGCAGAATATATGAGAGAGCGGTACCTTTCGACCCCGACGTATTTAGACTCATTTAAGCTGGTTTTCACCTCCGTAGCCTCGGGTACACGTTTTGGCTATGAGTCCCTGTTTGGCTGGAGGTCCACACCTCTGCTGAGCCCAGGCTTCCGCAGCTGCGTGGGGGGACTTTTAACAGTCGCCCGTCCCAAGTCAGAGAGGTGTCCCTGGGTTGACGTGAGCCTGGCCAGACCCCCCCGCGGGCCCTGGTTCTCCACATGGGGGTGCCGTCAAGGCTAAAATCTGGAGTTTTAGGCGGGGAGAGGATCCATGAGGGCAGATGCCTTTGTGACTACGACCCCAGTGCTCTTCCACATCCAGTACCCCCTCTGCAAGGGCTCCTGTACCCTAGTTGCGCTTCCAGGAAAGAGAATAGGAGGGATCCAATGGCTGGATGTCCTTAAGGACAAAAATGTCCAGGAAGGATGGGAAATTTTTAAAAATGAGATTCTCAAAGCACAATCGTTAACAATCCTGAAAAGTAGGAAGAATGGGAAGCATTTAAGGAAACCAGGATGGATGAACACAGAACTTAAACACATGCTAAAAAGAAAGAAAGAAATGTTTATTAAATGGAAAGAGGGAGGCATATCTAAAGAAGATTATAATGCAGTCTGCAGATCCTGTAGGGCACGTATCAGGTTAGCTAAAGCTGACAATGAATTAAGGCTTGCAAGAGATGTCAAAAGCAATAAAAAATGATTTTGGGGGTATGTCAAAAGTAAAAGAAAAGTCAAAGATGCTATAATATTTTTACAGGATGAAAATGGAGAAATGGTAAGAGAGGATGTTGAGAAGGCCGAACTTTTTAATTCCTATTTTGCATCTGTTTTCTCTCAGAAAGAAAATGTAACATCAACTGATCTTCACTGTCCTTTTAAAGGAATAGAGGAATCCAAGTTATCTGTAAACAGAAAGATTGTGAGGGAATATTTAGCTAACATAAATGAGTTCAAGTCTCCAGGTCCAGATGAATTACACCCCAGAGTACTGAAGGAGATCGTAGAAGAAATTTTAGAACCACTCTCCATAATCTTTGAAAATTCTTGGAGAACAGGAGAAGTCCCAGAAGACTGGAGAAGAGCAAATGTTGTTCCTATCTTCAAAAAGGGGAAGAAGGTGGACCCAGGGAACTATAGGCCGGTGAGTCTGACTTCTATACCAGGAAAGATCTTTGAACAAATTATTAAACAACATGTATGTAAGTACCTGGATAAGAATGAAGTGATTAACCAGAGTCAGCATGGGTTTGTAACTAACAAGTCATGTCAGACTAACTTAATTTCCTTCTATGACAGAATCACTGACTGGGTGGATCAGGGAAATGCTGTAGATATAGTATATCTTGACTTCAGCAAAGCATTTGACAAAGTATCTCACACCATCCTTATTGAAAAAATGACCAAGTATGCAATGGACCAGGCAACTGTTAGGTGGATTCATAACTGGCTTAGTGATCGGACTCAAAGGGTGGTTGTAAATGGCTTCACATCCAGCTGGATGAATGTCTCAAGTGGGGTACCACAGGGCTCCGTCCTGGGACCTGTATTGTTCAACATCTTTATCAATGATTTAGATGAAGGAATTGAGGGTAAACTGATTAAATTTGCTGATGACACAAAGCTAGGAGGGATAGCTAATACTAGAGAAGAGAGAGAGAGGATTCAAAAAGACCTAAATAAACTGGAGCAGTGGGCAGCAACCAACAGAATGGTTTTTAACAGGGAAAAATGCAAAGTACTACATCTGGGCAATAAAAATGAAAAAAGCATATACAGAATGGGAGGAATAGAGCTAAGCAACAGTACATGTGAAAAAGACTTAGGTATACTAATAGATCATAGACTGAACATGAGTCAACAGTGTGATGCAGCAGCAAAAAAGGCAAATACAATTCTGGGATGTATTAACAGAAGCATACAGTCTAGATCACGTGAAGTCATTATCGGTCTTTACTCCTCTTTGGTCAGACCTCATCTGGAATACTGTGTACAGTTTTGGGCACCACATTTTAAAAAAGACATAGACAAACTGGAGCAAGTTCAGAGAAGAGCGACCAGAATGGTGACTGGTCTGCAAACCATGTCCTATGAGGAACGGTTGCAGGATTTGGGAATGTTTAGCTTGCAAAAAAGAAGACTGAGAGGAGACTTAATAGCTGTCTACAAATATGTCAAGGGCTGTCACATTGTAGAAGGATCATCTTTATTCTCATTTGCACAAGGAAAGACTAGAAGCAACGGGATGAAACTAAATGGGAGGAGACACAGATTAGATATTAGAAAAAACTTTTTGACAGTTAGGGTGATTAATGAGTGGAACAGGCTGCCACGAGAGGTGGTGAGTTCCCCTTCAATGGACGTCTTCAAACAGAGGCTGGACAGACATCTGTCTGAGATGATTTAGTGAATCCTGCTTTGAGCAGGGGGTTGGACCAGATGACCCAGGAGGTCCCTTCCAACTCTACCATTCTATGATTCTATGATCTCCCGATGACAGGGGTTTGCGGCCTCCGTACTTGGGCAAGTCCCTCCACGCACCCCTGTCGGTGGTGGCGACAGTGGCGGCGGTGGGTGGCGTCTCCGCGCCACAGCCGAGCTTCACACTTTCCAGTCTTTTCCCGAGCCCCTACGTCAGTGGGGAGGACGACAGAGGTGTGGAGGCAGGCGAAAGGGGTTCTCACCGTGCAAGGGCGCCGTTACCCGAGTCGCGCTTCCAGGACTCGTGGGCACGTATCTCCCGACGATAGGAGTTTTGCAGCCTCCGTATGTGGGCAAATCCCTACACGCACCCCTGCTCTTCCTCCGATCGATCTGGCGCAGCGCTCCCGGGTGGGGAGGTGGCGCCGGTCGCTCGGCCCGGGCTTTGGAGCCCACGCCGGCTTAAGGTGAGCGGTCCCCTTCCTCCTCTACCCCCGGACTTTCGACACCTATCTTTGGGCACGCACGCCGGCCTCGCCTCCAGTCCGCGGAGGTGGCCGAGCCGTGGGGAGTTTGACCCGACCCGAGCGAAGGCAGCGGTCCGACGACCCGCACGGGCGAACGGTGGGGCGCCCACCCACCCAGGCATGGGGGCCTGTCATCCGAATTGCTCCCTGTGCGTGGAAGCACAACGATCTTCTCCAAGGGCGGCCCTTTTCTTCCAGATGCGTACCGGGCCAGCGGAGGCCCGCGCTGCCCCTCGTGTCCGAAAGGGCGGCCTCCGCGGTGGTGGCGACAGCGGCGGCGGTGGGTGGCGTCTCCGCGCCACTGCCGAGCTTCACGCTTTCCAGTCTTTTCCTGAGCCCCTACGTCAGTGGGGAGGACGACAGGTGTGGAGGCAGGTGAAGGGGGTTCTCACCGTGCAAGGGCGCCTGTACCCGAGTCGCGCTTCCATGACTCGTGGGCACGTATCTCCCGACGACAGGGGTTTGCAGCCTCCGTACGTGGGCAAATACCTACACGCACCCCTGCTCTTCCTCCGATCGATTTGGTGCAGCGCTCCCAGGTGGGGAGGTGGTGCCGCTCGCTCGGCCCATGCTTTGGAGCCTGCGCCGGCTTAAGGTGAGCGGTCCCCTTCCTCCTCTACCCCCGGGCTTTCGACACCTATCTTTGGGCGCACACGCCGGCCTCGCCTCCCGTCCGCGGAGGTGGCCGAGCCGTGGGGAGTTTGACCCGAGCGAAGGCAGCGGCCTGACGACCCGCCCGGGCGAACGGCGGGGCGCCCACCCACCCAGGCGTGGGGGCCCGTCGTCCGAATCGCTCCCTGTGTGTGGAAGCACAACGATCTTCTCCGAGGGCGGCACTTTTCTTCCAGATGCGTACCCGGGCAGCGGAGGCCCGCGCCACCCCTCGTGTCTGAAAGGGTGGCCTCCTCGGCGGTGGCAACAGTGGTGGCGGTGGGTGGCGTCTCCGCGCCACTGCCGAGCTTCGCACTTTCCAGTCTTTTCCCGAGCCCCTACGTCAGTGGGGAGGACGACAGAGGTGTGGAGGCAGGCGAAGGGGGTTCTCACCGTGCGGTGTGCCCCAGCCCGACCGTCACCTTCCCCCTTGACCGTCGTCTTCCGAGGCGGCTCGGCAGGGAGAAGGAGGGAGAGTGAGAGAGGGAGAGCGGAAACCCCAGAGCCAAGGGGTTAGAAGGAGAATGGGAGAAGGAACGAGGGCCAAGAGGTAGGGAGTACGGGGAAAGGCCGGCCTTGGGTTCCCCGCGCTCCCACCCCGGGCGGGGAGCAACCTTGGGAAGAAAAGCCTCTCGGGCATCCCTCTGAGGTTACGGGCGCGAGCGGGAAGAGGGACTACGCTGGAGGGCGACGCCGACACAGCCAGGCTGATAACCACCCACGCGACCTCCGCGTCGCCGGGTTAGTGCCGGAGCCGCGGCGGACCCCGACGGCCAGCCCCCCTCTCCCAATCCTCATGCCTGTCCGCCGGTGGGTCGAGGACCCCCCACGTCGGAGGCAGGTCTAAGCCAGACGGTGGCGCCGCATAGGCCCCCCCCACACGCCATCTCCCCGAGCGATCCTGTGTGTCGTCTTGGGTGTGGTTGGTGAGACGGGGTCGGACGTGGCATCCTCCGGAGACCAGTCACCTCGCCCGCCCCGTGCAAAGGGTGTTTTCCAGACGCCTGCCGCTTTGGGACCATGCACCGCACAGCGAGCCGCTCCTCCAGCACAGGTCCCCTAGTGCTGCGAGGGCTCCGTTCCCCGCCCCCCCCAGGGAAGCCCCATGCCATCCCGCATCCTCTCCGGACGCCGCACGCCTTGCCTTTATCCGTTCCGTCCGGGCACCCTGCCTCCGCGAGGCTCTTCTGCCCTCTCTTCCCGCAGGCCTCTCCTCTCCCGAACCTCGACGCGGTCCAGTCGTGTTGGGGGGCTACCTGGTTGATCCTGCCAGTAGCATATGCTTGTCTCAAAGATTAAGCCATGCATGTGTAATTACACACGGACGGTACAGTGAAACTTTGAATGGCTCATTAAATCAGTTATGGTTCTTTTGATCGCTCCAAACCGTTGACTCGTACAACTGTGGTAATTCTAGAGCTAATACGTGCAAACGAGCGCTGACCGCCAGGGATGCGTGCATTTATCAGACCAAAACCAATCCGGAGTCCCGGGCGCATCGTCGGCATGGTTCTCCGCGGCTTCCCCCCTGCCGCGCTCTCCCCATAAGCGTTGCGTCTCTGGATAACCTCGGGCCGATCGCACGTCCCCACGACGGCGACGATCCATTCGGGTGTCTGCCCTATCAACTTTCGATGGTACTTTCTGTGCCTTCCATGGTGACCACGGGTAATGGAGAATCAGGGTTCGATTCCGGAGAGGGAGCCTGAGAA